>NC_082716.1:33267437-33575973 GCF_030144855.1 Hypanus sabinus
TTGTTGACATCGAGGATAACTGTGGGCTATAAAATACTGTTGATTGTTGATAAGATGGGCAGTGTAATAATGGATAGAATTTAATTCTGAAAAGTGCAAGATAACGGTATATCATCCTGACATTATTTCTTTGTACCACACCCAAAACTATTACAAAAGTACTGCCACTATATGGACTACTGTAATTCAAGCATTACAACCAACACATTTTTGCGGATACCAATGGGCAATAAATATGACACTGATCATGTTATGTGAGCAAATAGAAATATTTTGAATTGCAAGTACTAGTAGTGTGGGGGCATACAGGATGCAATAATTTTAAGATATTGCAAAGGTTCCATGTCAGCTTTCTCCTATGAGATGAATCAATAGAGTAGAAATGAAATTTTCTCTTTGGGTGGAAACTTATTACCATAACACCATAACAGAATCAAAACCTCCTCCGCACTAATCAAAAGGTAAAAACCCAAAACCTGAACAACATACATCTTTGTCTAAATTTTTGTTTACTCACCAAGCTATCACTGGCAAATATTTGTAAGTTATCCAATGGACAATTGATATGTGCTGCCATCTTCCACCTGACACTTCCAACTGTTTCATTGCTGTGAGCCTGAAAGATGGAAAGACTGTCAATATTAGTTGGGTAGTAGTTACAGAATAACATTGTCTGCATACAGCTTGGCTGGGATAAATAGTGTTTTAAACTCATTACATTGTTTCTATTTCTGGTAATAATTACCCTCATTTTTCAAACGTTTAAATGCTTAGTATCAGTTTTCTGGGTTACAATGAACCATCATTTCAAGCTGTACTTTATAGAAGAAAAATTGAATGCTTGACTCACTCACTGCAATAATTTACTTAGATCAAACTTTAACAACATTTGGCTAGAAATGGAGACTGTTGATAAACAAAAATCACTATTAAATTTGACTAGATCATAACCTAGAAATTAAAATAAAAGAGAAAAATTACAAGGCAAGCCAATTGGACAGCTTTTAACATGAGCTTCCTATTCAATTGTGATATATTAAGTTTTGAAATTGGCAAGAATGTTAAATATAAAATATAACATCGATTCCCAAAAAGATACTTCAGCACTTGTTTTTGCAAAAGGTGACTTGACCATTCCTGTTATTAGAGATAAGAATCAAACAGACAAACAGCCATTTCAAATCAAAAAGAAACTCAGTTGGTGCAATCAGTTCTCCTTTCAATTAATTTTCAGTGCAATGTTAATATTCAATTCCTCTTTTGGTTCATTTTCAGCTTTCTTCACAGAATGTTACTTTTTTCCCTCCAGCTTATTAGCTTTACTTTCCTCTTGTAATGATGGAGCAATCATTTGGCAACATTTTTTTCCCTAAAGCTTTGTTGTACATCAGGAGAGAAGCTAATTATAAGTGAAAATATATTACCCGGGTCAGTCAATGGAATTGCAGTCTTTGAAAGTAGGATCAAGTGCTCAGAGCCAACTTTCTGCAATTCCTGTTAAAGAATACAGCATCCATTTCACTTCTTAAAGGACAATTTGAATTAATCTGAACAATTGAATGAGTTGGCAAGGGGTGGGGAGAACTATATAAAATGCAATAATTATTGCTGATTAAAGAGGGAAAGAGAACTAACAGCACATGGATTTTTCTGAAGGAGTTTAAAGCATTTTTATTTGAAAACACAGTATGTATAAAAACCCATCACAACTAACCTCAATAGTAAATGAATCTTTTGTAGACTCACAAATTACAGAGATAGTAATAGGATGTCCATGGAAAGAAGCTCCGTGAGGTAGGATAGTTCGTGGAACAGAATATAGATCCTGCATAAAATGCAATCACAATTGTAAACACAAACAATTAACTTGATATTCAGTGGCAATAAAAACTGAAACCTGATAAGTTCAACAATTTTCCACATGTTTCCTACTTTCTGCACTGGCAGTAAGAGAAATATTTAAATTTAATTCTGTGAAGGAAGGTAATATCTCAACAGTACAGATTTCAAACATCCTGCTCCGATTCTTCAGATTTATTGGTCTGGTTTACCAATATTATTTAGCACTAATGGGTTGTTGACATCTAAAACAAATCAAACTTTGACTGAACATGTATTTTTTTTTCCTTACGATGAAAGATATTGTTTCCTTTGAATTCCAGAGTTGTTGTTCTTCCCACTTGTCATTAGGCTGATCTATTAATTTTTCCTCATACCTCCTTTTGAAATTCAACTCTGCTGTGGCTCCACCTCTGGCCAAGCTTTGTCTTCCAAGCTACGCAGCCCAGTCTCAACCCAATCTTATTTACTCCTCTACACAGCTTTCCTCCTCCAAATACATTATCCAAAACATCTCTTAACCATGGTCTTGCAAACTAATTCTACTGAAAATTGCACTTTCTTAGCTTTCCTACAGTAGATTGAATGGATACATTCTCAAATAAAATGATACAAAGCTTAAACATCAATAAGTTAATAATACGGCTGCTAATTGCAATTGTATGCCTATTTGCTTACCTCAATTGTAATCACATATCTTTCAGCAAGCAGTAGCAATCGTTCAATTATGACAAGTTTACTGGACCTACAATTAAGAGTTGAACAATGTAAATGATAACAGTATCCTGGCCTGGCTCTTTGAGAAACAAGATATGAACATTAACAAACATTTTGCGAAAGTTGTACAAATAATAGTTGAATGATAACTTGATGTGTTAATGTAAGCACATCTCAGCATCTGTTCTTCTATCAAACATCAAAAAGTTGTCAAGCACTTTACAGCATTAGTATTATATTTGATTGTAATTTATACAGCTTTCAGTAAGATGTGATTTCTGATCACTATGAAGTGATGCACCTTCCTCTGAAGGTTTGTAGGAAATAACACATCACACAAACACCTAATATTTCAAAGTCTATAATTCTCTTGGAAATGAACTACACAATTAAAAACATAGGTTGATCCAATTAATGCATGCAGAGCTCATGTCTGCTTCAGTTCATCAACAGACTCACTCACTTTCTCTTTCATATTAAGTTATAGAAAATGTTATAATATTCAGGTCAGAAGGCAACTGAAGAGAGATAGAAGATTAAACTTTTGACTTGATGACCTTTCATCACACAAAAGGTTATGGATTTGAAATATTCACACTTTTTCTGTTCAACTTGAATATTTCCACCATTTTCTGGATATGTTTGCATTCCTATAACTGTTTATTAAACATCTCAAAACATGAAACAACGAATTCATCTGCACAACTTTTTGTCTATATAACTGTAGTACACAACAAAAAATATACTAGACAAAATTATAGCAGAATCTTTCAAATAAGGGGACTATACTCATTTTTCAAAGTCCCTCCTATATCTTCCTTCTGGATGGGATTGCACTAACTAAATTATCTGAAATTCTTTGTTCCTGCTACTGACTAATCAGTGGTGACCAAAGATCTACCACTGAGCCCCCATATTATCTCCACATACTATAGTTCATAAACATCAGAAAATACAGTACTCACTTGCACTTCCACACAGATGACAAATACTAGTCTTTCAACCTTTGCTCTTGTCACTATTTACTGCCTCTGACTATCTGTCCAACATCTGGTAAATAATTAGTATAAATTTCCTTTGAATATGGAAAGAAAAAAAAACATTTGCCTCTGTCCCCATTGCAAACTCCATAAATTTTGCTGAATCGCTCCATGGCAATTCTATGGCCTGACAGATATAGCCATGCTACTGTCCAGATTTTTTAAAAAACACTACTCTCAGTTTTCCTATGTGTTTACTGTAAAAAAAAAATCAGCAGAAACTCCTTTTAAACTTTCTAACTTTTATCATGTTTCTTCAACAGTTGCTACTTAACACTAAGGAATTTTAAGGAGTGCAGTATTAAAGAGACTATGCATCAGCTCTTTTCATAAAACACTCAAAAGGCAACATCAGTGCAGGCAATTTCAAATATAATTGTTCTTAATTAGAAGCTCTTTTTCTTAATACAAGGAACAGACTTCTAAAGTAAAGTTTCCCGGGAAGTTGGGATAAAAATTTTCAGTTAGTGACCACGTCTTTGCATTCCTATAATAACAGTAACCTAAGCAAGATTTAAAGGTGGATAAAGATATCCTACAACAAAAGGAAAAGCAGTATTACCTGGATGGTGACTGTACTGATGTAGCAACAGTGGGCATGGCTGTGGCTGTTAACATTTTAGTTGCTCTTGTAACAGCATGTGTCAAGGTAGGGCCTCCTAAAGCTGAACTAGCAACCTGCAATTGTGAGAAATGAAGCAAAATGTAACAAAATGATCTCAGCAATTAAAAAAATAAAGCACATTTAATCTCTGTACTTACTTCCAAACGTTTATAACAATCTGCTATGAATTTCTTATGCAGGGAAACAGAATCCTGAAAGAGAAGTGAAATCACAATCAGTCTTTGTATTCATCTGCCATAAACAAACCGACAGGTACAACGTATTTCATATCTGAAACTAATTTGATGCTTTATGAAACGTTTTCAATTTTGAAGAAATTGTATTTCTCTGAAATTTAAACAATGCTTTGTAAATCTCATTTACATTTCTGATCAATGGTCCCTGTTAGCTGTTTTCTCTTTGTACACAGGCTGCTTGACATGCAGAATGATTCCTGGATTCTTCTGTTTTTACCACTATTTTGAAATTCAGCAGAAATGTGAAAGCAACTTTCCTCATTATTAAAGTAACACTCGCCAAGAACAGATTCTTACATCATAACTAATAATTTTACATTATACTGGCCAAATTTAGAAAACTATCTCAATGTTCATTTATGTCCCTTTAGCATGGTTTTGTGTTACTTCTGTAGTTGTTCTGACCCACAGAAGTTTGAAACACTCCAAACCATTAAGAAGATGATTGAGATTCAACTGTTATGCTACAAGATACCTGCATATACTTTGGTTGTTCTGTTGTATACAAGCTTTTGAATTGCTATCTCACCTTCCTTTATGAATAAACCAAAACTAAGGAAACAAATATAAATAGATGAAAATGGCAAATTTTGAGTCAGTGAGAGAACTCTATTAGACAGAAGCAAAGACCGTTTGAATTAATATCACATCTTTAATTTCACATTATATTAAAGGTGATATCAAAGCTTAGGCAACTGAGAACTTGCAAGTGTAAGCAAACTTTCTGATATACATTTCATAGTATTAACCCATTTTAAACACACCTTTTTCAAACGTGGATTCAGGCTAATGTAGCTGTAATTAATGATCAGATGGATCGCCTCATGGGCAATTTCTTCGTCTGGTGATTCCATGGCAATTCTCCAGATAAAATCCATTCCTGATAGCTCCAGTTTTTCAACATGCTGATTTGCACAGAGAGTGTGAAACAGTTAATTGGCATCTGTTGAGCATTTTACCACCTGTGACATTTTCTAATTTAATCAACTATTGCTTCTAACTGCTATTCAACAGCTTCTAAATAACAAAAATAATGACTAATAAGGCAACACTGCACCAAAGTCTACATCAAGATTGTACTCCCTATTCCCCCACCTTTTAATGCTGACTTCTTCCCCCTTTTTGTTCTAGCCCTGATGCAAGGTTTCCAGCCTGAAATATCAACTCCCTATTCCTGTCCATAGATGCTGCCTGAACTGCTGAGTTCATCCAGCACTTTGTGTTGTTACATTGGATTTCTAGCATCTTCAGATATCATGTTAATGATTTTATCAAAAGTTTTCATTAAACTATTATGTCAAAGAACAGTATCAGTGTAAAAATTTAGAAACATAGAAAACATACAGCACAATACAGGCCCTTCGGCCCACCAAGTAGTGTCAAACATGTCCCTACCTTAGAAATTGCTGGGCTTACCTATAGCCCTCTATTTTCCTAAGCTCCATGTACCTATCCAAAAGTCTCTTAAAAGACCCTATTGTATCTGCCTCCACCACCGTTGCCGGCAGCCCATTCTCTGAGTCCATACTCACCACTCTCTGAGTAAAAAAACTTACCCCTGACATCTCCTCTGTACCTACTCCCCAGCACCTTAAACCTGCGTCCTCTTGTGGCAACCATTTCAGCCCTGGGAAAAAGCCTCCGACTATCCACACGATCAATGCCTCTCATAATCTTATACTTCTAACAGGTCACCTCTCATCCTCCTTCACTCCAAGGAGAAAAGGCCGAGTTCACTCATCCTATTCTCATAAGGTATGCTCCCCAATCCAGGCAACATCCTTGTAAATCTCCTCTGCACCCTTTCTATGTCTTCCATGTCCTTCCTGTAGTGAGGCGACCAGAACTGAGCACAGCTAGCCAAGAATACCTTGGAAACTACTGCAGAATGTAGTGGGATTACCAGGTCCAAATGCCTACAGTATCACAGGAACTCCTGAATTGACATTTAGTAGTCCAAATGCTGAAAGATCGTAGATATAAAGTTGTTTTGGCCACAGATACTGTTTAATATTTCTAGTATTTCCTGGTTTGAATTGCAAATAGCAGACAATAAAGAGTATGTGAAGGGAACTCCTGAATTGATAATAGCATTTGAAGGCACAAGGGCTTACAATGGGTTGGTCAACATTGTAATGATATGTCAAGCAGATTCCAGAGGTAATTGATGACTTTGATTCTCTAGATTAGAGATCGCCAATCCGTTGATCGCGATCGACTGGTCGATCTTTGAGACTTTCCCAGTAGATCCCCAAAAAAAACACAAATACTGTTGAGAGATTGTTTCCGGGTTGCGGGGTTTTAGTTCCATTCTTTCTGCCCAGTGCGCATGCACATAGTTCCCCCAGACTACACGGTGTACTTCAGTGGTCCCCAACCACTGAAGGAAACAATGTAAGTCATTTGCACCTTTCCTCATTCCCTGTCACGACCACTGTTGAACTTGAACCCACGCGAGGTCATCAGTCACCTAAACGCAGTGACACCCTCACGCCCCTCATGCCAGTGTTCGCCTCGCTTGGCTGGTTTGAACTGCCGATGGTACTGGCTGGGAGCGTGGCCGGCGGGAAGTGCCGATGGTACTGACCTGGAGCGTGGCCGGCGGGAAGTGCCGATAGTACTGGCTGGGAGCGTGGCCGGCGGGAAGTGCCGATGGTACTGACCTGGAGCGTGGCCGGCGGGAAGTGCCGATGGTACTGACCTGGAGCGTGGCCGGCGGGAAGTGCCGATGGTACTGACCTGGAGCGTGGCCGGCGGGAAGTGCCGATGGTACTGACCTGGAGCGTGGCCGGCGGGAAGTGCCGATGGTACTGACCTGGAGCGTGGCCGGCGGGAAGTGCCGATGGTACTGACCTGGAGCGTGGCCGGCGGGAAGTGCCGATGGTACTGACCTGGAGCGTGGCCGGCGGGAAGTGCCGATGGTACTGGCTGGGAGCGTGGCCGGCGGGAAGTGCCGATGGTACTGACCTGGAGCGTGGCCGGCGGGAAGTGCCGATGGTACTGGCTGGGAGCGTGGCCGGCGGGAAGTGCCGATGGTACTGACCTGGAGCGTGGCCGGCGGGAAGTGCCGATGGTACTGACCTGGAGCGTGGCCGGCGGGAAGTGCCGATGGTACTGACCTGGAGCGTGGCCGGCGGGAAGTGCCGATGGTACTGACCTGGAGCGTGGCCGGCGGGAAGTGCCGATGGTACTGGCTGGGAGCGTGGCCGGTGGGAACCACTGATGCTACTGGCCTGGGGCGCGGCCGGCGGTAAGTGCCAATGCTACTGACCCGCATTGGCCGGTCCACAAAAATATTGTCAATATTAAAGCGGTCCGCGATGCAAAAAAAGGGTGGGTACCCCTGGTGTTTATGCATTATTTCTACTTCCAGGTTGCAGGGTTTTACTTGCGGTCTTTTCTGCCCCAGTGCGCATGCGTGTAACTAATCGCTCTGTGGTCGATCTCCCCTTTCACTTAGATGCTCTTGGGTGCATGCAGCTTGTTGACAGTGAGAAAGGTTAGCAGATGTGTTGGGCCTGGCTGATCATTCAAAGATTATTCGGCCTAAGCTACTGCAAATGATCTCTGTCCACAGGTAACTGCTGGAATCTCCCCACTATCTCACCAACTGCAGTGTTAGTCTGCACCCAATGGTAGATCTATTACTTGGTGTTAAAGAACAAAGTTTTGCAATATTGTCCCGTTGACTGTTTATCATTGTTATCATCATTTTAACTGTTTATCATTGTTTGCAATGCAGTCCAAAAACTTAAAAGAACTATGGCATGGCATGCTATATAACAAGGTAACATTTAAAACACTGCTTAATTCAACTCATCATTCAAGTTCTATTCCAGAATTTCTGAAGTAAACTTAAAAATTCATAAATACTTCCAGAACAAGTACAAACTGAAGCATAAGAGAAGATTTATCTTACCAGCTGAGCACCTTGTCTTTTCAGTCGATGATCAGATAGATTTACTATCTCAAAGAAAGTTTTGAAGAGATTGAAACCTACAGAGAATCAGAACGGTTGGTTACCATTTCAGAATAGGAATATTTTAGTTAAGGTGGCATTAGCAGATCAGAAGACCCAAAACAAATAAATTAAACAACTGAGTATTGTTACACATGTCATCAAGATCACCTTATATGCACAAAGTATACACCATGTTGAGAATCCCAACTAGTACAAATTTTAACATGAATATACAGTATATTATAAGCGTGAGCAATCGTGCTGACAATGGAACTTCTGTCTGGATCCCATCTGCTTGACAGGATGGAATGAATCGCTAATCTTAGCCTCTCATTAATACAACTGGCTACAAACTAATTTTCTCTCCCAGATACTGTTTAACTTTAAATATTAACTTTAACTGTTAAACTTCTACTTTTTACCTTTACTGTTTACAACATTAAACAGAGTCAAAATAGCATAAATTAAAGCTGATCACTTGATATATAGGACTTAGCTGTAATAAGAGGCATATTGTTACTGTCACTTGAACAACCAAATTCAACTACTTTTTGGATATCTTGTCAACTACTTTATCAGGGAGAAAGGTCATTGCACTTTTTGGCAAGTCATAAACATGAAGAAAGAATAGATTTTCCTTTAAATTATGTGCTGCAAGATTCTAAACGTTACAAAAATATCCCTATTTACATCAAAACATTAGATCAATTGCTTGCTTCTAGAATTAACTGCTTAAAATACTTTCCCTAAGCAGGAAGACATTAGATACCCATTAATTCAACATATGCCATTGTTGACCAACATAGATTAGAAACTAAATTATCAGCTGTTAATTCTTTCTGATAGTCAGCAGTCAACAATAGTTAATAAATATTTGAAAGAAACATTAATTTAGTTACTTATAGCAAATGTTCAAGGCAACTCTCCAGCACAACCTCAAAAGGAATTAGACAAAAATCGCTAACTTCCCGGTGCGTTCAAAAATCTCAAGCAGATATGCAACTCTGAAAACCACCAGTGTAAATATAGATTTGCATCTTTAATAGCAGAAATCTTTAACAGGTGATAATGTCTTTGAAATTTAAAAGCAAATGTAAATGAACATGATCTAAAGACAATCAACAACTGGAAAAGCAGAAATTAATGGATAAAGATGACTTTCTACTATGATAATGTACTGAGAATGAATGATACAGAATTAACTAAATAAAATTTCATTTCAGAACCTGAGGATTAAGCGATTTTGGTGCAAAGATGTACTATGCCAAAAAATTACGTAAAGAATCTTAATGCAAGTTATTTGCTTTCTTTCTTAACTGAGGGTCGTGAATATTTAAAGTAGAATAAAATCTACCAAAATGAACGAATCAAAATCACACTACATTTTATAAACTAATGGCCGTGACCTGCTAAATTCCAGGTTTTACCCCTCAAAATTATAGCATTCCCAAGTAAAATTAGAGAGGCCCATATGATCTTGAGATGAGTACGTCCTCTGCTGGATTCCTCATGGAATCTAGCAAGGGAACACAAGTTTTGCCTATTTTTCAGCATCTAATGCGAAGGGAACATGCTCGCCTAAAGTGCATTGGACCCGTTCATATAACGAGTGTAAAGAGTCTGCAACAGGGAAAATAACAAGTACATGATAATTACTTTTGAGTTTCGGTTGAGTTAATTAACTGATTAAACGTTCTTGATTAATTTTAAAATACAATTGTAGTATTTAAATATGATGAGAATTTCAATGTCTTTGAATAATCATAAATGACCAACCTATTCACAAACATTCAGTTCCTTTGGGCATCCAGTAAACTTGGGGAAGGGCTTATCTGGCTCTCAAGGCAATTCCTGGATGGTGCTTATCACTTATACAAAATCCTTGCTTTATGTTGAGCCTTGCAATTGTCTAGGAGTCAGAATGGTCCTGGGGCTACATAACAGTTTGGAATAGCCTGATGTGCTACAGGTTATCGGAGGTTCCAGGCCATTATTCTCAATGAAAGGAAACTGTGATGCGAATAAACTTTGCAGATGATTCAGAAGTACATTGAGTAGGACCACTGCAAAACTGCAAATTACCTACAAAGTATCAATTATATTTTAGAAGTACAGTTGATTCCAGTTAACTGGGCCATTGGGTAATTGGAACAGCCACTTATTTGGACCAACTCTTAGAGAACAAAAACTAATCAAGAAAATAGCTAGGATTCTCTTCATTTTTTACAGACACTATGCTGCTTAATTAGGGCAGGAATCTGATGCCAATCATTTTCTAACTGGTGTCCGTTGTATGAAACTGCATGGCTGTTAGACACTACACCATGCTTAAAGCAAAAGTTTTTAAACAGCACGTGTTTGTGTTTATAAAGCCATGATTTTTGTCACTGGTAGTTTGTGAGAAATAAGCAGGAAGACAATTTTGCTCATTGCATTTTCAAGTATTCAGGCTTGGAGATGCCCAAAACAGTAAGGGTTGAAAATGAAATGATTTCACTACTTCAAGTTAAAAACTACAAAGAATTGGAAGGTATCAACAATCCTCTTGAATGTTACAATGAAAATGAAGATTTGGAGGATGCAATCGTTGAAAGGATTGTATGAAAGCTGTCTATTGTCTACACTAAGGTTCTTCACAGACTTTGTTTATTTACAATCAAAAGAACACGGCAGCATACACTGGATTAATTCCTCCACTGATGACTATAAGGAACTAAAAGCTTAATAGTATGAAGTAGCATTGATAGTTTTCTAATTTGTACTGTATTTTATTTAAATACATAATTTGTTACACAGTTAAATCATAGCTTGACTTTTGTATACCTTTTTAACTATTTCCATGAAACTCCAGCTAACTGGGGCAGCCACTTAGTTGGGCCAAAATGTATGTCCCAAGTAACCAGAATCCATTGTACTGCATTTGCTGTGAAATACCTGGAAGAATCAAGGATTTGAAGAGTTTAAGATATTTGCTGTTCATTGAAGTAAATACATACCATTCATAGTGATTTCATAGGGTTCCAGTTTAAGGATTTTTTCTTTAAAAAGCTGTTGTTGAACATCACTCTCCAAATCTCCATGTCCTTTGGTAAACCATTCAAAGCACAACTGTGGGAACATAGGTTATCAAAAAAGAGATTGTTAAATTGCAAGTTATTTTCTTTCTGATGTTTTCTTTGAAAAATATAGAACTTTACATTTAATAGTGTATTAAACTAAAAATGCTTGCAAAAACAGTATTAATCTTTTAAATCCTTGTAATTGACCATTTATTAAAACTATTCTATGGGCGCCATAGTGGTTGGCTCAATGCTATTATAAGTTAGGGTGTCGGGGTTCGGAGTTCAATTCTACTCCTTCTGTAAGAAGTTTGCATGTTCTCCCTGTGACCACATGGGTTTTCTCTAGGTGTTCCAGTTTCTTTCCACAGCCCAAAGATGTACCGGTTATGTAGGTTAATTAGTCAATGTAAATCATCCTTTGATTAGGCTAGTGTTAAATAAGTGAGTTGCTAGGCAATGTGGCTCGTTGGGCCAAAAGGGCCTGTTCCATGCACTCTCTCTAAATAAATAAAAATAAATTCCCAAATATGGAAGGATTTTTATATTTATTCCTTTTTCTGGGTCAGTGTTGTACATCACCAATTTCCCATTATGGAAAGGTGTGGTTAAGAATACAGCTGAGAACTTACTCAAAACATTCAGTTTAAAAAGTGACACAAAGTTATATTACAACATTATAAAACACTAAAGCAGGCTACACCATGTCACCTATTATAGGAAGCATATGGAGGCTATTGAGAGGGTATAGATGAGGTTTAACAGGATGCTGTCTGGATTAGATGGCATGTGCTATTTCAAGAGACTGGACAGACTGAGAATGGCAGAAGCTGAGGGGAGACCTGACAAACTTAATCAGGTAATGAGGGTCATAAATAGACAGTCAGTATCTATTTCCCATTAGTAAAATATTTAATACTTGAGGGACACTGGTGTTTAGGTTGTTGAAGGTGTTGGTGATGAAGCCTTTAGATGTCAAGGTTTGGTAGAAGACTCTCTCATTGATGGTTATTTTAAACTAAAACTTTGAAAATCTAAAACTTTGTACAAACTTCTGAAGTGCTGTGAAAAAGTATTCAGCCCCCAACCTTTTGTTCACATAAATGAGTATCACAACCAGGAATTTTGATAAACTGAGAATCACATGCTCCTTTTTTCGCAATAGGGCTAAAAAAAACAAGGAAAATTGTAAAGTATGAAAAACTAAAAATTCAAAAACTGAAATGTCAGCAGTTCAAAAATATTCTTATTCCTTAGTTCAGTACTTAGTTGAACCACCTCTCACAGCCACTATAGTCTTTTTGGAAAAGTCTCTATTAGCTTTGCACGTGATGGAGCATTTCTCCATGCAAAATTGCTCAAGCTGTGCCAGGTTAGTTGGGGGGTGGCAATCTTGAAGTCTTGCCAGAGGTGTGCAATTGGGTTAAGGCCACTCCAAGTGTAACACCCTGGTTAAGATTTTTGCTGCTAATGCTGTAGGGTATTTCATTTTGTAGCTTTCTGTAGAAGCAATGTGTCCTGATGATAGTGTTTGGGTTTCAGTTGAAGATAAGGGCTGTGATGTTCAACTTAGGAATGCTGTGTCAGCCAGTCAGGATGATGGAATGGTTAAAGGTTCCAGAGGAAGCTGGGCGGAGAAGAGCAACACTGGTGGGTTTATGGTCTTTTGGTGGGAGATGGAGAGAAGATTGAGAGAGACGGCTGTAGAATTTGATCCGACGAGAAGGCGCGATTTGAAGGAATCCAAGAAGAGAAGTTCTACTGGTGATCAGTGAGAGGTTGACGCTCTGAATAAGGGATACACATTGCTTTTGGAAGATATGAGCTCCAACATGTGCACACTTAGACTGGTTTAATTATAATGGGACCTTTTATTTGTTTTCTTTTCCTTCTTTTTCCTCTTAAGAACTGTTTAATTAAGCTAAAATTAGTAAATACACTTTTTAATAATTGTAGACAGTGTATGATCTGTTATTTCTTGTGATGGATAATTACATGTGGGCAGCATTTACACAGCATTCACTCAAATCGGGTTATCATTAGTCAAAACATCGCAACTTCCCGGTTTGGTTGGACCTAAATTGTACCTACACTAGAAGTACATTGTTCGACAACGGTGGCCTTCCCACTGCTGAGTCCAGTGGCTGTTAGCAGAACCGGCTAACGAGCCGATTTTCTATACAAATCCAGTGAGGGGGCTTCACAAGGTTGCTCTGGCAGTGTGCTTTCAGTCATTGACCTGCTATAAGATGGACTTCCTCCCCAGTTTAAGCTTTCTGGCAAGTGCTAGCAGGTTTTTATCCAGGATCTCGCTATATTCTGCAGCATTCATCTTCCCATCAATCCTGATCAGATTTCTGGTCCCCGGTGCTGAAAAGCATCCCCATAGCACAATGCTACCTCTACTATACTTTACTGTAATGATTCTGTTACCTGACTGACGAGCAGCATTAGAATTACACATATACCATTAAAGAAAAACATATTCTTGCCAGTAAAGACTTTGCAAAGCATCTCTTATAAGATACTGTAAAGATATGGAGGGTGTTGTAGTCAGATGAGACTAAAGTGGAACTTTTTAGCCTCAACACTAAGCAGTACATAAATCTAATATTGCATACCAGCCAGGTAGTACCATCCCTGCTGTAAAGTATGGTGGGTTAGGATCATGCTATGGGGATACTTTTCAGCAGCAGTGGTTATGGCCCATTCCATCATGGGTAAAACCCTCCCGACCATTGAGCACATCTATACAAAGTATTGTTGCAGAAAAGCAGCATCCATCATCAGGGAATTCCACAACACAGGTCACGTTCTCTTCTTGCTGCTGTCCTTAGGAAGAAGCTACTGGAGCCTCAGGATTCACACCATCAAGTTCAGGAACAGTTATTACTTCTCAAATATCAGGCTCTTGAACCAAAGGGGATAATTTCACTTACCCCATCATTGAAATATTCCCACAAGCTATGGACCCACTTTAAAGGGCACTTCATCTTATATTCTAGTTAATTATTGCTTATTTACTTACTATTATTATTAATATCATTTGTAGCCTTTTGTCATTTTCACACTGGTTGAATGCTCAAGTTGGCGCAGTATTTCATTGATTTATGGATTTGGGCATGTCCACAAGACAATTAAAATCAGTGACATATATATATTCTAATAATAAATTTACTTGGAACTTTTAATCTTTTTGGGCACATAACATTATTTGCTTCTAATCAGTATCTTGGCCTAATTCTATACAGGCGTGACTGCTTCATTTGTTAGTTGTGAATGATATTGAACATTATGTAATTATCAATAAACATATCCACCTATGATGGAAAGAAAGTTATTGGTAATATCGCTTAGGGTGTGAGTCTAAGGGCATTATGTGAGGAATTCCTGCTATGATGTCCTGAGACCAACAGACTTTCAATTATATTTCTTATAATATTCTTCTTTTTCTGCCCCCACCCAACCCTCCAACTCCCACAAGGTATGTCTCTAACCACTGGAGATTTTTTGCACTGGATTTAGTGTTGTTCTCCATAGAAATGAGCCCTTGAGCAAGTTACATTAATGCCAACCATAGTGCCCACCCATTAATTCTACACCTCTCCATGCCTTGGTCATTGAAGTACCCATACAAATGCCTCTTAACTGTTATTTCTGCTCTTAACTCAACTACATCTTCTGGCAGCTCATAACAGAAACCAGCTTTGCATTAGAATCATTCGGGTAACAGCAATCTGAGATATGGAATAAAATTCAATCTTACAAAATACAGGGAAAAAAAGCAAATAAACAAACAATTATTTCCCAGTTTTTTAAAAAAAATGCACATGACATGGCTTCAAGTTCTGGAAAAATGCAATCCAGGTGACTTTTGCAGATTGCGAACCCCCTTCTCGTAACACAGAATTCCATCTGCCATTCCCTTGTCCACTTCCTAGTTAGAAAAAAACTTTCTTCAGTGTCCACTATACTATCAATCTGCAAATTTGTTGACAATGCCACCTACATTTTCATCCAAATCATTAATATATATGACAGAGGACTCCGTTGAGGACTGCAGAACACCACTGGTCACAGGCCTTCAGCCTGAAAGCCCCTTCACTACCTTCCTGTCTCATACCACCAAGCCATTTTGTATCCAGTTGGCTACCTCACTCTGGATGCCACGTGTTCTAATCTTCTTGACTGGTCTATCACACAGGACCTTGTGAAAGGCTTTGCTAAGGTCCATATAGGCAAAGTCTATTGCCCTGCCTTGTCAATCTTCTTGGTCATCTCTCAAAAAAAAGCTCAAATTCAAAAGACATGATTGCCCACACACACTAAATCCTCAAACATAAATTTTACCAAGGGCAATCACTATCAGAGCAGACCTGATATTTAGGTCTTTAATCAATGTCTGGATTAAACTATGATGTGACACCCAACAATGCCAGTGAAATCTAAACTCAATAGTACTAAGGCTGAATATCAACTGATGGTACTGTCAACAAAATTTTATCTTTTTACTGATTATCTCATGAAAAGTGATTGCATTTTCCCAGCCAATTTTCCACATTGTAATGTGACTACCAAGACTGTTACTGTCAATAATATCAGATCCATTTTTGGCATGGATTTAGTGCAAAAGGTGTTTCTAAAGTAGACATCAGATTAACATGGAGGGAAAAAACTAGAGCTGAAACAACATTAGAGAATACTTCAAACAAGACAGATTATCAGACCAATGTACCTCTCGATCGAGTTCACAGATATCTGCTCCAGACACCAGGCACTCCCAAATCTCCTTGGCACGATTCCAACCAATGTAAAGGCTGGCTTCTTGAAGAAAGAATGCAAGGAACCTCAGGTGTGCTTCCAAGTACTGTGGAGGAAACAGAATCAAGGAACTTTTGTACTTCAAAACTACAACAGATTTGGGTAACACACACAAAATCCTGGTGGAACGCAGCAGGCCAGGCAGCATCTATAGGGAGAAGCGCTGTCGACATTTCGGGCCGAGACCTTTAGTCAGGACTAACTGAAAGGAAAGATAGTAAGAGATTTGAAAGTAGGAGGGGGAGGGGAAAATGTGAAATGATAGGAGAAGACTGGAGGGGGTGGGGTGAAGCTGAGAGCCAGACAGGTGATTGGCAAAAGCGATACTGAGCTAGAGAAGGGAAAGGATCATGGACGGGAGGCCTAGGGAGAAAGAAAGGGGGAGGGGAGCACCAGAGGGAGATGGAGAACAGGCAGAGAGAGAAAGAAAAAACTAAATATATCAGGGATGGGGTAAGAAGGGGAGGAGGGGCATTAACGGAAGTTAGAGAAGTCAATGTTCATGCCATCAGGTTGGAGGCTACCCAGCCGGTATATAAGGTGTTGTTCCTCGAACCTGAGTGTGGTTTCATCTTGACAGTAGAGGAGGCCATGGATAGACATGTCAGAATGGGAATGGGACGTGGAATTAAAATGTGCGGCCACTGGGAGATCCTGCTTCCTCTGGCGGACAGAGCGTAGGTGTTCAGCGAAACAGTCTCCCAGTCTGCGTCGGGTCTCACCAATATATAAAAGGCCACATTGGGAGCACCGGACGTAGTATACCACACCAGCCGACTCACAGGTGAAGTGTCGCCTCACCTGGAAGGACTACCTGGGGCCCTGAATGGTGGTGAGGGAGGAAGCGTAAGGGCAGGTGTAGCACTTGTTCCATTTGCAAGGATAAGTGCCAGGAGGGAGATCGGTAGGAAAGGATGGGGGGGGGGGGGGGGTGAATGGACAAGGGAGTCGCGTAGGGAGCAATTCCTGCGGAAAGCAGAAAGAGGAGGGGAGGGAACGATGTGCTTGGTAGTGGGATCCCGTTGGAGGTGGCGGAAGTTACGGAGAATTATACGTTGGATCCGGAGGCTGGTGGGGTGGTAGGTGAGGACAAGGGGAACCCTATCCCGAGTGGGGTGCTGGGCGGATGGGGTGAGGGCAGATGTGCGGGAAATGGGAGAGATGTGTTTGAGAGCAGAGTTGATGGTGGAAGAAGGGAAGCCCCTTTGTTTAAAAAGGGAAGACAGATTTGGGTCCAGCTTTTGCCACAACAAATAACTTTATGTATTATGGAAGTAAATCATTTAAACATTGCCAGTTTCTGGAAAAATGATAAACTGGTTTGAAATAAAAAGGGGTGACATGTACTACTGAAGGTAACAAAAAGAAAAGTCTATAGTGGATAATGGTGCCATGATAACATAGAAACCCTACAGAACGATACAGGGGCTTCGGCCCACAAAGCTGTGCCAAATATGTCCCTACCTTAGAAATTACCAAGGGTTACCCATAGCCCTCTATTTTTCTAAGCTCCATGCAGCTATCTAGGAGTCTCTTAAAAGACCCTATCGTATCTGCCTCCGCCACCATTGCCGGCAGCCCATTCCACACACTCACCACTTTGCGTAAAATCACCACTCTCTGCATTAAAAATTATAACTAAAATGTAAGAAGTTAGTTCTAAAATGAAGTTAGTTCTATGCCTGGAGTTATAGAACACTCATCCAATTCAAAGCTAAATGAATAATCTAAAACAAACCTTCTGCTTCTACATCACTCAGTGACCTATTTTTCCATAACTGTTTTAGTTCCTTATCTCTCATGAAAACAAATATTTAGCAGCATTAACTCACTACCAGTAATTGATAAATTTCAATGAAGTTGTTCTTTACAGATGACAACTGTGAATCAGCCACCTTCTCAGAAGCTATTGGGATAAATTTTCTGATTGTTAGACTTACTAAAAGTTTTGATTATTTTTCTTTCAAAAAGAAAAGGCTTGAAGTATGTTATGTCAGTTCAACTATGGGATATTTTTTAAAAAGACATTCTCTCTTCTCCCCTTCCATTACACAGAAGATATAAAAGGTAAGCCTGAAATCATGTACCACCAGCCTCAAGGACATCCTCAACCCCAGTTATAAGACTATTAAATGGTTCCCTAGAATGATACTTGACATCACAATCTACCTTGTTGTGATCTTGCTTCTTATTGTTTACCTTCATTGTACCATTGGACAGCATGGTAGCATACTGGTTAGCACAACCCAGGTTCAATTCCCACTGCTGCCTGTACAAAGTCTGTACGTTCTCCCCATGACCATGTGGATTTCCTCTGGGTACTCTGGTATCCTCCCACAGTGCAAAGACGTATCATTTGGTAGGTCATCATAAACTGTCCTGTGATTAGGCTAGGATTAAACTGGGGAAATGCTGGGCTGCATGGGTTGAAGGGCCAAAAAGCCTATCTGCGCTGTATGCTAATAAATAAATAAAACCTCTATAACTGATGCACTTAATTTCATGTTTATTGTCATCTCACTGTACATAAAGCAAACGAAACAATGTCCCTCCGGACTATGGTGCACCAACATAATATATAACACACAGCACATAAAATAAAATATTACCATAAATAAGTGAACAAAATATAATTCAAAATACATGTAAAGTACAGCACTGTTAACCAGTACAGTAAAAACCTCGCTGTCTGAGTGATGAGACCCCTGTGCTGGCTGGGTACTCATTCGTCTCCTAGAATGAAGAAAGAAGCTGTTACCCAGTCTGGCAGACCTAGTCCTGATGCTTCCGTACCTCCTTCCTGATGGCAGTGGGTCAAAGAGATCGTGAAATGGGTGAAAGGAATCATCAACAATGCTTTGGGCCCTTCATCCACAACACTCGGAAATGTCGGAAATTGTGGGGGGGTGGGGGACAGATGCTGGTGACTCCCTCAGCAGGTTGTGCTGTTTTCGGTAGACTCCTGGTAGGGTCCAATGCCTTGATGTAGCCAGACACGTTGAGACTCAGGTTGTTCTCGCACCACATGATGCCTCTCTACCTCCTCTCTGTAAGCCGACTCATCATTGTTGCTGATGAGGCCAATCACTGTAGTATCATCAATGAACTTGATGATGCAATTTGAGCTGACGCTGGCCATGCAGTCACGAGTCAGCAGTGTGAACATCAGAGGACTTAGCACACAACCCTGAGGGGCACCAATGCTCAACATGATGGAGTTTGAGACGTTACTGCCAACTTGGACTGACTGGGGTCTTTCCGTCAAGAAATCCAAGTTCCAGTTACAGACACTGGTGTTGATTTTGCATTGTTATTATTTAACCTTGCTCTACCTCAGTGCATTCAGTAATTTGATCTCTATGGAGAGTGTGCAAGACAAGCTTTACACTATATCTCGGCATATATGACAATGATAAACCAATTCCAAAAGGGCAAAACCAGAAGTAATGAAGAACATGATTATTTCAGTCCAAAATTAGTAGTTAAGAATCAAAATCAAGTTTAATAGCACTGACAGCACACACAAAATGCTGGTGGAACGCAGCAGGCCTGGCAGCATCTATAGGGAGAAGCGCTGTCGATGTTTCGGGCCGAGACCCTTCGTCAGGACCAACTGGAAGGAAAGATAGTAAGAGATTTGAAAGTAGGAGGGGGAGGGGAAAATGTGAAATGATAGGAGAAGACTGGAGGGGGTGGGGAGAAGCTGAGAGCCAGACAGGTGATTGGCAAAAGGGATACGGAGCTAGAGAAGGGAAAGGATCATGGGACAGGAGGCCTAGGGAGAAAGAAAGGGGGAGGGGAGCACCAGAGGGAGATGGAAAACAGGCAGAGTGATGGGCAGAAAGAGAGAAAAAAAAAGAGGGGAAAAGAAACTAAATATATCAGGGATGGGTAAGAAGGGGAGGAGGGGCATTAACAGAAGTTAGAGAAGTCAATGTTCATGCCATCAGGTTGGAGGCTATCCAGCCGGTATATAAGGTGTTGTTCCTCCAACCTGAGTGTGGTTTCATCTTGACAGTAGAGGAGGCCATGGATATACATATCAGAATGGGAATGGGACGTGGAATGAAAATGTGTGGCCACTGGGAGATCCTGCTTTCTCTGGCGGACAGAGCGTAGGTGTTCAGCAAAACGGTCTCCCAGTCTGTATCGGGTCTCACCAATATATAAAAGGCCACACCAGGAGCACCAGACGCAGTATATCACACCAGCTGACTCACAGGTGAAGTGTCACCTCACCTGGAAGGACTGTCTGGGGCCCTGAATGGCGGTGAGGGAGGAAGTGTATAGCACTTGTTCCACTTACAGGGATAAGTGCCAGGAGGGAGATCGGTGAGAAGGGATAGGGGGTACGAATGGACAAGGGAGTCGTGGTCACTTTTCCAGCTCTCACCCGGTCTTCTCCTATCATTTTGCATTTTCCCCTCCCCCTCCTACTTTCAAATCTCTTAGTATCTTTCCTTTCAGTTAGTCCTGACGAAGGGTCTTGGCCCACAACGTCAACAGTGCTTCTCCCTACAGATGCTGCCTGGCCTGCTGTGTTCCACCAGCATTTTGTGTGTGTTGCTTGAATTTCTAGCATCTGCAGATTTCCTCGTGTTTGCTTAATAGCACCGACATATTTTGTGAAATATGTTGTTTTGCTGCAGCAGTGCATTCCAATGCACAATAATTTTAAAAGCTATAAATATATACATAAGTATATGTAATAAGTATTGCAAAAGGAAAGGAAAAATAGTGAGGCAGTGTTCACGTGTTCATCGTCCATGCAGAAAACTGATGGCAGAGAGGGAGAAGCTGATCCTGAAACGTTGAACGTGTGTCTTCACGCTCCTGTACCTCCTCCTCAATGGTAGCAATAAGAGGGTATGCCATGGATGAAAGGGGTCCTTAATGATTGTTGTAGACTAGCACAAGTGTTGTCCTGAGTCTATTAACAGCATTTACATTTCCATGACCAGAACTCAAATTCAAATTAAAGTTTAAATTTTTGTTAAATGAGAGCTAAAATTAAAAATAAAAATTCCTATGCTATTAGAATCATTTTTTGACAGCCAAAATTATAGCAATTAATTTATATTTGAAAATACCACGTATGCATTCATATATTATTTCCTCAAATAAACTAATTGAGTTCTATTTTTAAGAAAGCTAGTGAAAATAGTTTTAAATCTTTTTGTGATTTTTGGTCTATTCCAGATGTATCCAAAGGCATAGTCTAAGCGGCATCAGTTCCAATAAAGGTATTAAAAACAATTCAGAAAATTAATGCAGTCTGGTGGCTGGGTTGCAGGTGTCTGTAACTCATCCTGTACATACACAGAATAGTTGTCAGTTGAGGTACAAGATCTGGCCGAAACTGCAGTCATTTGTTTCGTACAAAACTGAAGAAAACAAAATCTGAATGGCTGTCTTATGAATACATAACATTAAGGCTAGAACACTTACATCTTGATGGGTGTATCTGCCATCTACGATTGTTAACCCTGTTAGACCTCCTGGTCCAGCTGCAGAAAGTGCAAGTCGATGGCAAGCCACAAGACTTCCTGTAACCAATTTCACGATTTCAAAGTTCTTCTTCAAATCCTGCACAATGCTCTGAAAGACGAGAATCAGATGTCAAGTGTTTAATTTTCAAACCTTAGTAAAAATCAAGCATCATTCTCATATTGGTTGAATTTTAAATGTTAAAGGCTTGGATAACATCTTCTCATCTTGAAGGTCTGAAATGAAATCCAACCAAAACCCCATGACAATCAATTGAATACAAGTAACTATAAAGAAAAATAAATACTTTGAACCAAGAATTGTAAATATGAAAATCTATTTTTGCTTTAAATTATGTTTGAAGAAAATCCCTGTCCAATGAATGGCTACATCTGTTGAAGATCCAAAATCCAAATTCCTTCTTTAAAACTTAATATGCAACATTTACTTTATCAAAATAATTAATATTTGATATAAAGAGCTCAAATTTATTAAAATCCCTTAAGCCTAAATTCATAAATTGTGCATTTACAGTTCCAGTATTGGCAGGAAGATGACTAGACAGTAGGACCACTCAAGAATAAAGGAGGAAACATACTGGAGATGAAGGTGGTAGTGGAGGTCCTGAATGAATACCTTGCTTCAGTATTCACCGAGGAGAGACACGTTTGACAAATGTGAGGTCAACATGGAATAGGATATTGGGCTGGAGCATATTGAGGTTAAGAAAGAGACAGTATTGGAATTGTTGAGAAACATTAGAATTGATTAGTTCCTAGGGCTGAAAGAGAGAAAACCCCAGGTTACTACAAGAAGGGAAGAGACTGTTAAGAAATTGATGGCATTTTTGTGTCCTCACTAGCCACAGGAGTGGTACCAGAGGATGAAAAGTGTTGCCGCATTGCTCAAGAATGGTAATAAGGATAATCCTGAGAATTATAGACTAGTGAGTCCTCTGTCAGTGGTGATCAAATTACTGGAAAGGATTTAGAGACAGGATTTAAAGGCATTTGGAGAAGCATTGTCTGATTAGGGATAGTCAGCACAAGGAGCAGTCTGGGCCTCATGAGACTAATTCAGTTTTTTGATAAGGTAACAAAACAAAGTGATGAAGGTAGAGTTATGGATGTGGAGTATATGAAACACATGAAACATGTGGAGTATATGAAACCTTCACAAGGTTCCCTTCAGTAGACTCATCCAGATAGTCATGAGTAATGGAACCCATGGAAACTTTGCTATATGGAGTTGGAACTGGGCTGTTCACAAAGCAGATACAGAGCATATTCTAGTCTGTGACTAGTAGCGTTCTACAGGGATCTGTTCTGGGACCCTTGCTCTTTGTGACTTTTTATAAACAACTTGGAACAGGAAACGGAGGAGTGCATTAGCAATTTTGCAGAAAACACAGGCTGGATCACAGGTAAAGCGTAGAAGGTTGTCATAGATTACAAAGGGATAGAGACAGAAGAAACGGCAAATGGAGTTCAATCTGGAACAATATCAAGAGATACACTTTGGAAGATCGAATGTGAAATCAGAGTATGAAATTAATAAAAGGATTCTTAGCAGTGTGGAGAAACAGAGGAATCTTGTGGTCCAAATCCATTGATCTTTCAAAGATGCCATGCAAGTTGACAGAATGGTTAAGGCACCCCATATACTTCATTAATAGGGTAATGAGTTCAAGAGACTTGAGATGATGTTGCAGCTCTATAAGTCTCTAGTTAGACTACACTTTAAGAACTGTGTTCATTTCTGGCTGACTCATTACAGGAAGAATGCGGAAACTTCAGAGTGGGTAAAGAAGTTGTTTACCAGAATGCTGCCTAGATTGGAGAGCATGCCTTATGAGGAAAGGTTGAGCAAACTGGGCTTTTCTCTTTGAAGCGACAAAGGATGAGATACGACTTGACAGAGATGTCTAAGATTATGAGAAGCACGTTTCTCCCCAAAGGCAGCAACAGCCAATACAAGAAATTGTTTAAGAGATGTCATAAGTGTCTTTTTTTTTTAAACACAGTTTATATTAGTCAGTACACATTGTATGCTGAAGGGCCCATACTGTGCTATACTATTCTATGTTCTCTGATAGCTGTTACCATAGAGGGCACTGTTAGTCTGAAAAATACACTGCGCAATACCAGTTGATATTCCAATATCCTAATTGCTATATTCAGCGAAGAGAAAATTTCACTATTCCATTTGTTGAAAAATAAACTCAAAATGTTTTCTGGGCAAACAGCATAGAAATTGGTACCTATTTGGTAGCTTCTTTATAAAGGACAGGGGCATGGGATGTTGACCTACAATTCAGTGGGAAGACTTTCAGACAAAAGTAATAGATCCAGATTCAATGATCCAGAATTCTCATCAATCATTAAAATAATTCAAGTCATACAATTCACACATATGTGTCTCAACAAAAAGTATAGCATATTGCATTTAGTGCTACAAGGCAGATTACTGCTCAGGGAGTCTGATACCTGTGAAGAAAAACTTAAAGGTGGTCTATTTTTACAATATCAAATTAAGGATAAATGGACAGTTCAAAATGTATAAACCCTGGAAGAATGGTCTGAACAAAGGCATTTGAAATCTAATGTTTTAAAATGTTAAGTACAGGACATAAAAAAAAGTAAACATGTAAAAAAATGAAAAAATACTACAGTTGTGGTAACCAGTGTGTCAGAACAGATTGTGGAGTGCTTATGGAGGAATCAAAAGTTTGAGCACGGTGGGCCTAATGATCTGAGCTGCACATATTTCAATGCAAGGCATATTCTAGGAAAAACCAATGAGCTTAGGGCATTGATCAGCATATGGCATTATGACATTGTAGTCATTAGTTCGACTTGGTTACAGGAGGGGCAGGAGGAAGGGTGACATTACTAGTCAGAGAAAATGTCACGGTAGTGCCCAATTGAAAAAGGCTGGAGAGCTCAGCTAGTAAGGTTTTATGGGTAGAACTGAGAAACAAGACAGGTATGACCACCTTTATCAGATTATATTGCAGTCCACCCAATAGGCTGTGGAATTCAGAAGAGCAAATTTCTAGAGAAATCGCAGACTCGTTGAAAGAAACACCAGGTTGGGAAAGAGTTTCAAATGTGTTCAGGAAAGTTTCTTTAATCAGCACGTACAAGTCCCAACGAGAGAATGCGATACTCAATCTCCTGCTAGGGAAATTGGCACAGCATATATGGAAGGAAGGGAAATAAGCAGTAGTATCATGGAACATATAGAGATTAAAGAGGAAGAGTTTCTTGCTGCCTTACAGTGAATAAAGGTAGATAAATCACCTAAGCCTGACATGATATTTTCTCGGACCTTGAGCGAGACTTGTGTAGAAATTGCAGGGGCCCTGGCAAAGATATTGAAAATGTCCTTAGCCATGGGTGTAGTGATGGAGGATTGGAGGGTAGCTCATGTTATTCCGTTGTTTAAAAAGTCCTCCAAAAGTAAACCAGGTAATTACAGGCCAATGAGCCTGACATCAATAGTAGGCAAATTATTCGAAGTTGTTCTGAGAGATCGGATATACAAGTATTTGGACAGCCAAGGGCTGATTAAGGATAGACAGCATGGCTCTGTGCGTGGTAGATCATGTCTAATGAATTTTTGAGGAGGTTACCAAGAAAGTAGATGAAAGAAAGGCTGTAGATGTTGCCTACAATAAGGCATTTGACAAAGTCCCACATGGGAAGTTAGTTCAGAAGGTTCAGACACTAAGTATCCATGGAGAGGCTGCAAAATGGATTCGAAATTGGCTGTGTGGAAGAAGACAAAGTGGTAGTGGATGATTGCTTCTCAGACTGGAGGCCTGTGACTAGTGGTGTGCCTCAGGATCTGTTCTGGGACCATTGTTGTTTGTTGTCTATATCAATGATATAGATGATAATGTGGTAAAGTGGATCAGCATGTTTGCTGATGACACTAAGATTGGAGGCGTTGTGGACAGCGAGAAAGGCTTTCAAAGCTTGCAGAGTGATCTGGACCAACTGGAAAAATGGGCCAGAAAATGGTAGATGGAATTTAATGCAGACAAGTGTGAGGTGTTGCATTTTGGAAGGACAAATCAAGGTAGGACATACACAGTAAATGGTAAGGCACTGAGGAGTGCGAAGGAACAAAGGGAGTTCAGATACATAATTCCCTTAAAGTGGTGTCACAGGTAAACAGGGTTGTAAAGAAGGCATCCTGGCATTCATAAATCAAAGTACTGAATCTAAGAGTTGGGATGTTATGGTGAGATTGTATAAGACATTGGTGAGAACAAATTTGGAGTATTGTGCGCTCTTCTGGTCACCTAACTATAGGAAGGGTATCAATAAGATTGAAAGAGTGCGGAGAAGATTTACTAAAATGTTGCTGGGTCTTCAGGAGTTGAGTTACAGGGAAAGATTGAACAGGTTAGGACTTCATTCCTTGGAGCATAGAAGAATGAGGGGGGATTTGATAGAGGTTTACTAAATTATGAGGGGTACAGACAGAGTAAATGGAAGTAGGCTCTTTCCACTTAGATTAGGAAAGATAAATACGAGAGGACATGGCTTTAGGGTGAAAGGGGAAAGGTTAACTAGACACTAGAATACTACAGCACAGTACAGGCCCTTCAACCCTCGATGTTGTGCCGACCCATATATTCCTTAAAAAAAAGTACTCAACCCACACTACCCCATAACTGTCCATTTTTTTTCATCCATGTGCCTGTCCAAGAGGCTCTTAAATACCACTAATGTTTTAGCCTCCACCACCATCCCTGACAAGTCATTCCAGGTACCCACAACCCTCTGCGTAAAAAAACTTACCCCTGATGTCTCTCCTAAACTTCCCTCCCTTAACTTTGTACATATGCCCTCTGGTGATTGCTATTGGTGCCCTGGAAAACAGGTATTGGCTATCCACCCTATCTATGCCTCTCATAATCTTGTAGACCCCTATCAAGTCCCCTCTCATCCTTCTACGTTCCAAAGAGAAAAGTCCCAGCTCTACTAACCTTGCTTCATAAGACTTGTTTTCCAATCCAGGCAACGTCCTGATAAATCTCCTCTGCACCCTCTCCATAGCTTCCACAATCTTCCTATAATGAGGTGACCAGAACTGAACACGATACTCTAAGTAAGGTCTCGCCAGAGATTTGTAGAGTTGCAACATGACCTCTCTACTCTTGAACCCAATCCCCCTATTAATGAAGCCTAGCATCCCATAGGCCTTCTTAACTATCCTATCAACCTGTGCAGTGACCTTGAGGGATGTATGGATTTGAAACCCAAGGTCCCTCTGTTCATCCACACTCTTAAGTAACTGACCATTAACCCTGTACTCAGCCTTCTGGCTTATCCTTCCAAAATGCATCACCTCACACTTATCCAGAATGAATTCCATCTGCCACTTTTCTATCGAACTCTGCATCCTGTCTATATCCTCTTGTAACCTTCGACAACCTACAGCTCCATCCACAACTCCTCCGCTCTTCGTGTCATCCTCAAACTTACTCACACATCCTTCCACCTCTTTATCCAGGTCAATTATAAAAAGCACAAAGAGCAAGGGTCCCAGGACAGATCTTTGCGGCACTCCACTAGTCACCGACCTCCAGGCAGAATACTTTCCTTTCACTACTACCCTCTGCTTTCTTCCTGTAAGCCAATTTTTTTACCCAAACAGCCAAGGTTCCACTGATCCCATGCCTCATGACTTTCTGTATGAGTCTCTCGTGAAGGACCATTAGGGGGAACTTCTTCACTCAGAGAGTGGCAGGAGTGTGGAACAAGCTGCCATCTGACGTAGTAAATGTGGGCTCACTCTTAAGTTTTAAGAATAAATTGGATAGATACATGGATGGGAGAGGTCGGGAGGGTTACTTGGGTGCAAGTCAATGGGGCTAGTGGAATAAAGTTTTGGCACGGACTAGAAGGGCCGAATTGCCTGTTTTCTGTGCTGTAGTGTTCTATGGTTCTGTGGAAGGAGACAGGACAGGTGACAGATATTTGTGTGTAGGGGAACACTTTACATCTAGTGATTATAACACCATTAGTTTCAAGATAATTATGGAAAAGGATAGGTCTGGTCCTGAGGCTGGACCTATCTGACCGGAGGCCTGTGGCTAAAGGTGTGTCACAGGGATTGATGCTGGGTCTGTTGTTGTTTCCCATCTATATCATCAGTCTGGATGATCATGTGGTAAACTAGATCAGCAAAGTTGCAGATGACACCAAGATTGGGGATGTAATGGAAGTAAGGAAGAATATTGAAGCCTACTGCAGGATCTGGACCTGCCGGAAAATAGGCTGAAAAAAATGGCAGAGAATACAGATCCATAGTGCTGATGACACCAAATTGTGCAGAGGATACAGAGAGTCTGCAAAGAGATATAGATAGGTTAACTCTATCTATGCCCTTAGATTAGATCCAGCGGACAAGGGTCTGGCGGATAAAGTACAATGTCATCCACTTTGGAAGGAAAAATGGATTTTTATTTAAATGGTAAAAGATTGCCATTGCAGGAGGACTCTAGAGTGCTTGTGCATGAATCATAAAAGGTTAGTTTGCAGGTGCACCAGGCTATCAAGAAGGCAAATGGAATATTGGCTTTCATTGCTAGAGGGATTGAATTTAAGAGCAAGGAGGTTATGCTGCAACTGTAAAGGTGAGGTCACATCTGGAGTACTATGTGCAGTTCTGGCCTCCTTACTTGAAGCAGTATAAACTGGCTTTGAAGGCCGTGCAGAGGAGGTTCACCAGATTGATTCCAGAGATGAAGGGGTTAGACTATGAGGAGAGATTGAGTCACCTGGGACTGCACTTGCTGGAATTTAGAAGGAGAGGAGATCTTACAGAAGCATATAAAATTATGAAAGGGATAGATAAGATAGAAGCAAGGAAATTGTTTCCACTGGTAGGTGCGACTCAAACTCGGGGACATAGCCTCAAGATTCGGGGGAGTACATTTTAAGGACGGAGGTGAGGAGGAAATGTTTTTCCCAAAGAGTGGTGTGAATCTGTGGAATTCTCTGCTCAATGAAGCAGTGGAGGCTACCTCAGTAAATATATTTAAGACAAGGAAGGATACATTTTGTCATAGTAGGGGAATTAAGTGTTATGGTGAAAAGGCAGTTAGGTGGAGATGAGTCCATGTTTTGATCAGTCATGATCTTATTGAATGGTTGAGTGAGCTCGACGGGCTGGATGGTTTACTCCTGCTCCTACTTTTTATATTCCTATAATTCCTTGAAAGTGGTGTCACAGGTAGATAGGGTCATAAAGGCATACTGGCCTTCATAAATCTAAGTATGAATACAGGAGTTGGAATATTATGTTGAAATTGTATAAGATGTTGGTAAGGCCTAATTTGAGGTATTGTGTCCAGTTTTGGGCACCAACCTACAGGAAAGATGCAAATAAGAACGATAGAGTGCAGAAAAAACCTGAGTTACAGGGAAAGGCTCAATAAGTCAAGACTTTATTCATGAGAATATAGAAAATTGAGGGGAGATTTGGTAGAGGTATACACAATTATAAGGGGTACATGCAAGCAGGGTTTTTCCACTGAGGTTGGGTGGGACAGCAACTAAAGGTGATGGGTTAAGGATGTAAAGTGAAATTTTAAGGGAAACATGAGGGTGAACTTCTTCACGCAGAGAGTAGTGAGAGTGTGGAGTGAGCTGCCAGCACAACATTTAAGAGAAATTTGGATAGGTACATGGATGAGAGGGTTGTGGAGGGCCATGGTCCAGGAGGAAGTCAATGGGACTAAGTAGACTAATGGTTTGGCATAGCCTAGATAGGCCGAAAGGCATGTTTCTGTGCAGCAGTGTTCTATGACTCTAAAAGCTGAAAGAGACTTGCTTGGACTTCTAATACAGAACAAATGAAAATTGTTGTAAAGTCAATACAATCATTAATTCTGCAACTAAAATAGTGCATCAGAGGAAATATAGGTATGCAGAACACTTTCAGCTGGCATCCAAAATCTGGAAACCTTGAGACATTAGATTTGAAGTTAAAAATATTGCTTGCAAAAAGAAAAACAGTAGTTTTCTCCCCATCACAATGAGTAGAACCAAACAATCAACAGAATGCCAAATGCCTATAAGACTATAACATGGGTAGCTATTGCTTGTAGCTCTTCCAATCAATACTTTTGAGATCCCCTAGCTAATTATGTAAATATACAAATTGAATCAACAACTTGTCAGGCCATTCCTCAAGATGATGGGTTAGCTAGCTATACAGTTGCTTTCTAGGCAAGTCTACCAACTGCAAAAAATCTTCTGAAAGGAGCTAGCAATACATATATGCACAAAGAGCCTAAAATATGGCTCATGGGCAATCTCTTAACATACACTGCTAAAAGCAAGACAAATAAAGATTCACCATCAAGATGTCACACCAATTATCAAATGGATCATTTCATATATGACTTTCCTGCAAGAAGTCATTAAAGGATGGGTGTGAATGACGTCAAAGCTGATCTAAGGAGAAAGCTATTGACAAAATCCACCTTTACTGGATGTAAATAATTCAGAATCCAGGGGAAAAATGACGAATGCATCTGTCTCATCTTTGTTATTTGTTCAAGCAACATAATATAAACCTTATTCAAACATAGAGATTAGGCAGTTCTGAAGTAACATGAACCATTTACGGTAACTGAAAATCAGGGCAAAGGAATAAATATAAATGAACATAGCACTGCAATAAAATCCTGAACACTAATATAGAACAGAAACATTCTCAGATCTGTTCCTTTAATATAATTTTCAAAGGAGCTGCCTTAAAGTAAAGCAAACTCCATTTTATTATAAAACCTCAATCAAATGCATAATGAGCTCAGCGTTATCACGTCAGAAGTTTCATTAGGAGCTATTCTCCCAGGGTTTATTACTGGCTTCTGCCATGAAGGAATAAATAACCTATAATTTGGGTCTTTCAGGTTTAATCCACTTTTGTTTTTACCTTGTCTTGTTTCTGGCAGCTCTGCTTGATGAAGGACCGGGTAATCTCGTGAAGTTGACGCAATGCTGGAACCACCCATACTGGCTGCTGGTTATTTTGTTGGGAGGACTGAAAAGAATCAGAATTTGAAATTGACAAACATTTTAATGCACGACTAAGGTAGTTTCCTAGTAACTACATCATAGTGCACTGTGTTGCATTGGCTATTATTGTAACAAATTCAAAGCCTTTAGCTTAACGAGTTCATGCTGACCATATTGTCCACCCAGTTAAAAACCATTTTCCTACATTTGGCCCATATCTTTGTAAGTCCTGCCCTTAAATGTACCTATCTAAGTCCTTTTCAAATGTTAGTATTGTACCTACCTCAAACTACTTCCTTTGGCAGCTCATTCCATATACTTACCACCATCTGGGTGGAAAGAAATTGCCCCTCAGGTTCCTTTTAAATCTTTCGCCTCTCATTATTAATATATGCACCCTAATTTTGGACTCCCCTACCCTGGGAAATAAAACTGTTACTGTCCACCTTATCTAGCCTTTCTATACATTTCTATAAGGCTGCCCCTCATTCACCTATGTTCCAAAGAATAATCCCAGCATCGCTGACCTTTCCCTATAACTCAAGCCAAATCCTTTCTGCATGCTTTCCAATTTAACCTTCTTATAAAAGAGTGCCAGAAACTAATCAGTGTGTACAGAAAAGTTAGCAGTGTATGGTTTATTTGGGAAGTGCCGACTTTTTTCTTTCATTGCTACTTTGTGGGAAATTCCAACTACTTTTGCATGCTTATGAGAGTCAAAAACATGCTGCATCTCTTGGATTACAATGTTCCTCTCTGATTTATGACTGCATTACAGGGGTGGAGGTAGAAATGTGATATGTGAATACAACAAAGGATTGAGCATTATGTAATCTGGTAAGGAAGGTGATAAATGGAAGCAGATAAGGTAGGAGTTGGGACAGATTGAACTAGGTGGGAGAGGGGGAAGTTGTTTGGAAAAGAGAATGAGAAAACCTGGGCTACTCAACAAGAATTCCTTTCCTTCTTGAGATACCCTCTCCTGGTCTTTTACCCTCTCTTGATCTTCCCATTTCCAATTGCTGAACATTAACTTCCTTGCTTTCTCCACTATTTGCCCATTCCATTATCATCCTCTCTGTTCACACAGCTCTCCACTTATTCCACATCAATTCTAACCTCAACCATGCAGACGTGTGGTGGCATTATGGTACGGGAGACTGACCTCTCTCTTACAAAGGCTATTCAGCAGCTCACAAAATACCTCTCCAGTACTACTCCAAGACCATGGCCCCACCAACAAACAACAGACCACTGTCACCCAAACCATCACAGTTCTCATCACTTCAGATCTTCCATCGATTCCATCCTGATAGTTCCACAGCCCACTTCTCCCTTTTACCCAGGATCTATAAACAGCAGCATCCTGAGAGACACATTAGTTTCTACCTGCTCTTTCCCCATTGAACTTATCCCCTCATGGCTTGAATATATTTCATCTTTTGTCCAGGCCGTTCAACCAACATCCAGGACACCTTGCATTCTCTCCACATTTTGACAAATTCTAATTTCCTGGGCCCCACCCTTTCATCTTCTCTATGGACATTCAGATTCTATAAACTTCATTGCATATTAGGAGATCTTGGGAACTTCTGCTCATTTCTGGAATATTGATCCAAACGCTAGGCAAGAGCAATTTTTGCCAAGCAAGAAACAATTTCTGTTCTGATTTCCTTCATTTATTTGGGTCACTATGCTGCTGAAGTGGGAGAGGAGACTTGCTGAATGGTTTCTAACTTGCGTCAGTTGCATACACTTGTGTGGCCATTAGACACTTCATTGTTCTTAGAGCAAATAATATTTAAATAGCATCAGTTGTATGTGTTCAAAAAGCAGTGATTTTTCTCACTGACAGTTGGTGAGAAATAAGCAATAATGCAATCAGATCACTGCAGTTTCAAGCATTCAGGTTTGGAGATGCCAGGAATGGCCAGGTGTTAAAATGGAACAACTTCACTCCTTCAACAAGTTAGGAATTATGAAGAATTTAGAAAGTCTTGACAATCATCTTGAATGTTACAATGAAATGAATGCGATCATTGAATACATTGTATGATTACAATGTAATTATCCATTATCGGCACTAGGTGAGCACACTGACTTTGTTCGTTTACAGTTCATTACAGTCTTATTTAGAGATACAGCACTGAACAGGCCCTTCCAGCTCAATGAGCTCAGCACCTCCTGCTGCCCAGCAGCCTATCTATTTAACAGTAGCCTAATCACAGGACAGTTTACAATCACCAATTAACCAACTAGCCAGTACATCTTTGGACTGTAGGAAGAAACCAACGTGGTCACGGGGAAAATGTACAAACTTCTTACAGATTGTACCAGAATTGAACTTCGAACTCCAACTCCATGAGCTGCATTGGCATCACACTAACCACTATGCTACTGTTGTACCCCTAAAACAGCAAATTATAGCAATAGTTGTTCTGATAAGTGGACTCACTTAGATCTATCTGTAAATACAGGCACAGTAATTTATAATGATAAATATATACACACAACACAATGATTTTTCATCCGTAATAACATGCTGGTGAAACTACACTAATTTTTGTAGTAACTTGCATCCTTTCTAAACAGGGTGTTCAAAATTTAACACCACATTGTTCTTGGATGGCAGCCTCAGTTCTTAAAGGAAGCCAATTTGCCTCCAGGTATAAAAAAAAAGGATTGGTTTTCCTTCTGTGATATTACCTATTTACTTATTGCACAATATTACTCTGTCTCTTTCTTCAGTTTAAATAGAAGTACACTTGTACTATGATAACATCAAAGATAAAATACTTCAGATTTTTCTGCTAAGAATTCCAATTATTAACTATCTGCCCTTCTGCCAACAGATAGTGACCAGCATGTTTTCATATTTCTTAATACAATTCCTCATTGTAATTTGCTGTTAATAAATTTTTGACTCTTTCAATCCTAATATACTCATTTTAACTGATCATTATGAACAGTGAATCAGAACAGATTGGGGGTGCAGGAAATATGAGAATCAGGTGTGGAGGGAACATCATAGCAATTAAGGTAATTCAAAGTTCAGAATTTTACAACTGATAGATGGACAGCAGCTCAGCGGTCACACTAGAATAGAGTGTAGGTTTTCACAAATAAGATGACGTGAGGCATTTTGTTTTTAATAAAAACCAAACAACTCATTTATTGTACTCTAAAATGCCAACACAAAGCACGGTAAAAACTTTGCATAATTACATCGTCACGTCAGACTCGCCTCTTAAGGTGAACCCCAACTCAATGTTGGCGGTTGTGAATTATGCACATATCCACCAATTAGATTATACCACACAGGCCCCCCATCCAAAAAATTCACTAAAACTAGCACTAGAACCTGTCCAGAGCTCGCTGTTCCAAGGTTGGAGCAATAGAGGTGTGTTGATACGCACGCGGTTTATGTCGTGACAGCAGGAGCATGGTAGTGGAGTCCTCCAACTCTTGGTGGGCTGGTTTAAGACAATCTACCAAAACACATTCAGGTTCCCCCTCTAATCTATGATAAAATTCTTCCCTCCATTCCAAAATGCTGAATGGGCCAGCATAAGGGGCCATAGGGGATGATGGTGTGAATCATGGCAGACAAAAACGAGACAGATTGTAGTCAACAGGAAGCCAAGAATGATGAAGGCCATGAAGGGAGGTAGGAATAGGTGAAAAGGAATTGAATTTACTGAAGAGGGTGGAACGTTGTTGAGAAGCCGACCAGGCAGTTATGGTGTCAGAAATAAAATCACCAGGCACTCGTAATGGCTGCCTGTATACCAACTCAGCCATGAATGACTGCAGGTCTTCTTTTGGAGCTGTTCTGAGCCCCAGCAGGACGCACGGGAGCCAGTATTCATCCATCAGGGAAGCCCTCAGAGCAGCCTTTGAGCAGCTGTAAACCATCCATGTAGGCTATTGGACTGTGGTGTGATGTAGCATATCACCAGGGTTCTGGGCCATCAAAGCCCAGAGGTCTCCTATGAATTGGGGACTGCGGTGAGAGGAAATATCAGATGCTTTGCTAAACTGATCAACCCTGGTGCCGGTGTACGCCCCAGCCACGTCTACAGCTGTCATCAATGCTAGAGGGACAATCTACGGCACCTGGTGGTACAGTCCACCCTAGTAAGGAGGTGTGGAAGACCACAGTAGGGGTAAAAGAGAACTAACGAGGTCCACATTGACAAGGTCAAACCATTGCTCAGGGACCTCAAGAGGTGCCAATGGTGCCTGAACATGATGGTTAATTTTTGCCTGAAGGAATTCCACAAAGGCTGCACTCCAATCGTGCACATCCTTTTTGTGACCGAGCCACACAAACTTTAGTGCAACCATTTCCTGTGGGGTCTTCATGCCCGGATGTGAAAGGCTATGTATGGAGTCCAAAAGTCTGCCTCCAATTTGCGAACACTAAGGGGCAAGGGTGACTGGTTGAGACATCACAAAGGTGAGAAACCCCAGCTTCCCCGAACTTAATGTCAGCCAACCCCAGGCCTGTGACTCCTATTCAGTAAGCCTGAACCTCTAGATCAGGAGCTTCATCTGCTGCCATGCCAGCATAGTCAACCCCTATACATATGGCCTCAATGGTGGGCTGTGAGAGACAATCAGCCATGGCATTATTTTTCTCCTTAATAAGTTGTATACCAGTTGTGAACTCTGAAATGTAGGCTAAGTGATGTTGCTGCTGATATTCTGATATTTTGGCCATCGCTTGCGTGAGGGAGCAGTGGTCAACGAACACTGTGAAATAGGGACTCTGGAAGAAAATGAAAATGACGGACAGCCAGATAGAGACAAAGAAGCTCATGATCAAATGTGCTGTAGTTACTTTCGGGGGAAAGAGCTGCTGGCTGAACGTGAGGGGCTGCCACACACCTCTAACCAACAGTTTGTGCACAGCACCCACAGTACCGTCTGAAGCGCCTGTAGTAATGGCTACAGGTGCATTGGGAAGCAGGTGCGCCAGCTGGGTTACATTAGAAAGAGCTTGTTTGGTGTCATCAAATGCACTGGTCACATTGCTGACCAGTCAAGCATGTGATTAGGGTATTGCCTTTAAGCTCACTAAACAGAGAGCATAAGTTCAGCAGCTCGCGGAATGAAGCAGTGATAGAAATACACCGTACGTAAAAACTCGCTTAGGTTTTTTTTTAGTAGTGTGAGGCAGTGGGAAATTCATAATAGCGGCTGCTTTTGATGGGAGGGGTTTCACACCTTCTGTGGAGAAGTGATGAACAAGAAAATCAGTAGCTGAGAACCCAAAAGGCATTTAGCGGGGTTAATAATCAATCCATGCCGGCTTAAGTGCCCGAAAAGTGTGCGATTTGGATGCGCTGGTAACAAGTATGTCATCCAGGCAAACAAAAAGGAAGTCTATGTATTTTAATGCAGAGTCCTTCAGCCGCTGGAAAGGCTGTGCTGCATTTTTCAACACAAACAGGATGTGTAGAATCTCAAAGAGGCCAAATGGGGTTATTGGAGCCATTTTGGGAATGTCCTCTGAGCACACATGCGCCTGATGGTCACCCCCAACTAGATGGACTTTAGAAAAATTAACTTTCTGGATAAACATACTGAAAAGTCTTAGATGTACGAGACTGGGTAACAATCGGGTGTGGTGACCCCATTAAGGCATCAGTGAGTACCACATGGGTGGAAACCACCATCGGACAAGGGACCATATGGAGGGTGAAGCCCAGTTGCTATTTGACTGGCATATAATGCCAAGTCTTTCCATGTTGGCAAACTCACGCTCTGCGGTTGCCAGTGTTTCCAGGTCCAGTCTATACGTGCAGACATGGACTGGTCGGCCAATTGTGGAAATATGGTGCTCAAGCCCATGTTTTGTGATTGTAATGGGGAATGTGGGGCTTGGTAATGCTTGGGAATTCGCTGAGCAGTGTAGTAAACTCATATGCACTGGTGCATGAGCATCACAGAATCATCATGGGGAACTTACTAGGTGAGCAGGCCAATGACCCAAAGTCTTCGACATCCACATGTCGGCAGTTCTTAAGATCGACAGCAGTCCTTGGGCACACTGGAAATCTGCATTGAGCAGAGGTCTAGCCACTTTAGTCAGGAGGAAGTCAACGTGTAATGTTGTCCACTAAAGCACAGCATCACCCGTTGTGTCTGAGAAGTCTGGATCCTGCTGCTGTTGGCAGCTTCCAGCGAGGCTTCACCACTTTTGCCTTCTCATCAATAGGCGATGCTGACAGCACACTCACTTGAGCACCCATGTCACAAAGGAAGCGTCACCCTGAAAGGGTGTCCATATTGAACAGTAGACATCCCTGGCAGCCGGAACCCATGATGTTCACAAACCCCAGATTGTCCTGATGTCCTGGCACTGTTGAAGCTGCAAGGCAGTCAGCACTCCCTGGCGTTCGTACCAAGGTAAGTGTGGTAAAAACATGGACCTAATGTTGTCTGTTTGGAGGCCTTGCTGACTGGACTTAGAGGCAGGGGAAGGAGGAGGAATTATGCACCGTTGCATGGCTGAGTGTAGACTATCAGCCACTTTAGCAACCTCCCAATAATCCCTCAAGGGCACATTAGGGAAGGCTATGAAAACATGATCAGGCATTTGCTACATGAAGATTTCTTTAAAAATAAAACAAGGATGGTGATTTCCCAGGAGAAGCAGCATGTAGTCCATCCGCTCCGACGGCTTAGCATCATCAAGGCTGGGCAAAGAGAGCAACTGTTTGGAATGCTCAGAATCTGATAGTCCAAAAGTCTCCAAAAGGTGAGCTTTCAGCGATTGGTATTCATTGTGTTCAGGTGGGTGCTCAAGTAGACTCGCCACTCTTGCAGCCACGGAGTTGCTGAACGACGTTCACACATAGAAATACTTGGTGTTGTCAGTGGAGATTTCTCACAGCATGAATTGGGCCTCAGAATGTACAAATCAAGCAAGAACATTTTGCTCCTAATACTTTGGCAGCTTCAAAGCGAATGTATTGGCCGACATATTCAATAACTCTGAAATCGTCCTAGAGCATCAGGGTTACCAAAGTAGGTTTTCGCAAATAAAATAGTGTAAGGAATTTTATGTTTAAGAAAAACCGTAATAACTCATTTATTGTACTACACAAAGCGTGATAAAAAAAATTCACGTAATTAGGTCATCACGTCAGACCTTCTTCTTAAAGTGAACTCCAACTCCATGTTAGTGGTTGTGAATTATGTACATGCTCACCAATTACATTACCCTACAGCAGCACTTGAGAAGGCCTGCAACCATTAGAATGTTAACTGGTGTTAGTTCAATACATTTATTTGATTAAATGACCAGCAAAATTGATCAACAAAATATATGCTGGTCACGTATCTGATTATTATACATTTATAGGTTATGACAAGACATTTCAGTAACCCTAGTCCAGGGAGACAATGCTTTCCCTCTTCAAGGATCACAAAGGATCAATGCAACATTTAAAATCTATATTTTTGGTAAGTCAAAACTGCTGTAACAATTGCTGTAACAAATTTGTGCATACAGTAACATACTAAAAACATCTCATTCAGTTGAGCAACAAAACTGAAGCAGAATTGGGCTGAAGTAGTATAGAGATGCTCAGAGTTTAGAAACTTGCTCCCAAGCAATGTAAGTACTGGATGCGACTGATTACATCAGAGAAAGTGGTTGTTTGGCTCAACTTCTACTTGTGACAATAATAAAACAAAAACAGCTTCAAAGACATAAAGGAAGAAAGGAACAGAACAACACAGGGGTTTAGGGTTAATATGTGTGGAACCCAGAACAGTTGAACCAATCAATCAATTTCTTTGATGTAATTTTCATTTACCATTACATAACATTTCCTCTTTAAAATGTTGTTTAAACAAAATATTAAATACAAAATATTTCTTTCTCAAAATTAACCTACCTTTTTAATGTCTTCTATACATTTAATAATGTAACTTCGCTTAATTTGCTCCTTTACTGCATAAGCTTCACTGAGTATAGTCAGGTGCTCTTCCAGTGCCGGCTGGACCAAGTTCGTTGGAAGTGCTGGTAAATGGGCAAGGTCCCATAGTACTTCCAGCACCTTGGGAAAGGTGGTGAAGAGGGTGGTGGATCATAGAAACAAGAAAGGATGAGAAAATAAAAAGTTGTTTTCTACAGATGCAACACCAATTATAAATATAACCTCAAGTAACATCAAAATGATGCAGCAAACATGTTCTTCAATACAAATTCCTACCTTTCCTGTGGTGTTCTCAGAACGTGCTTCACGACCAATTTTTCCAATAAGGCTGAGAAGTTTTTGTCTAATACGGTCACTCTCTATTTCCCAACTCTGAATAAACAGAAAGGAAAGCTTACAAAGGGATCTAAAAAAGTTCTCAATCATCAGCAAACAATGGCAAATATCAGACAGTGCGATCAATCAGACCTTACTCACTAAATAAAACTCACTGACAAGCAGTTATGATTTTCTCAGTTCAAAAATTCATTTCAAAACTTTATAGCCAACAGTTCAAACATGGACAAAATATCTCCCTCCACTGCAGATGCAAACTTGCTCTTCAATAAGACCATAAGACGTAGGAGCATAATCAGGCCATTCAGCCCATCGAGTCTGTTCTGCCATTCACCATGGCCGATATATTATCTCTTTCAATACTATTCTTCTGTCTTTGCTCCGTAACATTTGACAACCTGATTAAATCAAGAACCTATCAACCACTTTAAATGTACTCAAATACTTGGCCTCCACAGCCATCTGTGGCAATGAATTCCAGAGATTTACTACCCTTGAGCTGAAGAAATTCCTCCTCAGTTCTTTTCTAAATGGATATCCCTCTATCCTGAGGCTGTGCCAGCTGGTCCTAGACGCACCTACTATAGGTAACATCCTACCAACATCCACTCTATCTAGGTCTTTCATTATTCAATACCTTTCAATGAGAACACCCCATCCCCACCCTTATTCTTCTAAACTCCAGTGAGTACCGGGCCAGGGCCATCATATGCTACGAATACAGTATGTTTACACTTTAATTCCTGGAATCAATCTTGTGAACCTCCTCTGAACCCTTTCCAATGCGAGCACATCTTTTCTTAGATAAGGGGCCCAAAGCTGCACTGCTCACAGTATTGCAAGTGTGGTCTGACCAACACGTTCACATTGCATCCTTGCTCTTATATTCTAGTACTCTCCAAATGGCTGCTAATATTGCACTTGCCTTCCTTACCACCAACTCAACCTGCAAATTAACCATTAGCAAATCCTGTACAAGGACCCTTTGCACCTCTGATTTTGAATTTTCTCCCCGTTTAGAAAATAGTCCTTGCCTCTATTCGCTCTACCAAAGTGCATGACCATACACTTCCTGATGTATTCCATCTGCCACTTGTTTGCCCATTCTCACAATCTAAGTCCTTCTGCAGACTCCACTTATCTTAGTGTTGTCTGCAAACTTGACCACAAAGCCATCAGATTCCAACATCCAAATCCCTGACATACAACATGAAAAGAAAGTGGTCCAAACACTGACCCCTGTGGAACACCACTAGTCACTGGCAGCCAACCAGAAAATGCTCCTTTTATTCCCACTCTTTGCCTACTGCCAGTCAGCCAATCTTCTTTCCTGTAATACCATGGTTCATAACTTATTAAGTAGCCTCACGTGTAGCATCTTGTCAAAGGCTTTCTTAAAATCCAACATCAACTGACTCTCCTTTGTCTATCCTGTTTGTTATTTCTTCAAATAATTCCAACAGATTTGTCATGTCAGATCCTCGCTTGAGGAAACCATGCTGGCTTTGGCCTATATTATCATGTACCTCCAAGTACCCCAAAGCATCATCCCTAATAATGGACACCAATATTTTCACAATCAATGAAGCCAGGCTAACTGGCCTATAATTTCTTTTCTTCTACCTCCCTCCCTTCTTAAAGAGTGGAGTGACATTTGCAATTTTCCAGTCCTCTAGAACCATTCCAAAATCTAGTGATTCTTGAAAGGTCATTACTAATGCCTCCACAATCACTTCAGCTACCTCTTTCAGAATTCTGGAGTGTAGTCCATCTGATCCAAGTGACTGACTTACCTTCAGGCCTTCTCTGCTTAGTAATAGCAACTACACTCACTTCTGCCCCTGACAGTCTCCAATTTCTGGGATACTGCTAGAGTCTTCCACAGTGAAGATTAAATCAAAATTCTTAAGTTTGTCTGACATTTGTTTATTCTCCACCCCCCCCCCCCCCCACAACCACCCTTACTACCTCTCCAGTGTAATTTTCCAGTGGTCTGATATCTATTCTCGCCTCATTTACTCTTTATATACAGTATTTGAAAAGAGTTTTGGTATCTTCTATAACTGAGTAGCTTACTTTCATATTTCATCTTTTCTTTCCTTATGGTATTTTTAGTTGCCAATTGTTTATAAAAGCTTCACAATCCTTTAGATTCCCACTAATTTTAGCTACATTTATATACCCTCTTTTGACTTCCCTTATCAGCCACATACTCCCTTTAGAATACTTAGTCATCTTTGGGATGTATCTATCCTATGCCTTCCAAATTGCTCCCAGACACTTCTGCCATTGCTGTCCTTTCATCATCCCTGCGAGAGTCCCCTGCCAATCACCTTTGGCCAGCTCCTCTCCCATGCCTCTAATTTCCTTTACTCCACTATAATACTGCTACCTCTGACATTATCGCGTACCCCTCAAACTGCAGAGTGAATTCTATTGTATTATGATCACCGCCTCCTGTGGGTTCCTTTCCCTCAGGCTCCCTTATCAAATCTGGTTCATTACACAACACCCAATAGAGAATTGTCTTTCCCCTAGTATTCTCAACCACAAGCTGCTCCAAACGGTCATCTTGTAGGCATTCTACAAATTTCCCCTCCTGGATCCAATACCAACTTGATTTTCACAATACTGAATATTGCATATTGAAATCCCTCATGACTATCATAAAACTGTACTTTTTACATGCCTTTTCTATCTCTCATTGTAATTTGTATCCCACATCCTGGCTAGTATCCGGAGGCCTGGATATAACTCTCATTGGGGTCGTTTTATCTTGCAGTTTCTTAACTCTACTCACAAGGAATCTGCATCTTCTTATCCTATGTCACCTCTTTCTAAGGATATGATTTAATTCTTTTTAACCAAAGCCACTTCACTCCCCCTGCTTCTCTACCTGTCCTCTCGATACAATGTGTATCCTTAGATGTTAAGCTTCCAACTACAATCTTCCTTCAGCCACGACTCAGTGATGCCCTCCATGTCATACCTGCCAATCTCTAATTGTGCTACAATAACACCTACCTTATTCAGTATACTCTGAGAATTCAAATATAACACCTTCAGTCCTGTACTCATCAGCCTTTTTAATTTTTCCCCATGTTACACTTCAACTGATCCCACTAACCTCAATTTTGCCCCATTATCTGTCTGTCCTTCCTCAAGGTCTCTCAACACACTGCATCTACTTGTATATCAACTGGCCCATCCTCAGCCCCATCATTAGTTTAAACCCTCCTCAACAGCTCTAGTAAACCTGAGCGCAAGGATGTCAGACCCCTCAGGTTCAGGTGTAACCTGTCCTTTTTGTACAAGTACCTTTCACCAAAGAGATCCCAATGATCCAGAAATCTGAAACTCTGCTCCCTGCACCAGTTACTCAGCCACGCACTCACCTGCCAAATCATACTGTTCTTGCCCTCACTGGCTCAAGGCACAGGCAGCAATCTAGAGATTACTACCCTGGAGGTCCTGTTTCAGCTTTCTACCTGACTTGCTATATTTTCTCTTAAAAAGGATGACAAAAAAGCCATGAAGATGATATTGTGATTACTAACCAAGAGAGTATCATACACACAGTTTCCAAATAATACTATACAAAATACTATAAAATTTATTTTCTGAATTTATTTAGTTAGAATACAAATCAAATGATACCAAGAGGATGGAAATGGGGGCTGCAACTTAGTGCAATGAACACTAGTAGCACGAAAGATGACAAGGATCATAACCTCTCTTAGCAATGGTCACTTACCTTCTGTATTAAGATAAAGAGATGGTTCAGTTGATCGTAGTTGAACTTGGCGGCAGCAGCAGCAATAATGGTATGAATATTTTCAATGACAGTTGAAGATTGTCCTGACTTGATATAAACCACAGCAAATTGTAAATAACCTAGTTTTCAAGTAACATTGCATCTTACTTGAATGCATTAACTCCCTTTACATAAATTGCTCTGCTCATGTTGCCCTTGAAGTTTTATACCAGTAGCATGCATAAAAGGACCATGATACCATTTTAAGCATTTTCATACTAATTCCATTTCGATTTAACTCAGCATGCAAACTCCAGCAATACCAATGTATTCAGCCACTTTTAATAACATTTCATAAAAACATATAGTATGTTGCATTTATCATTTAAATCTTTTCTACATAGCATGTTCAGTAATAAAATGTGACTTGTGTACAATGATTTCAAAATGTTTAAATTGTTAGATTTTTAACATTTAGCACTAAATAAAACTCTCCCTCACTTAAAAGTAATAATAAGTAACCTTTACTACTCAGTATTTTTTAAGTTTATTCATGAGATCTGGGCACTGCAACAAAGACAGTAAAACCCTAAGGCTACTTAGTGATTTGGGGCTATTGTGAAAATGAAATAAATCTTCTCAAAAATGCATTTGCCACAACATACGGGCAGAAATGCCAGTGTTTCTCTTGGGTTTAATTCTAAACAACAGTGTATCAAAGGACCTAACGTTTTTTGGGTTTTCCTAGAGATTAAATCTTAAAACTCAGTTGGCGAGACAACCTCATGAATCACATACTGTGTAAAATGGATACAATCAATCTGTCCAGTATGGAGAATGGCAACTTGTTATATATTTACATACATTATAAATTAAGCATATTTGCAAGAACATTTCTGTTGATCTATAATTTTCCTAGACAGTGGCAAATCAAGTGGCATTTTACAGCAATCCTAAATGTCATGGTCACAATTAACATGAACCATTATTGAAATATTTCATAATTAACAACTTGAACTCCACAGCTGCCACAGAGCGACAAACTCACGTCTTCAAACTATAAACTCTCATGTTGTCAAGAATACTAGCCCAGTAATTTACCATTGCGTTGCAGTAATCCCATACCATACCTGAATGCGCCAGATCTTGGTAAGTTCATCAAGAGAGAGTTTACTGCCCAGCAGTTCAATTATTCCCTTTATTCTATCACAGTATTGTGCTTGATCAATATTTCCTGCAGAAATTGAATAAAAGTGTGGTTTGCTGAAAATGGCACAAAAAGAACATTCAAGTCCAAAATCCAAAAAATGCTTCAACACCTAACCAAGCACGTTTATCCTCCTATCACTGAAAGGCACGTATCAGTTCAATTACCAAATAGCCTTCAGAATATTGCTAAGTAAAAGGAACTCAATTATTAAAGGTGAATTTTAATTCCAGCAACAGTACTATGGGAACTCCCTTCATCAGAATGCAACTTCAACCCTTGCTCTCCAGCCATAAACAAAACAAGTAAATCATGTATTTTTCGAACATCTGTGGTGACAACATGTGTCACTAAGATGCACAATTTTGTGGGATGTGGCTGCCACTATAGTAATCCCTCACATAGAGGAAGGAGCTACAAGACATCATCCAATGCCCTTTTTTTCCTTCCAAGTGGCAATGAAAAAAGTACAACAATAATAAGACATAGGATCAGAATTAGGCCATTTGGCCCATCGAGTCTGCTCCACCATTTCATCATGGCTGACCCATTTTTTCCTCACAGTCTCAATCTCCTGCCTTCTCCTCAGATCCCACTGTGCTCTGACCAATCAGGAATCTATCAAGAATAAGTACCTTTTAACTTCCCATTAAGAACGGAAACCCTAATAGCAATTTTTTCTGCAGTTATAGTGTGAAAATAATACACCATTGTACATAGCAACATCATTTGATGTAAAATTCACAGATCTGTCAATGATTGCATTCTCCTCCTTTTATTAAGTCACAACTCAAATTTATTTGGGTGTTTATAAAATTATTTCTAAAACAACTAACTGAAATATTGTAATGTATGCCAAGTGCTAAGATTTTTACTGAACTAAACTAAATCCTTGTCATTTGCAAGGACTCTCTGTAGGTAAAAATCCAGGTAACACCAAGGACCTCTCCTTTGAACCCAAAACTACTTTGCACCCAGAATAATTAACATTCTAACATCAGTAACGCACATTAATAACCATATTAAAATGCTTAACTACCTAAAGAAAATTATATTAACTAATACATTACTACTGAACATACTGAAAATTTGCAAACAATCTTTGAGATCAGTAAGAGTAGCTATGTAGACGGGGTCTGCTCTCTATTGAACAGCACACAGTAGGGAGCCATTTAACATAATTGATCTGGAAACTAATTATCCTATTCTTATAAGCAATGACTTGTTCCTCAGTGATAAATATATTTGGAAAAGTATGAGCTGGGGCTAGGGGTTGACTGCACGAGTTTGTATGGGTGAAAAAAAGCTAATTTTGTACGTGCAGCATTATCTAAGATTTGTGTCCTCGTGGTGTCAGGTTTGCTCTCTGTGACGATTCTTCAATGACATTTCTGATTATGGCTTTGGGTGCCAAGGATCTCTTTGAAATGAGACAAGACAGCAACTTGACACTTAAACTGGGCAAGTTTGCCAAAGAATTGTTACATTGTTGTGGGTAGCTTTCTTTAAGATCATCACTTGCATCGTAAGATCACCAGTGAGTGCAAAATCCAGGCCAATGTATCAATCCTTGTATAAACAATCTTACTGTATTAGGAAATGCCCATTCATCAACATTGTATAATTCTTACCGCAGAAGGTGGGCCATTCTAAATTTCTACTTTTGATTGAGAATACAAACTGTAATTAATGGTTATTATCTAGGGAATCAGTCAGTATTTTCCAAACCATTTACTGTTAATGCATGCAGATATCTGTACATTTCAAAGTCACATCCTTTTTTTAAAAAGCTGTTTAATTAACCTCAATGACTGTCTCAATACTGATCTAAGTAGTTGGAGCAGTGCCTGAAAGTTGATCATCCCTCTAAATCAGGATTTCCTAACTTTTTTATGCCATGAGCCCCTACCATTAACCAAGGAGTCTGTGGAACCCCAGGTTGGGAATCCCTGCTCTAATTTGTCATTATAGTAAACAGATAAATCCACTGTACCTTCAAGTGCTATTGATAGTACAGAGTTTTCCACTAGCCAGTCCAATAATCTGTCTGTATCAATTGCATTCTTCACAGACTTTGATAAGGTACTGTCCTCAATCAATTTAGTAACCTGAAGGATAAATTAAAAATAAACAGGTCATTTCAGAATAAAATTTTCTCCAAATAACATTTTCCTGTTGATAGAAGGGGTCAAAAATTAAACAGTTCTTCAGGAAGCAGAAAAAAATCATGCTGCATTGTTATTTAATATTGATTCCACTGCTGGTTTGTGAGCATTAATCTACATAAATATCAATAAAGTACAAATTCTAATAATTTACCAATTGTCAATTCGGTGATTCTCATTGATAAAATAAGAAACACTTATTTTTGTTGACTAAAATGTAGCAATGTACGGAAGAAATGAGGCAAACGTCCAGGGGATATTTGCGTGGAGTTCTGCATAGGTATGTTCCAATGAGAAAGGGAAAGGACGGTTTGGTACAAGAACTGTGGTACATAAAGGCTGTTGAGGAAAAGAAGAGCTTACCTAGGTTAAAAAAACTAGGTAATGATAGAGACCTAGAAACTTATAAGGCTAGCAGGAAGGAGCTTAAGAAAGAGATTAGGAGAGCTAGAAGGGGCCATGAGAAGGCCTCGGCAGAGAGGATTAAGGAAAACCATAAGGCATTCTATAAATATGTGAAGAGCAAGAGGAGAAGACGTCAGAGAATAGGACCAATCAAGTGTGAGTGGAAAAGTGTGTACAGAACCGGAGGAGATAGCAGAGGTATTTAATGAGTACTTTGCTTCAGTATTCACTACAGAAAAGGATCTTGTCGATTGTAGGGATGACTTACAGCAGACTTAAAAGCTTGAGCATATAGACATTAAGAAAGAGGATGTGCTGACGCTTTGGAAAGCATCGTTGGATAAGTCACCAGGACCGGACGAGATATAACCCAGGCTACCGTGGTAGGCGAGGGAGGAGATTGCTGAGCTTCTGGAGATGATCTTTGATTCATCAATGGGGACAGGAGAGGTTCCGGAGGATTGGAGGGTTGCGGATGTTGTTCCATTATTCATGAAAGGGAGTAGAAATAGTCCAGGAAATTATAGACCAGTGAGTCTTACTTCAGTAGTTGGTAAGTTGATGGAGAAGAGCCTGAGATGCAGGATTTATGAACATTTGGAGAGGCAAAATATGATTAGGAATAGTCAGCATGGCTTTTTCAAAAGCAGGTCATGCCTTACGAGACTGATTGAATTTTTTGAGGATGTGACTAAACACATTGATTAAGGTAGAGAGTGTATCTGGATTTCAGCAAGATATTTGATAAGGTACCCCATGCAAGGCTTATTGAGAAAGTAAGGAGGCATGGGATCCAAGGGGGCATTGCTTTGTGTATCCAAAACTGGCTTGCCCAAGTAAGGCAAAGAGCGATTATAGAGGGGTCATATTCTGCATGGAGGTTAGTGACCAGTGGTGTGCCTCAGGGATCTGTTCTGGGACCCTTACTCTTCATAATTTTTATGAATGATCTGGAAGAGGAAGTGGAGGGATAGGTTAGTAAATTTGCTGATGACACAAATGTTGAGGGTGTTGTAGAAGGTATGGAGGACTGACAGAGGTTACAACAGGACATTGATAGGATGCAAAACTGGGCTAAGGATTGGCAGATGGAGTTCAACCCAGATAATTGTGAAGTAGGTCAAATATGATGGCAGAATATAGTATTAACGGTAAGACTGTTGGCAGTGTGGAGGATCAGAAGGATCTTGAGGTTCGAGTCCATAGGACACTCAAAGCTCCTGCACAGGTTGACTCTGGTTAAGAAAGCATACAGTGCATTGGTTTTCATCAATTGTGAGAATGAGTTTTAGAGCCGAGAGGTAATGTTACAGCTATATAGGACCCTGGTCAGACCCCACTTGAAGTACTCAGATCTGGTTGCCTCACTACAGGAAGGATGTGGAAACCATAGGTAGGGTGCAGAGGAGATTTGCAAGGATGTTACCTGGATTGGGGAGCATGCCTTATGAGAATAGGTTGAGTGAACTCGGCCTTTTCTCCTTGGAGCGATGGAGGATGAGAGGTGAACTGATAGAGGTGTATAAGATGATGAGAGGCATTGATTGTGTGGATAGTCAAAGGCTTTTTTCCAGGGCTGAAGTGACTCGGGCAAGAGGGTACAGTTTTAAGGTGCTTGGAAGTAGGTACAGAGGAGATGTCAGGGGTAAGTTCTTTTAGGCAGAGAGTGGTGTGTGGAATGGGCTGCCAGCGACGGTGGTGGGGCGGATACAATAGGGTCTTTTAAGATAAGACTCCTGGACAGGTACATGGAGCTTAGAAAAATAGAGGGCTATGGGTAAGCCTAGGTAAAAAGGTAAGGACATTTTCACACAGCTGTGTGGCCAAAGGGTCTATATTGTCTTATATTGTCTTGTCTTGTATATTTCTGTTTCTAAAATCAGAATCTAGAAGGCATAAGTACTGAGAAGACAAATCTGTTAACTCGTACTTCTTGTGCTAAACCTGCTTTCAAAATCACAGGTTTTATACCCTATTTGACAAGTCCCCCTATCTGGAAAACTATGCGCACTTCCTCTTAGAGCGAAAGAGCATTTCCTGAGCCTCATCTTAAATGGTCTAAATGTATCTCAAGGCACACCTCCATTTAATAGATTATTTAACTTATCAATTTCCTGTACTTGACCAAATATTTGGCAGTCTGTGCCATATATTTATAAAATATATGTATTGTCATCACCAAATAGGCACAATTATACCATATACTGTTTATAGTAGTTAAGGTTTGCAATTAACAGAAAGGTACTAATTCCAAAGACCAATGTTGAATTACTTGTCAATTTATCACCACGAACAATGGTTCAAACTTCCAGCCATTAATAGACAGTAATAGACAAGACCAAAAGCCAAAGATAAACATATTTGGACAAGATTAATTTACCTCCTTCAATGAGTTCATTTTTGCACTAAAGTGAGGAGTTTTCAACATGCGTAGGAGAATGTCTAATCGGAGGTCATCAACCACAGTTACCAACGCAGGCTGAAAGCGCATGCACAGAAGTTTGATAGCAGAGAGAAGTTCTGGAATGGTCACCAATCTCTGTAGAAGACAGGAATTTAAAATCACTTGTACAGTTTACAAACATCTGACAAGCCAGCAAATACTGAGAAAGAACACCCTTTTGGAAAACTGTCAGACAGGAAAACGGCAGCCACATGTTCTTTTAGCATGTTCCTGAGGGCAGAAGTTGAATCTCTAGTTAAATCTAGAGATTCAACCTTCTGCCTCTTAGCTGCATGCTAAAAGAGCATCTGGACTTCCCACAAAGGAACAACAAAAGGGGGGGAGGGGGGGGAGGACAAAACGTATCTGTCCTGAAAATGGCAGAGGTACACATTTAATAATGTAATAACAGAAGGAACATTCATTCATTGTGTTTCCCTATGCAGTTTCCATGGGACTGAGAAAGCCCCACACCACTAGCCACAAAGTATCAGATGGAAGTTAAGTAATGTAAAGTTTTTACTCATGAACACGAGATTTTACAATTGCTGGAAATCATATGTCTTTATTTCCTGAAACTGAATCTCATTTTAGTTGATCCATAATCATGTTAGCCAGAATTTCATAACCCCAGAATAATCCTTAACTGACCCAACAATGCACATCTTATTTTATGGGAAAATACACAGACACCAGTATAGAGAATTATGAAAGTTAGATGTGGACATTTATTTTGGCACTGTAGTTGTACATTCATGGAGCCACTCTCAACACTGCAACCAAGGAGGTATATTTTGGGTGTCCGGGTTTTGGAACAGACATCAATATTTAATATTCAAAGAGGCTCTGCTATATTATTGTAAACATTGTACATATTGTAAATAAGTAATTGTGTAAATTTACAGACTATATTCAGAAGGTTGAAGTTAAGTTGGTGATTGTAGCAATTGAAACTCAATTAATTGTTCCTTGTTATCTTTGTGTTGAAGTAACATAAAATGTCACACCAGGAGGGTGAGATTCTCTTGGGCCTCCCTGGACTGTCTCTCCTGAAGGCTTGCTGCGTGAATAAGTATTTTATTACCCAATTACAGCTTCTATTGTAGTCAGTCACAACATGCAATAAGGTTAAAGACACAAACCTCAAATATACAGTACTGTGCAAAGGTCTTAGATATTATATATCTCTCGGGTACCCAAGACTTCTGCACAGAACTGTATTTGCCAAAATGGAGAGGAAAGAGCTTGTAGGTTTGGCAGGAGCAGGGGATGCTGGGAATGCCGAGGGTGACTGTTGCAGGGGTGGTGTGGGACTGGTGGCAGAAAAGGAGTGTCAGAAGTGGGGGGCGGTGCAGGTGCAGACACACCCAGCCCTGAGACACCAGGCAAGGTCATTTGATTTGATTGGTTTCACGGACATTACAAAAGGTCTCTCTGGTGCTTCTCTTCTTTTCCCAACCATGATTCCCCTCTCCCTGCTCTCTTCTCATTTTCAGTTCACAACAGAGACTGTATCAGAATGAGTCTTATCACCACTCACGTAAGTCAAGATTTTTTTTTGCGGCAGCAGCACAGTGCAATATATAAAATTATTACAATACTGTACAAAAGTCTTAGGCAAAGCTAAAACAGAAGGCAGTTCAAAAATTCTTTGAAAATACCTTGTCTTTCAGATCTTTTTCTTCTAAATTTTGTACATATCTAATCATTTTGTCGATAACTGGGTCCAGCATGGGCTGCAAAAAAAAATATGAAAAAAGTGGAGGTTAAATCTACAATGTTTACTCTGGATCAAATATCATACCTAGAATTTAGTCATGGACATTAGCCTGATGAATTTCCATTTTGTTCATTTGCAACGGGTTAATTTCCATTTTGGACTTGACTATTGTGTTTGAAGACTTTCATAACAGTACTTACCTGCACCACCATGGGATTTAGATATTCAGCACAGACACTCAAAGGCTGCACCAGTGCCGATACAGCCTAAAACAAAAAGAGTAAACAGTAAGTCCTTTAAAAAGAAATTGGATTCATGTAATGTAATTAGAATATAGCTTCAAACTTCACAGCTGTATCAGCAATCAGAGTCTGGGGAAGATGCATTAAAAAAAATATCAGTATTTCCCCTTTGAACATAGGCCCACAATGTTCTGCCAACCATGTAACCCACTCTAGAAACTGCCTAGAATTTCTCTACCGCTTAGCCCTCTATTTTTCTAAGCTCCATGTACCTATCGAAGAGTCTCTTAAAAGACCCTATTGTATCTGCCTCTATCACTGGCAGTGCATTCCATGCACCCACCACTGTGCGTGAAACATTTACCCCTCTCATCCCCTCTGTACCTACTTGGCAAGCACCTTAAATCTATACCTGTTCGTGTTAGCTATTTCAACCCTAGAAATAAGCCTCTGGCTATCCACACAATCAATGCCACATCCTTCCTGCCCTGAGGTGACCAGAACTGAACACAGTACTCCAAGTGTGGTTTAACCAAGGTCTTATATAACTGTAATATTAACTCATGGTTCTTGAACGCAATCCCATGGTTGATGGCCAACACATCCATATGCCTTCTTAACAACACTGTCAACCTGCACAGCAGCTTTGAGTGTCCTATAGACAGACCCCAAAATCTCTCTGATCCTCCACAATGTCAACAGTCTTACTGTTAATATTATATTCTGTGTTCAAATATGACCTACCAAAATGAACCACTTCACACTTATCTAGGGTGAACTCCATCTGCCACTTCTCAGCCCAGTTCTACGTCCTAGCCATGTCCCACTGCAACCTCTAACACCCATCCAGACTATCCACAACATCCCCAACCTTTGTGTCAACAGCAAACTTACTAACCCACCTTCTACTTCTTCATCCAGGTCATTTATAAAAATCACAAAGAGGAGGGATCCCAGAACAGGTCTCTGGGGAACACCAATAGTCACTGACCTCCATGCAGAATATGAACCATCTACAACCACCCTTTGCCTTCTGTAGGCAAGCCAAATCTGGATCCACAAAGCAAAGTCTCCTTAGATTTCATGCCTCCTTACTTTCTGAATGGAAGTAGTCCTTCCAGATAAGGCATTTAACATTGAAACTGAACTATCGTGATTGACCATGTTATGTAAATAAATAGAGCGATAGAAAGCAATAAAGAGGTGATGCACAACTATTAATAATCAATCAAAAGTTCAGGTAGTCAATTAAACGATCAGCACTAAATTGTACATAAAATATGTATGCATAAAGTGAGCGCTATTAGAGCTCGGAGAGTTGAAGTTAGGATTTCAATTCCGCCATCATCTGTAAGGAATTTGCACATCCTCCCTGTGAAATGCTTGGGTTTTTCCAGGTGCTCCAGTTTCCTCCCACAATCCAAAGACATACAGGTTAGTAGGTTAATTATTCATTGTACACTGTCCCATGATTAAACTTGGGTTAAATCAGCGCTGCTGGGTGGCACAGATCGAAGGGCTGGAAGAGCCTATTCCAAGCTGTATCTCTAAAGTAAATACAAAAAGTATTCCCAAATTACTGCTATGAAAATACTTACTGCAGTTTCTATATCCTCTGTGCCAAGCTTAAGTTGGATTGCTGAAAATCCACCCATTTCACCAAACTAGAAAATAAAATGAAACCAGCATCTAAATTGGTTCAACATCTAGATTTATAATAAAAATATGAAATACATATCAGTGATTCTAAATGTAAACAATTACACCATACTATGGTGATGTCTAGGAGTCACACACTGAATGAGCTGGACAAACACAGAACTTAAAGGTTTTTTGCTGGATGTTACCAGCTTTTATTTTCCCTATCACCATTGCCAATACAGCTAAGACTGCATTATGCAATCCCATGCTACATAGAAAGGATATACTTTACAAAATATACTACCCTGTAGCAAAGCTCATCATATTAGTTAAGGAAAGAGAAACTGATTTCAGTGAAGTTGTTCAGTGAGGATTTAAAATTATGCCTGGACCTGTCTCAATATAGGAAAACAACTTAATATCATTTGATACTCTTTGACTACAAAAAGTAGAGTCAAGATTTTCTTCAATATATTTTACTAACACTAAATATACGGTGTTTAAATATTTTTAAACTAAAAATATTTCAATTACTAAAATTTAATTTTTAAAAATGGGACTAAATATTTAAATTATTAAATTCTGATAAACAAAGCCTGGAGTTTCAAGGAAGGTGTCAAACACTTAAAGATTATGTTGAGCAGCACAACATCAAAGAGAAATTAATATAATGCCAATTGTTAAAATTTCTAACAAAATGCTTCTAGACTAAATGTTATTAACTTTTAAACAAAGCTTTCTAATTCAATATTAGCATGGAACCACAATGAACAATGACTGAAGTAGATTAGGAACACAATCAAACACTGGAAAGTGATTCGGTGAGCAAGTTTTATTGATAGGAATTGAGTTGAAAACATTGGCCTGGATTCTAATGGCCAGCAGCAAAGAGATGGCACTTGCTGCTCACCTCTAAGAAAAGTGTCCACAAAGAGCTAGCTCTCTATGTGGCACAGACCTCCATTTTTCCATCATCAGTTGCTGTCAGGTATCAGCTGAAAGGAGCCCCTGGCATGCAATCACAGTGATGTTATCAAGTGGCCTGAGCTGCCATTTAGATTGAAGACTTTCCACAGATGGCAAAGCAGGAAGGAAAAGGCACAATTTTTATTTTTAAATATTTAAATATTTTATAGACCATTAAATAAACACTGGAACATAAACATTAAAAAAGGAAAATTAAGCTACAGTGGATTCCGGTTAATTGGGACACATCTGGACCAGTACATTTTGGCCCAATTAAGCGGCTATCCCAATTAGCTAAAATTTCATGGAAATAGTTAAAAGGCATAGAAACAAACTGCTGTTTGAGTAACAATTTATGTATTTAAATGAAATGCAGAACAAATTAGAACACTACCAAAACCTCTACAGTAGTAAAAGACTGCATTAGTTTCTAATAGTTATCAACAGGAATTCATCTACTGTGTTCTTGCAATTGACTGTAAATGAACAAAATCAGTGCAGACACCTAGGGTAGTTAATGGATTGCCTTTATAAATGCTTTAGAACATTCCCCAAATCTTAATTTTCATTATAGCATTCAAGATTATTGTAAATACTGATGTAGTTCTTAACTTGTTGAAATAGTGAAATTATATTTTTTCACTCCCACCTATTTCTGACACCTCCACACCTGAAAGTTTGAAACTGCAATTAGCAAAAGTATTCTTAATTGTCTTACTGCTCATTTCTTGCCAACTATCAGTGATAATGATAACTTGTAACTATTTAAAAAGTGATCACTCCAAGCAAGGCATAATGTCTAAAGTGCACACAATTCGTACTAGCTACACACACAAAATGCTGGAAGAACTCAACAAGCCAGGCAGTTTCAACAGAAGAAACAGTTGCTTCGGACCGAGAACCTTCATCAACACTTGTTAGAAAATTTTCGGCAAAAAGCCACTTGTCCCAATTAAGCAGCATAGTGTCTCAAGTAAACAAGGGGAATCCTAGCTATTTTTCTGACTTATTTTTTGTTCTTTAGGAATTGTCCAAAATGGGCAGCTGCCCCCAATTAATTGATGGCCCAATTAACCAGAATCCACTGCATGTTTTTTTAAAATATTCATTGAATAGATTTGCTATCTGTTGTATATGCAAAATTTATTTGTAAACTAGAATCATAGCTCAATATGCCAGTATTGACTTATTTAACACCTCTGATAACAAAATAAAACATTTTCAGTGCAGTTTTTCAATGAAAATACCTGGCCAGTATCTGAAATTTGCTAATTTCCCAATTACAATGAGGTTGCTGTAAAACAAACAGCTTGAGGAAGAGGCTAACAGCAACTTCAGTATTTCCACTTTACACTCCATGAAGGAAAAGACCTTGTCTGGTAAGGGTGAAGTGCTGAAATTTCTTCACTCCACTTTCATTTTACCAAGGCTTCCCAGGAAAAAGAATTAAGATTGAATATTTATTCTGATGCACACCACTGCATCCCATTTTGAATTAACAGATATACTCCTTGGTAATATTCTGCTTGCTAAAACTATTCATTAAAAATAAATCATCTGAACTCCCTTGTGATTCTTCTGATAACCATTTGATTCTGACACCTTCTCAAGCTCACTTTTGCTGGTAGATGTTTGAAATTCTCCATTAAGTTGAAGAGAAGCTGCTTTCAATGACTCTAGGATGTGTAATTCTCAAATAAAATTCCAATAAATTGATAAATAAATTGGTCCTTTGGGAATGCAAAATTATTGTTCTCAATCCAATTTTCTCCTTCGGATATTCTATGTATTGTCTAAACCAATGTGTTTAAATGTATTAGCAAAACTGTCTCCAATTTCTTTAGCAATCTCTATTTTTTTTTACCGTGTTCTCTTTACCATTAGTATTTTAAACTGCGGCACTATTTCCGGACTATGACATATAAAACAATGGCAACAAATGAAGAGTTATTTGAAAAAGTTGGACCCAGCATATCTGCTGAACCTTCTTTGCTCTTTCATTCTACTTGCTTCGCATGATAACAATAGTTTTATAATTTCATCAAGTCCTTAAACTGACAAAAAAAAATTAGGAATCTTAAATGATAACTTTTCGCTATCACTAACAGTTAAACATTCATTCTGTATACTTCATCCCTTCATATAATACATTTTCAAATTGTTACTGTATGTTCTATTGCTTTTATGTCTTTTACCTGTGTTGCCTCTTCAGTTTGATTTATTTGGAACTCTTTCTTTTCAATCCCTATAGTAAGCCACTTAAACAAAAAATGCACCATCTTCTATTTTCATTTTCTCTTTTAGTATAGTACTTTGAGTTCAAGTTTAATTATCATTTATCATATGAACACAGACAAACAAAACAGTGTTCCTTCAGGCCAAGGTGCAACACACATTACCAACAGCACACAACACAAATAGCACATATGGCTACGATTTCAGAAAACAGTCACAAAGAAAAGATATAATATAGCCTTAGTTCTCAAGTGGCAAGACTGTAGTCCTGGTCCAGTTTGATCTTCTGTCGAGTGAACACTGGAGGCAGCACCTACAGAAGGGACAACCCCAACCCCATGTGGATTCCAGCGTGCTACACAAAGGCTCTTCCACACTACCTCAACATCTCCTCCCCTAAGCAACTACAACAGGTGAGCCCGTGGCTTGGGCCTAGGCCTTTGCACAACCAAGACAACACAGCTCCCCCGCCAGTCTCACCAATGAACCGGACTTGCAGTATTCTGCATTACCAATGTCCAACATGGTCTTGCATCATAATAAAAACATCTAAGTCAATCACTCTCACTGCGCAACAAGACCAGGCAACAACACAACAATGGTACCCAGTAAGTGAAGCCGTGCCCACACCAGATTATTTACAACACTATCCATCATGTTCCTCCATATTCAAGAAGCAAGGGAAGAGAGCGAACAGAATGGAATGCCTACCCGATTAACCAGATCTATGAGCCAGCCATGAGGTTCCTGTAAAATAATCATGAAAATAAATTAAATCTATTAATAATTATACATCATTGATTCCAAGCAAGAGGTATACCAAATGATGTGATCAATTTACAAAACTCAATTTGGTTTCATAGGCTACATATTAAACTCAGTTATTGTGTCCAGGTATCCTGGTGCATAAATCATTCTGATTTATAATAGGCAAATTCAACAAATAGTTAAGGAAATGAATGGCATGTTTGAAGCTTTGTTTAGATTTATTTCTAATGAAGATTCATTAGAAATATTCATTAGGAATAATGAAGATTCATTTCTTTGTCCAGATTTATTTATCACAGGCACATCGAAACATACAGTGAAATGCACTTTTACTTGCGATACCAACCACCACTACCCAAGTCTGTGCTGGAAGCAACTCACAGACGTCTCTATACACTCATGTCCACAATGTTAAACAGAACACCACTAGCTGCAGCAACAACAAAACAAGACAACAGCAGCAACACAAGCCCTTAACCCACCACCCACCCACTCACATACAGACCTCCAACCTCTGGACAGGCTGCTTCTGGGCCTCAAATCCATGGCCAGTGGTAGCGAAACCACCTCTGGATTTCTGCACAGCACTTTGGTCTCCTTACCTAAAGTGCTATAGAAGCACTGAAGGGAGGTATGGTAGCACAGTGGTTAGCTGAACACTAGAACAGCGCCAGTGATCTGGGTGCAATTCCAATGCTGTCTGTAACAAGCTTGTACATTCTCTTGTGACCGTGTGGTTTCCTCTGGCTGCTCTGGTTTCCTCCCACATTCCAAAGACACAAGGTTAAGGTTAGTAAGTTGTGTTGGCATGCTATGTTGGCAACACTTGCGGGCAGGTCCTGGCACATCCTCAGCTTGTGCTTGTCATGACACATTTCATTCTATGCTTCAATGAACATGTGATAAGCAAAGCTCATCTTTTTTATGAATTTTTTTAATAAGTTTCTACAATGCAACAAAAAACAGTTAAGAAAAAGAGATTTATACAGTGCAAAACATATCAAATGTACAGTTCATAACAGTTACGAAAAAGCACCCATAGTAGAAACATATAAAATTAGTTACCACCCCACCCCCCATATCCAACTGCAAGCCAACCTTACGATATATAGAAAAGTTAATCAGAACTTTTATCACCACAGAGCTGTATTTATAAAAAGGTATATTGCCTACTACCTGAGATGTAATTTATTAATATATCAAAAAAACTGTAAATCTTAACTGAAAGAAGCTGGAAGTAAGGGATTTAAATGCAAAAGAGAAAAAGGAGGGATGAACGCTTAATCTAAAAGAGAATATGACAATATTCAAGAAAAGGTCCCCACACCTTTTGGAACTTTATGCCCGAATTAAGAAGCGAATAATGAATCTTTGAAACGTGGACCTTCTTCTTCATATGAACCCACTGGGTTTAATAGTGGTTTAATATCCACTATTCGAGATATGTTAGTGATTTTGAGGTGAGCACCCTTTGACAAAATTAAAACTGCCTGGGAGCATGATTTAAATGTTCCTCTGTCTGACGAGGCCTGGGATTCAACTTCTTTATGTGCTCGCCACTATCTTTTACAGTTCAAGGTTGTACACAGGGCTCATGTGTCTAAAACTAAATTAACGCGGTTCTATCCTGATATTAATTCCTGTTGCAACAAGTGTAAAGGGGGCGAGGCTTCCCTTATTCATATGCACTGGGCTTGTCCTAGCCTGGAGAAATTCTGGAAAGATGTCCTTTTAACTTTATCCCATATACTTAATTGCTACTTGGAACCTAACTCTCTGATTGCTTTTTTTGGGACCTCGGGAGAAGCTGACATGCATCTAAGTCTGACTAAACATCGTACATTGTCTTTTGCCTCTCTTTGGGCCAGACGTGCAGTCCTTCTTAGGTGGAGAGATTTTGCCCCACCCACTCATGCTCAATGGCTCAGAGACATTATGTCCTGCTTAGACCTTGAAAAGCAAAAGTTATCTTTATCTAAGGAAATTGACAGGGCTAGTTTTATTTTGTATGAGAGGGTTTTCCTATCAAAAGCAGCCGAACAGTTTGGGTTTGTATTTCCTGGACTTTAGAAGAATGGCAGATAATCTTATTGAGACATACAAGATACTTACAGAAGGCACGAGACAGTAATTGTGGAATGCTTTCACTAATGTATGAGTTCCAAACAAGAGGATACACTGTAGTTACACGCTAAAAGGATAGTTGGAAACATCAGAGGGTGCTGAATCTCTACTCCAGAAGATGGGGTATATTTCTGGAAGCTTAATCATTATATATGCTTAGGGTAGAAGTAGATACCTTTCCAAAAGATCAGAGAATTGAAGGGTATGGGGAACTGACATAGAAGAGGAGTTGAGGCCAGCAGAGACCTGCATGATCAAGTTGAATAATGGTCAAGCTCAAGGGGGTTAGGTAGCTTATCCCTGGTTCTGATTCACTTATGTCTTACATCTACCTTTATCAAACAGATTAAACAATTTGTGAGCTTCTCTACTGTCAGCAGCAGTGGCAACATCAGCAATTACTGTCCATCTCTATGTGCCCTTGAGAAAATAATGTTGAGTTACCTTCTTGAACTGCTGCAGTCCTTCTATGAAGGTACTTCCTCGGTGCTGTTGGGTAGGGAGTTTTGTAATTCAGACTCACCATCAATGAAGCACCAGCAATACATTTCCATATCAAGAGCTCCCAAGTTTAAAACCATAAGACATTGGAGCAGGATTAGGCCATTCAGCCCATCATGTCTGCTCTGCCATTCAATCATGTCTGATTTACTTTCCTACTCAACCCTATTCTCTTGCTTTTGCCCTGTAACCTTTGATGCCCTTACTAATCAAGAACTTATCAAGCTCCATTTTAAAAATACCCAATCACCCTCCACAGCTGTGTGCAGAGGGATGAATTCTCAGATTCACCATCCTCTGGCTAAAGAAATTTCTCCTCATCTCTGTTCTCAGGGGATTTCTGTTCTGAGTCTGTGGTCATAGACTCTCCCACTATTAGATCTATCCTCTTCACGTTCACTCTATCTGGCAACTCTTTAAGTTATGATTTTTAAAAAATTTGTATGAAGGGTTAAATGCAAAGTGAAAACAAGCCAATACCAAACCTGTAGCCAGTGTGGCAAACACAGTTATAGAGAAGTACAGCAAATAATCAGGCCCTTAGGCCCATCTAGTCCATGCCAATACCATTTAAAACTGCCTACTCCTATCGACTTGCTCATAGCCTTCCATATACCTACCATCCATATATCCATATACCTATCCAAACTTCTCAAACTTTGAAATCAAGCTCTCATGCACTACTTGTGCTGGCAACTCATTCCACACTCTCATGACCCTCTGAGCGAAGAAGTTTCCCCTCATGTTTCTCTTAAAATTTTCACCTTTCACCCTTAACCCATGACCTCTGGTTGTAGTCCCATCAAACCTCAGTAGAAAAAGCCTGCTTGCATTTACCCTATGTATACCCTTCACAATTTTGCACACCTCTATCAAATCGCCTCTCAATCTTCTATATTCTAAGGAATCCAGTCCTAACCTATTCAATCTTTCCATATAACTCAAGTCCTCCAGATGCAGCAACATCCTTGTCAATTTTCTCTGTACTTTTACAACCTTGTTTAAATCTTTCATATAGTTAGGTGACCAAAACTACCCACAATATTCCAAAGTAGGCCTCATCCAAGCTGACGTAGTCATTTTGAATGTTCAGCATGAACCCAGTCCGACACACAGTATCCAAACAGATGTATTTGTAATTTGTTAGAACAGATATCAATTATTTTAAAAATTATAAATGAGACCCTAAGAGAAAACAGGAAGTTGAGGGACAATTATTCAACAATGCCAGATATTGCTAAGTCAATTGTCACAAAAGAATAATTTCTTATGGTGCATTAATAAACAGATTCTGTCCTGCCTATGCCTTACCTTGACTGTACAATAAGCCTAGACATTAAAAGAAACATACCATGGATGGGTAGTCTTGGAGTTCAGTCTATGTCTGGGTTGATTAAGCACCCAAAAACAACTCTTAAAATGATTTTAGCACAAAGATTATCACAGCTGAGATACACAAATAAATATTAACCAAAAATGGTTAGAATAGTGAGTCATGCCACATTTTATATTAGACTCGACAATGAAATGAAGTGGCATTCTAACGATACACAATGACTCCAAAGCTCAACATACCCACGAATAGTTACCTCGCTGCCTGACTCACCTTCTGCAAGTTGGCTGGTGGAGAGATGGCATACATTTTGCCATCTCCAAAAACATCTGCCCAATTTCTCTGGCACATTTTCATACGGTTCTTGAAATGGTATTCATTACCTGGATTGAAGGCCTGGAAAGTCAAACAATGATTTAATGCAAAATATCAAACAAAATCACTAAAATGCAACACACTGTCACTTTTTATCATGCAAATAAAAAGTTAATTCCAAGTACAAAAATAATTCTCAATACATATCCTAATCAGCATCATGACTTTGCTGTAATTTGCCCTGGTTTTTCTTTGCTTCTCATGCATCTGACTGAAACTCAAGAGTTGTGAGAATTTAACTCTTGAGTGCACAGATTACTGTGCATAGTGAACCATCTTCAGGTAATAGAGAAGACTACAGGCCAAATGATTACCTTCACTTCCATGGATGCGTGCAGGTGCACAAAAACGTAGCAAATACACAGCAATAAAAAATTACCTATAATGACCCTTTGATGTTACTTGCATAAACTTCTACCACACATACAAGGACCATGAATGGTGTAGGGCCCTGAATACTGAAACAAATCTTAACTGAAGAACTACTGTACTGCTTTGGAGTTTATTAAATGGGTTTACCATAACTGGGGTAGTACCTGCAAATTTCAGGACTATGTCCTCTGGGTTGGTGCCTTCTTTAACACCTACATATTACTTTCCTTCTCTGCATCCATTTGTTTGACATAAACACCCCAACCATCTACAGATCTGAAATATCCTTGAGAAACTACTGCTTTCTCTATATTACAAAATGTAACAACATAATCAGGCCTCTCCGGCCTGTTTTACACACTTAGAAAATCATGGCTAATCCAATATTTTCAATGTCCCCTTTGCACTGCCCTCGCACCCCACCCCAATCTCCCATATCTCTGACTTGCTGGTAGTTCAAATATCTGCCAGTTATCATCCTAAATATATACAATAACTCCACTTCCATAGATCTGGCACAGAGAATTTCATGGACTCAGAAATATTGTACCTTAATATTGCATTAATTACGTGTCCTAATATTTTAAAACTATGTAGCCTCGTTCATAAGAAGCATATTCTTGGCTTCTAAAAACCCTTAAGAATCCTGTAAGTTTCAATTAAGATCTTCTCTGTCTCACAAACTCCAACGAGCATACACCCAACCTACTAAATCATTCCTCAGAATGGGCAGGCAGTGCACACACTCTTGCCTACAAAATTTGTGCTGAGATTGAGGGGGCCAAGAGCTTCAATTTCCTTGGTATGAACATCAATGGTCTGTTCTTTGTCCCGGTCCAACCATGTTAATGCCATGGCCAAATAAACTCAACAATGCCTCTACTTCCTCAGGAGGCTAAAAGAATCTGACATGTCACCGTTGACCATTGCTATTTTTTTATTGATGCACCACAGAAGGCATTCTGCCTGGATGTGTAATGGCTTGGTATGGCAACACGTGACCACAAGAAACTGCAGAGAATTGTGGACACAGCTCAGCACATTAGAGGAACCAGCCTCCCCTCCATTGATACTCTCTTTATTTCTTACTGCCCCAGTAAATCAGGCAACAATAATCACCAACCCAGACGTTCTCTCTTTTCCCCTCTCCCATTGGGCAGAAGATACAAAAGCCTAAACGCATGTTCCATCAGGCTCAAGGACTGCTTCTGTCCCAGCGTTACCAGACTCCTGTATAGACCTTTCACATGATAAGATGGATTCTTGGCCTCAATCCACTTCATTATGATCATATTTTATATGCACTGCAGTTTACCAGTAGCTTTTACACTTTATTCTGCATTATAATTGTTTCATCTTATTCTAGCTTAATGCAATCTTTAAAAAAATTGATCTGTATAAATAGAATGTAACAAAAGCTTTTCACCATGTATTGGTACATGTGAAACAATAAACCAGTACATTAAACCCTTCATCCTAGGAATCAACTGAGTGAACCTTCTCTGCATTGCTTCCACTGCAAACACATCCTTCCTGAAGTTCAGAGACCAAAACTGTTACTAGTGCTGTCTCACTGTCATCCTATAAATGTTGCATCAAAACTATCCATTGTAATAAAGGCCAAAATTCTATCTGCTTTCCTAGTTACTGTAGCTAAATGCCAACCTTCTGTGATTTATATACTGAGGACCTTGATCTCTTTGATGGTTTGCATTCCAGCACTTGAATAATAATTTTATTTTCTTTTTATGCTTCCTTCCGAAGTAGATAACTGCACATTTTCCCACATATTCCATCTGCCAACTTATTGCCTGTTCAGCTGATTTACTTTGATCCCTTTGATGTTTGTTTCCTCCTGACAATATGCTAAATAATTGAATGAGAATACGACAATAGTGGCTTTTGATGGTATAAATGGCAACCTACCATGGTGAGTACTCCCATAAGGCTGATCGGAATTGGGTCTTGTTTGACTCGTGCTGCAACCAGATCCACTAAAAGCATGACCATGTTGTAGATTCCCTCGTGGATTTCAGTACCCCATTTATGCACAGCACTTGAAGTTAATAACTGCAGAAATTGTCAAGCAAGACTGAATCAGTAACTCAATTATTTATAATCTGATTAATAAAACTTCAGTGATAAATCAACTGATAAATTCAAGAGTCTATAGTTCAATTATAGACTAATGTTTAAAATATTATAATTACAATTTTTTGTAATTTTATATCATTAAAGTGACATACTGAAAACACAGCAAATCTCAAATGTTCAAAGTAAATTTATTACCAAGTTTAATAAAGATTTGTTCTGTTTCTTACCCTGAAAATGCAAGTATTTGTTAAAAAAACTAACATGAAAAATAGTTCAATCCTACAAGTTAGAATACTGGTAGGATTTTATTTTATACTAGTAATTTGTAAATTCCTAAATTACTTATTTTACCTTTTTAAAAGCTTCTGGCATACATCGGTCTATAAATCGTTTACAATTTTCATCAGCATCGGCAAGACCTGCAACAATCACATATATGAATCATAGTATCAGAGAGAACAAAAGATCCCTGGTGGGCACATAATTGGCACAATAAAAATTTTGGAGAATTATACCTGCCTGACTTCTTTATGCATCCTCTCAGGATACAGAATAGATTCTTCTTTTTTTTAAACATGTTTTAATATAAAGAGTTTGCTAGAGAGCCAATGATAGTCATGGCTATACAAAAATTCTGGGCTTAGTTTCACCAAATCCTATTCTTGCCATATTTTGAGTTTGTATCAGAATTAACCCTGCTCTAATTTCTTTTCTCCCTTCTGAGAGAAGTGTATTTTTCTACCCATATATAAAAATGTCATATTATCCTGATCACTCATCTATTGAGAAACCAAATTCTTTTGTACTGCAACATTGTTTTGCCTCACATGGAAAAATAATTTACTTTTTTTATTCTCCCCTACAAAATAGATAACCAACACAAATTCCCACATTATATTCCATCCATCAACTTCTTGCCCATTCACTTATGCTGCTCCCTTTGTGGACTGTTCCTTCTTCTCATTACTCTAGTTGAGAAGCTTACGCTATACAGAAGCTTAATATTTGTCTTCAAGGCCCAGCAGCCTTTGCAGTAGAAATGAGGAGCTCTGCAGAGTTTAAAACTTGTTCAAGTGTCCCTGAGGATGATGCCTGTGGCAAGTCTGTCCAGATGCAGCTCTTAACTGAACATTTTAAACAGCTGGAGCTAGATTCACTTAAGATCATCCACATTGCTGAAAACATCATAGAGAAGTTTTAGCGCAGTGGTCACTTCTGGAGTACCCGATACCCTTGTGCCATTTTAAGTATACCATTTTGGATACTGCCGTACTGCCGGGGGATGGGAGGGGTGGGGGTTGGATGTGGGAATGACAGATCAGAAGACAGCAGCAGGCACCATGTTTGTGACACCAATACTGACTCTAAGGCTGGGAACTGGGGCTGAGGAGGAGATAGAAAAAAAATGATCAGTCATGATTGAATGGTGGAGCAGACTCGATGGGCCAGACGGCCTAATTCTGCTCCTATGTCTTATCGTCTAATTCAAAACCAATAAGGTCAATAGACATGACAGACAGCAGCACAGCAGGAAATGAAGGAGGACTTGGATTAAGTTACATTTATTTTAATGCAAGAGGCCTTATAGGAAAGATACTGACGTGGTTAGAGGAATGGCTGACATGCAGGAGGCAGTGAGTTGGAATAAAAGGAGCCTTTCCTGTTTGGCTGCCAGTGACTTGTGGTGTTCCTCAGGGCTCAGTTTTGGGACCGCTACTTTTCATATTGTTGGACATTAATTTGGATAATGGAATTGATGGCTTTGTGGTAAAGTTTGTAGATGATATGAAGATAGGTGGAGGGGTAGGTAGTGCTGAGGAAGCACTGCAATTGTAGCAGGACTTAGACAAATTGGAAATGGGCAAAAGAAGTGGCAGATGGAATACAACGTTGGGAAATTTATGATAATGTATTTTGTTAAAAAGGAACAATAGTGCAGACTATTATCTAAATGGGGAGAAGGTTCAAACATCAGAGGTGTCCTTGTGCAAGACTCCCAGAAGGTTCATTTACAGGCTGAGTCTATGGTAGAGAAGGCAAATACAATGTTGGCATTTATTTCAAGGGGAATTGAATATAAAAGGAAGGAGATAATGCTGAGCCTTTATAAGACACTAGTCAGGCTGCACTTGGAGTACTGTCAACAATTTTGGGCTCCACATCTCAGAAAGGATGTGTTGTCATTGGAGAGAAACCAGGGGAGATTCATGAGGATGATTCCAGGAATGAAGGGGTTAACATATGAGGAAAGTTTGGCAGCTTTGGGCCTGTACTCACTGGAATTCAGAAGAATGCGAAGGGATCCCACTGAAACCAACCAAATGTTGAAAGGACTAGACAGGACAGATGTGGAGAAGATGCTTCCTATGGTGGAGGTATCCTGAACTGGAGGGCTCAAAATTGAGGGGTAACCTTTTACAACAGAGGATATGGCAAGAAGGCATGTGAATGGTGTTGAGTGGGATCCAGGATCAGCCATGATGGAATAGTGAAGCAGACTCGAGGGGCTGAATGGCCTACTTCTGCTCCAATATCTTTTGGTCTGACAGGCAAGGAAGATCAACTCAGGGGCATACATTATACGGGATACTATAGGCATTTCAGTATAGGCTAAGGGAGGTCTAAACTGGCGGCTAAAAGTTCCAGGGTACTGGTACTACAAGCGGGATAGAGATGGAGGAAAGGAGAAATTACATTTCTGAACAGTAAGATCATCATCGCCTTAATCAAAAATTAAATTACTGAGCAACACACACAAAATGCTGGTGGAAATTACTGAGGATTGTTCGATTAGACCTTATGGATGGAGGTGAATATTAAGAGGATGGTCAGCTTGATATAATTGTGCTATAGATTCCTAATAGTAAATGAGAATTAGAGGAATAAATGGGCAGTGTGATTACAGACAGTTAATTAGTTTGTTATAGTAGAAGATTATAACTGTCACAGTCCCAAGGATTTGTTAATTATATTCAGGAAAGCTTCATCATGCAATATATTGGTAACCTACTAGAGGAGAGGGCAAGCTTGTCTACTCTTGGGAAATGGGGTATGACAAGTAATTGAGGTGTCAGTGGGTGAGCGCTTTTGGACCAGATTACTAGATTTAAAATAGTTATGAAAAAGGACAGAACTGATCTACAGGTTCAAGTTCTTAATGTCATTAATTTTGATGGTAGAGGGAAACCTGGATGACAAAGGATATTACCTGTTTATTGAGATACAGTGTGATAGGTCTTTGGACTAGAGGAAATTGGAGAACTCGGAGGAAACCCACGTTGTCACGGGGAGAACACACAGATTCTTTATAGGCAGTGGCGGGATTTGAACCTAGGTCGCCTGTACTGTAAAATGTTGTGCTACTGTGCTGCCCACATTAAGCCTGTGGTCAGGAAACAAGGAGTTATGGGTCACGGACAGATATCTGGGAGCAAGTGAATACCAAAAGGATTGTGAAATCAGAATGCAAAAGAGGGGGCATCAGATAGCTTTGGCAGAGAAGATTAAAGAGAATGCGAAGATATTTTAAGTACATTAAGAGAAAATTGTACTGAAAGAATAGAGCCCTTCAAAAACCAAAGTGGACATCTTTTTGTGGAGTGACAGGAGGTGTACGAGGTCGTCAATGAATATTTCCCTTGCTTTACCATTGAGAAAAACAAGAAGACTTTGAGATAGTTAATGGGGGGGTGGGGGGGGGGAGGTCTTGCTAGGCATGTGAATGCTATTAGGATAGTCTGTTTTAACATCTTAAAATGCATGAAGGTAGATAAATGTCTAGGGCCTGCTCAGAATATTGTGGGAAACTAGAGAAGAAATTGCAGAAGCCTTGGTTAAAATATACGTATCATTAGCGATATGTAGAGCCAGAGACTGAAGAGTAGCTTCACTTAAGATGGGCTGTAAAGAAAAACTTGGTAACTATAGCTAGTAAGCCTAACCTCTGTGGTAAGCAAGTCAACTGAAGTGTTGGATTAGGTTGCAAGATTGTTATTTTTCTTGCAGTTTAGCTTTCCTTTGCTTGTGATAATCACCTATATGTATGCCATTGTTAATGCTCCATTTTGCCTCCTCCTGTTAGTGCTTGTGTCAATCAACATAACAGTCTAAAATGTTTAGGAGTCTCTTTTTTTCATTATTTGCATCAACCACTTCACATGATAGTGAGTTCCACATTCTCACTCTGATGCTACAGGGGGAAAAAAAAGAATGCTTTTCACCCATTTCTTCCTTTGTCTTATTTTTCATTGTACTAGTTCAGTGCTGGAAACTAAAGCATGTTATTTCTGGTCCAGATACTAAACAGGGGAAAAAGTGCTGATGTGACTTGCCTACTCAAACGTTCTGTGGAACTTACCAAGCCGTGCAAGGTACGTGGATGCTATCAGGCACTTGCCCAGTGATTCTTCACGTTTGTAAGGGATAGACCAGTGATCAGTGAACACACGACTTTCCAATTCATACAAATTTGTGGTTGGAAATTCAATGGTTCCGGAACAGTTTCCATTTTCATCACTGCTTCTCTGCAACAAGAGACAACAATTAATATTAACTATCTACTGTATTTGAACATTCCTTCTCATGTCATCTTTTTTCCAGATGCCCCCTAGGAAAGGTAGATGAAAGCAGGTCTCTTCAGGTACCAAGTATACTGCACAATTATTTTTAAACAAATTAGTTACTAACTTTAATCTGAACAACTGTTATACTAAGTACTTTTGTAATTTGAACAGCCAGACATTTGTAGGCCAGTTGTTAGCTGTTATGTACCTCCTGAATATTTGTTACTTTGGCATGTGGCAGCTCCAACCATTTACAAGGAACATAAGTCAAACAAAGTGAGTCATTCAACCACATCAAATACAATGATTAGAATATTTAAACTGTCAGAGGTAAATAGTGTAAAAGTGAATTGCAAGGAGATCAAAATCCTGTATTAATCCTGAGTCTGCCATTTTAAATATTTAAAATGAATTATTCCAAGAATTTATAAGGAGTTTTGTTTTTAATGCACAAGATGCACTATTTTGTCAGTACGAAGAACGTGACCCAAAAATGCCAACAGTAAGGCTCCATTACTTTGGAATCCAGTTTGAATACATCATGAATTGCTCATGCATACATTACATTTTAGGGCTATTTGATCAGCTCCAATCACAGCACTTTCTGCTAAAATCTTGCGTCCTTGCTACAGATTCAATAGAAGTACAAATTTGAAATGCTCCAGAAGACTGCTGGACTTACAATTTTCAGAAAGGTATTACACTGTGTCATCTCAATATAGTATATTCGAGTCATTAACAATCTTCTCTGTGGAGACTCTAATATAAGAATGCTCCATCTCTTGCATTGGGCAAAATATTTTCAGTTACTTAGCAAATAAGAACTGGAACATAAGTTTATATATCAAGTATCAATTTATGGCAGTGCTACAAAAGTGGCATGCAAATCCCTGTAAGGACTTCTATCCGCATAAAAAACAGCAGTGGCCCATTCAGCCGCTCAATCGTGCTCTGGTATCTAATAAGAACAGCACTTAACTCACTGTTGGTCTCAAATCCTTTTCTATAAAGCTCTCAATCCTTAACACAAGAGATTCTGCAGATGCTGGAAATGTTGAGCAAAATTTACAAAATGCTGGAGGGACCTGTCAAGCCAGGCATCATAATGAGAAGAATACACAGTTGATGTTTTGGGCAGAGACTCTTCATCAGGACACCTAATGAAGGGTCGCAGCCTGAAACTTCAACTGTTTATTCCCCTCTGTAGATGTTACCTGCTTTGCTGAAACCCTCAATCCTTGACGCATTTGTGCAAGATTTTAAGTCAGTTTAAATAATTTAACACTGCATTTGCAGCTCAAGTTAGAAAATTACAGAAACCTTGAAAGAAACTCTCTCATGTTAATTTTAAATTTGATACTGTAGAAATAGATGATTCTGCCAAATCAGGTTTTTCATGTCACTTTTGAAATTGTCAAATTGTTCTGGGATCTCTAGCCTTCAACTCAGGTACACCTGTCATTGATCTCTCCTTATCTCGATCAATAAATATAAACGTTACTCTTTCACAATTTTGTTTGTTTTTGCCTACAACTCAACAAAAAATCTCTTAATTTATTCCTGCATCATGGCTAGGACCTTACTCAAAAGAAAACCCTTCCATTGGAGAAGTGAACACTTCAAAGTATATCATAAGGAAATACAAATAATATGCAGTGCAAGCCTAATCTCACCAAAATCCCATACACTTCCAGCAAAACTTCTTTACTTTCATTCTCCATTGTTGTAATAAAGGCTGCCAAATTCCCACTGCCTTCCTAATTATTTGCAGCACCTGCAAGTTCACTTTCACTCTCTTGTGCTTGGATGCCCAATCTCTTCAAATATTTGTTATCATACAATATAAACAATGTTTTCTGCTTTCCTAGTCATCCTACCAAAATGTATAATCTCACATTTCCCAACAATGTGCTCCTTTTGCCCACTCACTCCATGTCAATTATTAAACCTATTGCATTGTGCAATCCCATACACCCTAACTTACTTTCTCACCAGGGTGGGGAGGGGTGAGTATGACAGTCTAGAAAAAATTAAGGGAAATGACTGATAAATTACACCAACCAGCAAGTAAACTTGTTTAATTCCAAGTTATTCTGCTATAAACAATCATTATTTTGAAGGGCCTCCATCCTGGACACTTAAACCTACAGGGTATTAAAGCAATGTGCGAACAAACACTTACAAGCACACATTCTAATTTGGTTCTGCCAATTCAGCATAATCAGAAGTGTCATATCTGACCATATAAAAATATGCACAGGACTGAGATAGATCAGCTGGTTGATTGCTTTTGTGACAACAACCTCACACTAAACATCAGCAGGACTAAGTAACTGTACATGAACTTCAGGAAGGGGAAGCTGGGAGAATATACCCAGTCATTATTAAGGGAGCAGTGGAAAGGCTGAGCAGCTTTAAGTTCCTGAGTGTCAACACCTCAAAGGATCTAATCTGGGGCTAATATTACTGACTGGGGACAGAGTGGGGAGTTAGGGAAGGTTAGGTCAAGCCTGAGTCTAGGGCTCCGCTCCATGCTCCACATTTGAAGGGTACCAACGTGGATGTTCAACCAAAAACATCTGTAGATAGATGTCAAGCCAGTAAGTGCTGTGGATGAAGACCAGTGAAGACGAGAGTTGACAGTGCCTCAGGATGGCAAGATCTGAGGGATCTATTATCTTTGCGGGCTGGAAACACAAGGGCTAGTAACTCTTTAGGTTAATGAGTCCGGTGTTCAAGGTCCTATCATCCGTGCGTTTTGGGTTCAATATAGCAGGTTGAAACCAGAAGACCAATGAGCCCGAGGGTCTGTGAGTCTGCAAGTCCGCTGGAGACTGGAGGTCCAGAAGCAGCTTGTCCTGGGTTTGGAGGACAGTCTGTATTTGTGAATGGAGTGGGTGGGTAGGTGGAGAGGGAGTGAGGAAAGGGGCTTGCTTTGCTGTCATTGTTTTGTCGCTGCTGTACTGTTGTTGCTTGTGGTGTTCTGCTGAAAATTATGAGTGTGCTATGATGCATCAGAATATGTGGCGATACTTGTATGCTGCCCCTAGCACCTCCTTAGGTTGTGCCGGCTGTTAATTCATTTCACCGTCTGTTTCGATGTACGTGTTAAGTAGATAAACGTATCTGCAATCATAAAGAAGGCACACCAGCAGCTCTACTTCATGAGGAATTTGAAGTGATTTACTATGTCACCAAAGAGTCTTGCAAATTTCTAAGGATGTAGAGAGGATTGTGACTGGCTGCCATAAACAGTGTCTCCAAACTACAGGATTGTAAGAGGCTGCAGAATGCCATGATTTCAGACAGCTCCATCATGGGAAAAACCTTTCTACCATTAAGGACATCTTCCAGAGACAGTGCCTCAAGAAGGTGACACCTATCATTAAGAACCCTCACCATCTGGGACATGCCTTCTTCTCATTCCTAGCATCAAGGAGGTGATACAGGATCCTGAAGACCCACACTCAATGATCCAGAAACAGCTTCTTTCCCTCCACCATCGGATTTCTGAAGTCTATTATTATTATTCATTATTCCTTTTTTGCACTATTTATTTTGTAATTTATAGTAATTTTGCATGTTTTTGCATCATACTGCTGCTGCAGAGCAATAAATTTTGTCATAATAAACCTGATTGAGGAAATAGCCAAAACTATACTCTGCTAAATGTATAACTGTGAAAGAGAAATCTACCAGTGCAATCCCTTTAATAGTTTAAAACTTCAACCACATTTCCATTAGTGAGATATTTCCAAAATATTCCCAATTCTGCCAAGTAATCTTGATAAGAAAAGCTGTACAAGACTCCAAACGTAACCATGCCAATGCCCTACAGGTTATATACAATTTGTACATGGAGGCCCATCCCACAGAAACCAAATTTGGGAGAGGAATATCCTACTTCCATTCCTATTTTTAGCCATGGTTAAATATTCTATTCAGTTTATTTTGGATACTCTGTGCTTTTTTAATGACTGATCAACTCCTACCAAGGATTGATTCTTGATTCATCACTATCTAACAGATCTGCTCTGTGTACACTGGGTACCTGGGGTTGAATTGCCCTACCCAGCATATAAAAATAGCAGGACTTTCAGCACTGATTCTCTGTGAAACCCCACTAAGTACAGCTTGCCAATCAGAATTATCCCATGCTAAATATTTCATATTTGGTATGAGATTTTTTTTTAAATCACACAAAGTAAAAAAAGAATACCACTGAAGGTGGACTTGGAGAAAAGGTTGCTATTTTCAGGTAAAATTATTATGGCACAAGTAGTAACCATTTTTATAAAAATCAATATAGTTGTATTAGACTTCAAAATACAAATACCAGCTATTAGCTGATGCCAAATGATGTGGTATATACAGATCAGTAGCATAAAGTTGGTGAAAGTAACTGAATGTGTCAAAACATATGCACAAAAATTCATAAGGCTCATCTCAAGAACAATGTAAAAATTGTTCATTCTGATGGATCTTGTTCCAGGGGCTTTGTTGAAAGCTGAAATTTAACCCGTTTCTAGCTTTCAACCAATCAGCAAAGCCTCCATAGAGCAAGAGCCAATAAGACCTGACAAATGGAATTCATTTCCTTGCAGATTGCAAAGTCAACATGCGTCTTTGAATAAAACATCAGTAAGAATGAAAAAAATGACTTTACTTTTCAGTACAAGGGCAGCTCTTTCACCATATCTAACAGGTGCAAGGGTTCCTCATTGGCATTCATCTAAAATCAGAGTAAACAAGCTACACAGCTTGGAGGATCAGTGCAGACATTTTACATCAAGCCATGACTATAATTTTTGGTTTAGATTCATTTAAAGACTTAAGGATAATGCATTTTAATGACTAAAAATTTTCAATACTGAAATTATTTTATAAAAATCTCAAAAAAAGTCCAAGCTGGAAAAAATAAGAAAATATAAAACAGACCTTTATTTTGTAAAGTAACCTTTTATGTGGCATCTAATCAAATGCCTTTTGTAGATTCATCCAGATAGCCACATTCTCAGCTCCAACAAATTTCACAAATAGCCTTTCCTTTCATAAAACACGTTCACTTTGCCAAATCACATCACGATTTTATAAGAGTCCAATTAATCCTTCCCTAATGGAATGGCAACAGGTGTTAGTTTAACTCATTTTCCTCTTATCCCTCAGAGTTGTGAGACCACTTAACAACACCATCATGTGCAGGGCCACTGAGCTATAGAGCACAGAAAACAGGCTCTTCAGGCCAACTAATCCATGCCAACCAAGTTAGCCAACCTAACCAGTCCCTTTACCAGCTTCCGGGCAATATCCGTCAATTGATACGTGTCAATATGTGCTTTATATGTTATCTCCACACCCAGCTCAATCGCTTCCTCTGGCAGCTCATTCCACATACGCTCATCAGCCTCTTTGTGAAAAAATTGCCCCTCAAGTCCTTCAAATTTTTCCACTCTCACTATAAATTTATGTCTTCTGTTTTTGCACTTCCATCTTCTATGGAAGACACTGTGGCTCTTCATGATTGTACTCCAAATATGGCCTTAGCAATGTCTTGTGTAAACGTAGCATTACTTCCCAAATCCTGTATTCAGTATCAGGACTGAGGAAGGCTTGCTTTGGATGCAGAAAAAGCATTTGATAGATTGGAATGGGATTTTTTATTTAAGGTATTGGAAAAATATGAGTTAGGGAAATCTTTTATACAATGGATTAAAACTTTAAACACTAATCCTCAAGCTAAAGTAGTTACAAATGGTCAGATTTCAACACCATTTTGCTTAACGAGGTCAACTAGACAAGGCTGCCCATTATCACATGCTTTATAATAGAACCATTAGCTGAATTAATTAGAACAGATTCAGACATTGGGGGCTTTAGAGTTAATCAAGAAGAATATAAGATTAATTTATTTGCTGATGATGTTTTGATTTATTTAACAAACCCATTGCAATCTTTGCAAAGATTATCTTTTAGATTGGAAGAATATGGGGAAGTATCAGGGTATAAAGTAAATTGGGATAAAAGTGAAATTTTACCCCTTACCAAAGGAAATTATAATCAATGTCGATTAGTAACTCAATTTCGATGGTCAATAAATGGTATAAAATATTTAGGTATTAGAGTTGATAATGATGTAAAAAATTTATATAAACAAAATTATTTGCCATTATTTAAAAAAAAGAGGATCTTGATAAATGGATGATGTTACCAATAACATTAATAGGTAGAGTTAATGCTGAAAAAATGAATATATTCCCTAGATTGCAATATTTATTCCAAATTTTACCAATACAATTACCTCAGAAGTTTTTTCAAGAACTGAATAAATATGTAAGGATATGTAGAATAGAATTAGATAAGATTGGAGAAAACATACCAGAAGATTTTATATATAAATGGGAATCCAAATGGATACGGGAAAAAAAAGAATCTCCTCTATTAAGACACTTGATTGATTTATGGAATAAGGTAAATATGGACGATGAGATAAAGAAATCTTTATTAGCAAAAAGGACTTTAATTCAAAATAGGCTTATTCCTTTTACAATGGATAATAAACTTTTACATAATTGGTTCCAAAAGGGGATTAAATATATAAGTGATTGTTTTGAAGGAGGTATATTGATGTCGTTTGATCAATTAAAAAATAAATATAAAATATCGAACAACACTCTTTTCTGTTATTTTCAATTAAAGGCTTATTTACGAGAAAAGCTGGGTCAAACAATGTTGATGCCAAAACCTAGTGAAATAGAAATATTAATTCAAAAAGGAAAAATTAAAAAATTTACATTTTGTATGTACAATTTGATTTAAAAACAGACAATTGAATCTGGAATTCATATATCAAGACAAAAACGGGAATCTGATTTGAATGTTAAAATTAATGGAAAAAGTTGGTCAAGATTATGTTCTGATAGTATGATAAATACAATAAATGTTTGACTTAGATTAATACAATATAATTTTTTATGTCAATAAAACACCACAGAAAATAAATTAGATTAAATTCAAATATGCCTGACCAATGTTTTCAATGTAATCAAGAAATTGGTACTTTTTTACATTCTACTTGGTCGTGTTTTCAAATTCAACCATTTTGGATAAATCTAAGACTTTTATTGGAACAAATTACTGGAGTCAACTCCCACATAGTCCAATATTATTTTTATTAGGAGATATTGAAGGGACAATACCGAAACTTAAATTAAATAAGTATCAGAAAAAATTTATAAAAATTGCATTGGCAGTAGCTAAAAAAGTTATCGCAGTTACTTGGAAATCTGATTTATATTTAACTATGGATCGTTGGAATAACAAAATATATAGTTGTATTTCACTTGAAAAAATTACATATAATCTAAGAAATGAATATGGTAAATTTTTGAAAATTTGGCTCCCATGCCTACAAAAGATGGGATTAAATACATAAGTCCTTTGAAGATAAAATTATAAAGTAATTGGGGAAAGTAAAAATAAATATTAAAATTATTTTGAACTCCATGGAGCATGTGGGGATCCTCTGATATCCAGGCAATCTTTTTCTTCTTTCTTTTTTTTTTCTTTCGATAAAGGTTAAGGGGAGGGGGAAGGATCAATATTATTTTTCTTTTTCTTACTAATTTTTCATTACATTTATTCTTTGTAATTTTCTAAATTTTAATAAATAAATAAATATTTCGGGGGGGAAAAGTACTGAGGAAGGCCAATGCGTCAAATATCTTCCTCACCACCCTGTCTATCTGTAACACCACTTTCAAGGAACTATGTACCTGTACCTGGGTCTCTTCGTTCTACAGTACTTTCCATTTACTGTCCAAGTTCTATACTGCTTAACCTTAGCAAAGTGCAACACGTTGCATATATCTGAGTTAAAACTCATCTGTCATTTCTTAGCCCAAAGATCCAGTTTTCAGGATCACACTGTAATTTTGGATACCCTTCTTCACTGTAATTCATCCTGTGTTATTACGAACTTATCTTTAATATCTTCTGAGCATATTTTCCAAAGACAAACAAGCAGCCCATGTTTGCAATTGAGGGAAATAGAGGAACAAAGTACACATATTATCAAAGTATGTATACCATACAGAACTTTGAGATTCGTCTCCTTACAGGCAATCATAAAACCAAGAAGCCCGAACCATTAAAAACAGTCAAATATCCAAAGTGTGGGGGAAAAAAAGCAAACCGTGCAAACAATAAAAGTAAGCAAATAACTTTCAGAACTGAAATTCACAAATGTGGGTCCATGGCCACAAAGTCGGTCATCACTACAGCCAAACCAAAAGCCTCTTGCTTTCAGGCCACAGTCTCAGTTCAACGCAGAGGCAGAGTAAACCTCACAGAGCAGCGAGCTGAACACTTGCCCTCACCTCCAGCCCCGGCAACCTGGCGCTTTTATCAGCCATACAGCGGTTGCTCTTTGGTCTTGGACCCAGGCGCATCTTAATTCAGCCCGTGTCTGACCTTTCCAGTTTGGACTGGATCTTAAAATCAGTCAAACCTCTGCTTGTTCTTTGCTCTTGGGCCTGGGCCCTACAACCTCGACTCTGCCTCGCCTTAGCTCTGCCGCTTCATGTCGTCTCCAAGTCTGCTTCAGCAGCCAAACATTGGCATATTCCCCACTCTCAGGCCTGGGCCCTGCTGCCACCTTCTGTCCCACCCCACCCTCATCCTGCCACAGTCACCAGGACATTGAGGAACAGATATAGATGCAGATGAGGGAAATGTGTAAAAATAGCAGGGTTGGGGTAGTGGGTAATTTCAACTTCCTTAATATATTGACTGCAACTCTATATAGTGTAAATGACTATATAGTGCAAGAATGTTAGGTAGATCCAGGAGAGTTTCTTAAATTAGCAAGTAGGTAGCTCAGGAATGGACCAGGTGTTGGGTGACGATCCTGGCCGGTTGACTGACTTTTCAGTAGGAGAACTCAGATGGCCCAGTAGCCTAGCTGTTGCCGCGACACTTTACAGCACCAATGACCTGGGTTCATTTCCCAACACTGTCTGTAAAGAGTTTCTACATTCTCCCCATGACCACATTGGCTTCCTCCTGGTGCCTCCCATATTTCAAACACAAATGCTTTAGTAGGTCAGTTGGTTATATGGGTGTAATTGAGAGGCATGGTCACAGTGAGCCTGCGGGGCTCATTACCATGCTATATCGCATTTTTTTTTTAAACTCCTTAAGCTTTAAGATAGCCATAGGTAAGAATAAATATATACCTGGTGGAAGAATATTAAATTGGACAGAGCCACTGTGGATTCCAAAAAATTGCCAGAAGATATCTCAAGGAAATTATGAAAGCCAGGAGAGGCCATGAAAAGTCCTTGGCAAATAACACTGAAGAGAATTGATAGATATTCTATACATTCATCAAGAGCAAGAAGATAAATAGTAAGTGGTATGACAACTCAACAGCTTTGTAGGGACATGCCCTTGGAGGCAAAGGATATGGGCAAGATCCCAAATGAGTACATCAGTATTTAGGATGTGGAGAACAGTGAGATCAGTGTGGACCATGCTGTTTTGCTGGAGCATTTAGCGATAGATGAGGTAGTGCTGGGTCTCTTAAAAGAACATTCAGGTGGTTAAGTCCCTGAGGCCTGAGGGTATATATCCCAGGTTACCGAGAGATGAGATTGCTGGGGCCTTGACTGCTATTTTCTTGTCGTTTCTGGCTGAAGGACTGTTGAGTAACTAATGTTGCTCCATTACTTAAGAAGAGAAATGGTAACAGTCCTGGAAAATTCAGAGCTGTGAGTCTCATCCCAGTGCTAGGGAAGTTAGTGGTAGGTTTGGGGAAAGGGATTATGAGCATTTGGAAAATTAATGACCTAATTAAGGCGAGTTAGCAAGTTGACTGAACTCTGAGGTGGTGATAAAAATCACTGATGAGGGTAGGGCAATGGATTGTGTATACAAGGATCTTAGTATGGCATTTGACAAGGTCTGTAGATTAAGAAGATAACTATGTTATCCATAGTGAATTGTCCATCAGTCCTGTCCCACGTGGAAAATGGAGTCTCATGTACCAGACTGCTATTTATAGACTTCAGTTCGGCGCTCAGCACCATTATTCCCCAGAAACTGGTGGGGAAACTGTCTTTGTTGGGTCTCAGCATTTCGCTTTGTAAAAGGATATTAGACTTAACAATAATGACACAGTCAGTCTGTGTGGGCAGCAACATCTCTCTTCCCATTACGCTGAGCACTGACGCTCCCCAAGGCTGTATGCTCAGCCCTCTGCTGTTCATACTGCTGACACAGGATCCATCTCAAATTGTGTCATCAAGTTTGCACAACAGTGGTTGGCCTTATCAAGAACAATGACGAGATGGCGTAAAGAGAGGAGGTGGAGTGGCTGGTGGATTGGTGTGAGAACAACCACCTAAACCTGAACATGGACTTCAGAAAGGGGCAAACAAACCAATCCCCCTCCGCAAATATATGGCTCCTCCACAGTGAGGTGCTACAAGTTCCTGGGAGTTCACATCACAGGTGACCTCACCTGGTCCCTTAATATCACCTCTCTGAACAAGGCACAGCAGCACCTCCACTTTCTAAGAAGATTGGGGCAAGTAAGACTTCCACCACACACCCCTTCCCCCACCTTAACTGTGTTTTACAGGAGCACCATTGAGAGTGTCCTCACAAGCTGCATCTCTGTCTGGGATGGGAGCAGTCAAGCATCGAACCAGAAGTCCCTACAAAGGACTGTGAGAACAGCTGAGAGGATCATAGGGGTCTCCCAAACATCCACTGGGGACATTTATCAGGAGCACTGCATATGCAGGGCCCTTAGTATCATTAAGGATCTCACCCACCAATCCAGCATTCTCTTTGACTTACTACCAGCAGACAGGAGACTATGATGTATAAAAAGAATGGTCAGGATGACAAACAGTTTCTTCCCTTAGGCAATTAGGCTTCTGATCTCCTAGCCACAAAGTATCTGTTCTGTACCTTCCAATATTTAATATTAATGCACCTTAGTCTGTTATTTATGTACAATTCACCTGTAGATTATATCCTTACTTTCATAAGTTATTGTGTGTAATGAGTGTTCTGTGTACTATGGTGCTTTACACCCTGGTTCAGAGAAACATTATCTCATTTCTACAGTATATACATTATATGATTATATATGTCATATACATATATAGCTAAATTACAATAAATTTCACTTGACTTGAATTGGCTTGCCTATAGAAGACAGAATGGTTGTCAATGGGCCTTAATTCTGACTGGAGGTCTGTGACCAATTGTGTTTTTCAGGGATCTGTACTCAGACCTCTTGCTTTTGTGATATGCAGTATGTGGATGAACAAAATGTTAATCCACATAGGTGGATTAGCAATTTTGCAGATGATGCAAATATTGCTGGTGATGTTGACAGTGTAGATGACTAGCAAAGGATATAGTGGGATAAAGACACAAGTTCAAAGTATTTATTTTTTTTTTAAATCGGAGTACAAACATGTCACCACCTCCAACCCTGAGTTTCTTTTCCTACCGGCATACTTAGCAACTCTATAGAACAGTAACTGTAAACAGGATCAAAGGACAAACTGTGCAAATGCAAATATTAATAAATAGTAATAAATAACGAGCATGAAATAACAAAATAAAGAGCCCTTAAAGTGAGAACATTGGTTGTGGGAATACCAGAAGTAGAATGAGTGTAGTTATTCCCTTTTCTTCAAGGGCCTGATGGTTAAGGGGTAGTAACTGTTCTTGAACCAGGTAGTGCGAGTCCTGAGGCTACTGTACCTTCTACCTGATGATAGCAACGAGAAAAGAGCAGGGCCTGGGTGGTGAGGGTCTTTGATGATGGATGCTGTTTTTCTAAGGCAATGTTTCATGTAGATGTGCTCAATGGTTGTGAGGGCTTTACTTGTGATGTACTGGGCCAAATCCACTACCTTTTGAGGATTCTCTGCTCAAAGTTGCCGATATAAGCAGAAAAATGGTAGATGGAGTTTTACTAAACCAAAGGTGAAGAGTTGCACATTGGGAGATCAAATGTAAAGACACAGTTCATGGCAAGACCCTTAATGCTATTGATGCACCTTGGGATCCTGGTCCTTGATAGTGGCTAAATATGCCAGTAGAAAAAGAACCTCAGGGTTGTGTGTGGTGACTTGTATGTACTCCAGTTTTAAAAATAAATACTTTGAACTTATCTTTATCCCACTATATCCTTTGCTAGTCATCTACACTGTCAACATCATCAAAGAACTGGTTTCAAGAGTCAGGAAGTTATACTGCGGCATTATAAAGCTCCACATTTGGAGTATGCATTCAGTTCTGTTCAAAGTATGAGAGGAAGGATATAGAGCCTTTGGAAAAGGTGCAGAAGAGATGTACCATGATGTTTCCTGGATTAGAAGTCAATGATATAAGGAGAGGTTAACAGACTTGGGTTGCTTTATCTGGAACAGAGGAGGCTGAAGGGAGATCTGATAAGGTTTTTAAGATTATGAGAGGCATTGATAGATAAGACAGTACAGTATCTTCTGCCAGGGTTGAAATCTCTAATAACAAAGTTGTTGCATTTAAGGCAAGAGAGTAGAATGCACTGCCTATGGTGGGGATGAAGGCTTTGGCAGATATGCTAGAGGCTCTTAGACAGGCACATGGATGTGTACAAAATGGAAGAGTATGCACATGTGCAGACAGAAGGGATTAGTGTAGCTGGCATTCTAATGTAATTAGTGTAGCACAACACTGAGCCAAACCACTTGTGTCTGTGCTGCATTGTTGTATATTCTATATTCTAAAAGGATGTAAATTGAAACAATAAGCAGAAATGTCCCAGGCTAGAATCCACTGTACTGTCTAATTTTTGATGAACTGTGCACTTAGAACAGTTTATCCCCTAATACAGTATTTATAACAGGGGATGATTTTATTAACTATTTCAGGAAAGCAACCTTACAAAATTACCTAAAATGATAACAAACTAAAAGGAATGTATAAATGTGGAATGATAGAATGTAACACCAGCAAAGACTGAAGACTAGAAATGTGCATGCAGTGGTGTTTCACCAAGTACACAGGTTTAGTTGCTTATTCTACTCTAATCTCTAACAATTCATACAAAGTTAATGATAGCAATCATAAAAGAGAACAGGTAAATGGCTTAACAGAATAGGAGGAGAGATGGAAGGTACAATCATTTGTAAAACTATAAGGAAAATGGATAAGTGAATGTAGTAAAACAGCAGATTTTAAATGACACGGAGAAACAGAGAAATTCTGATACGTAGTGATATCATTAAGAAGTTAGCAGCACTTATGTGGGGCCAGGAAAATAAGACAAACCAAAACCTTGATTATTAATGCAGAGAAAGCTGCAGAAGCTCAGGAGGTCAGACAGATAAACTAAGTTTGTTTTATATCAAAGTCTCTCTGTTCATTCAGTCTCTTTTCACAGATGTTGTCTGACCTGCTGTTTCCTGCATTTTCTATTTCAGATATCCACATATACAGTCTTTTTCTTAATTTCCCTTGATTTTTACATCTTAGTGACAATCTGTACATGAGATATTGAGGGAGGAATCCTCTGGCATTTATTGCTTCTGAAGTGTTTGAGACAATGTTACAGAAAGGAATGTTGGGGAACGAATGAAAGGATTGGATTAAAGTTAATGCTTTAAGTGGAGAAAGACTTAATCTTGACACGATGATTTTTTTTGCAACATAGCAAACCGAGTGAAGGATTTCCTCAACCATGCAATGTAACAACATTGGACATAATTGCATAAAGCTAGTTTGAAAAGCAAGAGAAAAAAATTTCAGAACAAGTGAAATGCCCTTTTTTATGTTTTATTTCCACAATCCTTTACGCCACTTCTGCAAAAACAAAACCACTATAACTGTTTATCACTATCATCTCTTTTATCCACATACCCTTTGGATGCAATACATGCCCAAAGCTTTTAAAAAGGAAGTAAAAGCGTCTAAAGCTTAATACCTTTTATTTTTGACATTTTTCCAAAGTATCACTTCACTGAGACAGACTAATTTGTATCATTGAACTTTTATTATAGAATGATTTGCATTAAAATTGAAAAATAACAGCACATTTTGCAGACATGATTAGCTTTGAGAAGTTGGTTACCACTTGTTTCTCATCAAATATATTGTGGCATTTACTATTAAAATCCTCAGAAAATCTCAGTGCTACTTGACAAAGGATGATCAGTGTAACATCAGTAAAGTTTGTTGGCTTTTCCAGCTCAAGAAATTTCAGACAATGAATTACAAATTTAGAAAATAAACTTATAGATTACATTGTTGGAAGAAGTATTTCAATTCGTAAAGCAACTAGCTTGCTGTGGTTAATTGGAACCAATTAGAGTCATTATTTTATTAAGAAAGGTTGCTTCTAAGTAGTTTCACTTAATTGCAGGGGTGATAACACATTCCAATTGAAAGATACAAAATCAACCATTTGTGCTAACTTCCTCAAATGAACCATACTATTAGTTATTCATCAGTCCACCAAATTGCATTTGATAGAGAGGACAGTTAGTGTTAACATTCCAGCTTGTGACATCTCTGCCTAAAAAAAAATTAAAGTCTCTTTATAAGTTTGCTCTCACCAATGACGAATCCCTCCAAAGCTGGTGCATTATGGCTGCAAACAAGAGAAAATCTGCAGACACTGGAAATCCAAGCAACACACACAAAATGCTGGAGGAACTCAGCAGGCCGGGCAGCAAATGTGGAAAAGAGTATAGCTGGACGTTTCAGGCCGAGACCCATCATGAGGAAGATACTACCTGACCTGCTAAGTTCCTCCAGAATTTTGTGTGCATTATGGCTGCAGTACATATTAACTGAACAATGCTTTGCAGCAAATTCCCAGGCCACATCAGGTTGCCAGCACCTAAATAATACTATTATATTATAATACAATATTGTATTATATTGGGTTGAGCCCACTAGGGGATAAATTATTCTGGATTGAGTATTGTGCAATAAAACTGATTTCATTTGAGAACTTAAGGTAAAGGAACATTTAGGGTCCAATGATCACAATATGATAGAATTCACCCTGTAATTTGAAAAGGAGTGGTTAATCAGATGTATTACTATTACAGCAGTGTACAGCAAATTACAGTCATGAGAAAGGAGCGGCCAAAATTGACTGGTTGGCACCACTTGCAGAAAATGACAGCAGAGCAACAATGGCTGGAATTTCTGAGAGCAATTCGGATGGCGCATGATAGGTACATCCCAAAGTAGGATTCTAAAGGTAAGATGACACAACCGTGGCTAACAAGATGTCAAAGCCAAAGAGAGAGAAGTTAGAGGATTGGGAAGATTTCAAAAGGCAACTAAAGAAAGTCATAAAGACGCAAAAACAGAATATGATGGTAAGCTAGCCAATAATATTAAAGAGGATACAAAGTTTCTTCAGATATATAAAGTGTAAAAGAGAGGCAAGAGTAGATATCAGACTGCTGGAAAAAGAAGCTGTACAGGTAGTAATGGGGAGAACATGGAAATGGCAAATGAACTGAATAAGTAATTTGCATTAGTCTTCACTATGGAAGACAATAACAGTATGCTAGAAGTTCGAGTGTCATGGGCCAGAAGTATGTGAAGTTGCCATTACTAGACAGAAGAGGCTTTGGAACTGAAGGGTCTGAAGGTAGGTAGGTCACCTGGATCAGATGATCTGCACCCCAGGGCTCTGGAAGAGGTAGATGAAGAGATTCTGACAACATGAGTAATGATCTTCCAACAATCACTAAACTCTGTAATCGTTCCAGGGGACTGGAGAATTGCAAATGTCACTCTTCAAGAAGGGAGAGACAGAAGAAAGCAAATTATAGGCTAGTTAGCCTAATCTCAGTGGTTGGGAAGATGCTGTGTCAATTACCAAAGATGAGATATCAGGGTGCTTGGAGGCATGCGATAAAATGGGCCAAAGTCAGTATGGTTTACTTAAGGAAAATCTTGCTTGACAAATCTGTTGGAATTCTTTGAAGAAATAACAGGCAAAGGAGAATCATAAGATCTTGTGTATTTGGATTTTCAGAAGGCCTTTGACAAGTTGCCACACATGAAGCTGCCTAACAAGAGCCAATGCCATTACAAGAAAAATACTAGCATAGATAGAATATTGGATGATTGGCAGGAGGCAAAGAGTGGGAATAAAGGGAATCTTTTATGGTTGGCTGCCGGTAACCAGTGGTGTTCCACAGGGTTCTGTGTTGGGTCCAATTCATTTTAACTTATACGTCAATGATTTGGATGATCCAAGTTTGAAGATGATATGAAAATAGGTGGGGTAGTTTGGAGGATGGAACTCATCAGCCTGGAAAGGCAGTCCACCTAAGAGAGGGAAAACTCTCTTTTCAAACCTCCGCTGCCTTGCTGCCATACCCACTCGTGGGATAGGCTTCGGGAGTAAACCGAGGGCAAATCCGGAGCTGGAGTCCCTAAGGCAGTCCAACTTTGCCTTCAACTTCATTCTGGCAACTCCTGCAACGACACTGGTGCAAAGCTATATCAGCTCTTGCCCTTACCTTGGACAACATTGGTGTAGTGGAGAGGGGAGACTTGCTGCATGGGCAAATGCTAGTCATCCATACAAACTTGCCCAGACCTGCGCCCTGGAAACCATTCCAGGCACAGACCCATGGTCTTGCGAGACAAACGGATGCCATCAGTTTGGAGGAAGCAGAGGGGCTACAGAAGGACTAAGACAGATTGGACGAATGGGCAAAGAAGTGGCAGATGGAATGCAGTGACGGGAATACATAGTCATTTATTTTGGTAGAAGAAATTTTCAAGCAGATGTTGTCTACATGAACTTTAGCAAGGCATTTGACAAGACCCCATATGGGAAATTGGTCAAGAAGTCATTTGGTAGAATGGAAGAGGAGGTAGTAAACTGGATTAAACATTGGCTTTGTGTGAGAAGCCACCCAGTGGTAATAGATAGTTGCTTCTTTGACTGAAGGTCTGTGATTAGTGGAATGCCACAAGATTGGTGCTATGTCCTTTATTGTTCATCATTAATATCAACAATCTGAATGAAAAATGTGGTTAACTGGATCAATAAATTTGCAGATGACAGCAAGTCTGAGAGTATAGTGATAGCCTTTCTCACTGCCTGTGGCTTACAGAGGGATCTGGGTCAGCAGGGAAAATGGGCTTTAAAATGTCAGATGGAATTTAATACAGACATGTCTGAGGTGTTGCACTTCAGTAGGACTAACCAGGGTAGGTCTTATACAGTGAATGGTAGGGCACCGAGGAGTGTGGTAGAACAAAAGGATCTGAGGATACAGGTCCATAACTTGTTGAAAGTGGTATCACAGGTAGATGGGTCATAAAGAAAGCCTTTGATACATTGGCCTTCACAAATCAAAGTGGTGAGTACAGGAGATAGGATTTTATGTTGAAGTTGTATAAGATATTGCTGAGACCTAATTTGGTATTGTGAACAGCTTTCGTCTACTACCTACAGGAAAGATGCAAATAAACTGAAAGAACATAGAAAATTTACAAGGATGTTTCCACGTCTAGAGGACCTGAATTATAAGGGATGATTGAATAGGTTAGGACTTCATTCCTTGGAACATTGAGACAGAGGAGATTTGATAGAGGTATACAAAATCATGAGGGGTATAGATAGAGTAAATGCAAGAAGGCTTTTTCTACCAAGTTTGAATGGGACTACAACTGGAGGACATTGGTAAAAGAGGAAAGGTGAAAAAAATTTAAGGGGAACATGAGGGGGAACTTCTTCACTCAAAGGACCATGAGAATGTGGAACGAGCTGCCAGGACCAGTGCTGCATGCGAGCTCAATTTCAACGTTTGTGAAATTTGGATAGGTACATTGATGGTACGGTATGGAGGGTACTGGTCTCTGTGCAGGTCAATGGGAGCAGGGAGTTTAAATGGTTTCCCCATGGAACAGATGGGCCCCAAGGGCCGGATTCTGTGCTGTACTTTTCTATGACTCTAGATAAAAGCATAAATTATTTTCTAAGTGGAGTGAAATTTCAAAAAACTGAGGTGCAAAGGGGCTTAGGAATCCTTGTGCAGGATTTCCTAAAGGTTAATTTGCAGTTTGAGTCAGTGTGAGGAAGGCAAATACAAAGTTAGCATTTATTTCAAGAGGACTAGAACATAAAAGCAAGGTTGTAATGTTGAGGTTTGACAAGGCATGGGAGAGGCCTCGCTTGGAGTATTGTAACCAGTTTGAGGCTCCTTATCTAAGAAAAGATGCGTTGACATTGAAGAGGATACAAAGGAAGTTCACAAAAATGATTCTGGGTTAGAAAGGTTTATCAAATGAGGAGTGTTTGATGGCTCTGACCTCGTACTACTGGAATTCATAAGAATGAGGGAGTATCTCATTGAAACATCGCATGTTAAAACTTGACAGAGTGGATGTGAAGAGGATCTTTCCTATGATGGGGGAGTCTAAGACTGGAGCACACAGACTCAGAATAATGTCCATTTAGAATAGAGATGAGGACGAATTTCTTTAGCCAGAGAGTGGTGAACCTATGGAATTTGTTGCCTCAGGTGGTTGGGAGGTCAAATTATTGGGTATATTTAAGGCAAAGGTTGATAGATTCTTGATTGGGCAGGGCATGAAAGGACACAGGGAGAAGGCAGAAGACTGGGGTTGAAAGGGAAAAGAATCAACCATGATGAAATGGTGGAATGGACTCGATGGGCAAAATGGCCTAATTCAGCTCCTATATCTCATTGTCTAAATTTAAAATAGCAGCTGATGCATGAGAATGCAATTACTTCCAAGACCCCCCCCCCAAATCACACATTCTCCTTACTGAGCTATTTAGTGTTCTTTTATTGTTAATATATCAAAACCTTGGGAACTCACTCATCTTACCAATGAACTGATTACATAACCTATGGACTCACTTTCAAGGACTCTACAACTCATATTCTTAATATAATTTATTAGTTGTTTTCTTCTTCTTTGTATTTACAATTTGCCTTATTTTGAACATTGGTTGTTGGTCTTTGTGTGTGGTTTTTCATTGATTCTATTCAACGTTTTTGTTAAGCTGTGAGTGCCTGCAAGAAAATGAATCTCCAGTAGTATATGGTGATACACAGTATACTTACTTTGATAATAAAGCTACTTTGAACTTTGTAATACTACTGTTTGAGCAACCTCAAATATTTAGTGCAGCAGTTCAAGACATTGACTCATCAATTTTTCCTGTGGAGCAGGCAACAAAATTCAGCCCAGAGAAAATTAAAAGTGAAGTTTGCTTGTTATCTTCTGCATGAAGAAGACAGCTGCAAGATCCATGAAAACAAAATAAGTCAGCTTCCTCCAACATTCTAAATAACCTTACTCTTTTTGACTATCGACTGAGAGTGGAAGAAAGTGGTACTGTATAGTGTGTTCCACTGAATATCTTGTACATAATTAATTCCGCATTCCAGGAAAAGTCTGAATTTCTCCAATACTGACTTCTTACACCAATTTAGATAAATACACGTTTGAGCTTTTTTTGTGTTCATTCTCCAACTTCCTGCTACTGAAAGGTAGAATACATATTTTCCATTTACATCATGAGTACTTACCGGAAAGATAAAAATAGATGTTGACTACACAAGTTGCTGTCAAATAATATCATCACAACAGTATCAAGAGTTTAGGATGTCTTTTACTGGCAAAATTCCAGAAAAGACTCATTCCAATTTTATATTATCATTACTATATTTGTTGTGCAATTGATAATATGAATTAAACATTCTCTTGAGATTGCTTTCATCTATATCAAGCTGTGTAATTTGTTCACATTTGTATCAAGTAATTCAGAATCTTTTGAAAAGTGTTTAACTGCTAAACTATATGCTTAAAATGAATGAATAAAACCAAGGACATGTGGTTGTAAATGACTGTCTATGAAAGAAAGATAATACAACTTGTTCACTATAGACAAAGACATGCAAATGGAAATTTAAAATAAATTACATTGTAGTTTGCTCCCCGCAACAGCATCATGAAACAAGATCATTAAACAATCTGAGAATCTATTCTCCAATTTAGCTTGGACTCCTCTATTCCAATAAAACAGCTCTAATGTTAGTTTGCTTGAACAGAACATGAGAGATTTCATCAATACATTATTGGCAAGAAATTACAATAAAATCATTTTACTAATAATGTAAATACTGTGCCTTTTAAATTGAAATACCCATTGCAGTGAGTTCATAAATATGGTTTTAATACACCAAAGTAAAATAACTATTGCCAAATAAATAGCAAAATTAACAGTATCATTGTAAAATCTGCACTGGCTGGAATGCCAAATTATGCAAAAGCCCAATATGTTGAAATTTTATTACTCAGATATGAAAAATATGCTTCCTCTTATGAAAACCAAAAGGAAAGACCATGAACATGTGACAATTCCATTAAATGTAAAAGGAACTTCATGACAAAGACTCATGAGGATATGTAAAACAATCATATTGAGCTATTAAAACAAATGGCACTGTTGGATTTAGTGAACCTAGACCAGTATGATGAAAGCATACATTGATAGGGTTAGATAAAATGAGGTAGCCTGTAGTTCAAATACAGCAATAACCCTGTAGCAAGCCAGTTGAGATGCAAGTCCTACATTTCTGCTATTTAAGAATTCCAGGGATCCATTAACGCACACACAAATACATTTTGCAATATCAATTGAGTTGAAATAAATGCAAGAAAATATATTTTGTAAGCATCAAAGACAAAATTAGGTTGAATTTGAATATGGCTGTGCAAGTCTTAATGGTTTTCAAATTTTATAAGTCTCTGCTGAGCAGTTACAATAGAAAATACACAGGATTGGGCCATTAGTTAATCAGGGCAGCTGCTTATTTGGGACTACCCTTAAAGAACAAAAAACAATTGAGAGAATAGTCGGATTCCCTTCATTTATTCTGGACACTATGCTGCTTAATTGGAACAGGAGACTGTTGCCAAACAGTAACTAACTAGCATCAGCTGTGTGCACCTGTGTGGCTGTTAGATACTACAGCATTCTTAGAGCAAACAGTTTTTAATTAATGTCAGTTGCGTGCATTTATATTCAAAAAGCAGTTATTTTTGTCACTGATTGTTGGTAAGTAAACAGGAGCAAGATAATGTTCAACTGTTTTGCTCACAGCGATTTCAAGCATTTAGGCTTGAAACAGCCGGGAGTGAAAATGAAATGATTTCAGCACTTCAAGTTAGGAACTACGAGGAATTTAAAGGTATTGACAATTACTTTAAATATTACAATGAAAATTTGGAGAATGCAATTGTCGAAAGCACTGTATGAAGACAGTACATTATCTGCACTAATTTTGTTCATTTACAGTCAATCAAAAGAACACAGCAGCATACAATGGATGAATTCCTCCATGGATAACTATTAGGAGCTTATATGCAGCTTTATAGTACTGTAGTACTTTTAATAGTGTTTTACTTTGTTCTGCATTTTATTCAAATACATATTTTGTTATTCAGTTAAATGATGGTGTCATTCTTTAATACCTTTTAAGTATTTCAGCTAATTGGGGCAGTTGCTAATTGGGCCAAAATGTACAGTCCCAATGTGTCGCAATTAACTGGAATGCATTGTACTTAAAATTACTTTAGAAATTATTTGGTTTAAAATCACAACATTCCCATTTTGTAGCACTCAATTCAGGTTGTAAAAATCCCCATTAATTTCAGAGAGCTTCGATAAAACATCTTCATTAAAACATTGGGTTGCCAAATCTGGCTGGATGCATTCCCAGTGGTTTGATCGGGTGACATGCATTGCATGATCATTTTTAACAGCTGAAGAGCCTAGCTACCCAAACCAGATGAAATGGGTTTGGGTCAGGTGTCAAAACAATTTTAAGTCAGGCCAATCTTAATAATATCTGCACTAATGTTCAGTTGAGTAGAAGTTGATAATACTGACTGCCCACAAATAGCAGGAATATTACAGATTACACAGACAACTATTTGTCCTATTGAATTTTTTTAATTAGATGTTGGAAAGCTGAAATAGAAAAAGGAACTACTCAAAACATTCCATGAGTCAAGCAGCATCTAGCCTTACTCTATCAGATACAGTTACAAAAAAAAGTTTGTGAACCCTTTGCAATTACCTGGTTTTCTGCATTAATTACTCATGAAACATGGTCTGATCTTCGTCTAAGTAATGATAATAGACAAACACAATCTGCCTAAATTGTACTTCTTGTCAATACAGAGTACACCATTTAAACAATCACAGACTAGGTTCAAAAAGTATGTGAACCTCTGGGGTAATACCTTCAACAAAAGCTATTTGGAGTCACATGTTCCGATCAGTGAGCTGAGATTGGAGGAGTGGGCTGTAGAGGTGCCCTGCCCCATAAAACAAGACACATAAAGTCCGGTTACTGACAGAACCTGTTCTTCTCAAGAAAGATCAGTTTACATGCATTATACCTCAATCAAAACAACTTTCAGAAGACCTTAGAAAAAGAATTGTAGAGATGCATGAAGCTGGAAAAGGCTGCAAAAGCATTTCTAAAGACCTGCGTGTTCATCAGTCCATAGTAAGAGAAACTGTCTATAAGTGAAGACAATTCAGCACTGTTGCCACTCTCCCAATGAGTGGGCATCCTGCAAAGATCACACCAACAGCACAATGTGCAATGCTGAAGGAGGTGAAAAACAACGCAAGGGAAACAGCAAAAGACCTGCAGAAATATCTAGAACTTTAAGTCTCTGTTCATGTGTCCACTACAAGAAAAACACTGAACAAGAATGGCGTTCATGAAAGGACACTATTGCTCTCCAAAAAAAAATATTGCAAACAACCACCTGGATGTTCCACAACACCTCTTGGACAATATCCTTTGAACAGATGAGACAAAATGTCTGTTTGGAGGAAAAAGGCACAGCAACATCAATACCTCATCCCAACTGTAAAGCTTGGTGGAAGGCACGCAATGGTTTAGGGCTGCTTTGCTGCCTTGGGGCCTGGACAGCTTGCAACTGTTAAGGGAACAATGCATTCAAAATTCTATCAAGAAACTTTACAGGAGAATATCAGGAGAGTGGTCAGTCACCCGAAGCTTAATAGAAGTTGAATGATGCAACAAGCCAATGATCTGAAACATAACAGTAAATCAACAACAATAGTTTACAAAGGAAAAAAAATTGTGTTTTGGAATGGCCAAGTGACTTTAACCCAATTGAGATGCTGTGGCATGACTTGAAGAATGCTGGTCATGCACGGTATCCTAGAAATATTGATGAACTGTAACAGTTTTGTATCAAGGAATGGTCTAAAATTCCTCCTCACCACTGTGCAAGCCTGATCAGCAGCTACAGGAAATGTTTGGTGGAGGTCACAGCTGGTAAAGGGGGTTCTACCAGTTATTAAATACAAGGGTTTATGTACTTTTTCCAGCCTAAACTGTGAATGATTAAACAATGTGTTCAATAAAGACATGACAACCGTAATTGTTTGTGTTAGTTTAGGCAGATGATGTTAATTATTGTGACTTAGATGAAGATCAGACCACATTTTATGAGTAATTAATACAGAAAACCAGGTCAGTGTGAAGGGTTCAACAAACTTTTTCTTACAACTGTATATACCCTGTATCTTATCTATGCCTTCCCCAACCAAAACTAATGCTACTCTGCTACTAAAACAAATGTGTTCTCTTTTCTCCTGGTACTGATCAACTATCTTTAACTTGAATCGTTATCTATTCCCCTTCCAGTCATAGGCTGACCTGCTGAATGTGTACAGCATTTTCTAGCTTTACTAAAAAGCATGTCTACATGACCTGAGCTCAACTAGACACACATTCAATCTCATATACAATCATTAGGCTTAGGTTGAGATCAAACTAGCCAGGAACAGATCAGGTATTATTTTTATGCGCCTAAACCAGGGGTTTCTAACCATTTCATGCATGGACCAATAGCATTAAGAAAGGAGTGTCTGGACCCTAGGTTGGGAATCCCTGCTCTAAACATGGGTCCTTGGTTCTCCAGCAGTAATGAAATGCCATAAGTAAATTTCAGTTCGCCAACCTTTTGCACATATATTTGTGGAGCTTGTATAATAAACTGATTCTAATAAATTTTAGATCTTAGGTTTTCTTCTTCCAGAATATTCCAGGCTTCTGGATAGAATACCCTCTAACTGCTTTGTTAAGCCCAAGGCACACATGGATATCAATACATAGTGCAGCTCAACTCACCTAGCAACCCTTTAATAAATATCTTGCTTTTTATTTAAATGTGATCATTTGAAATCCCTTTAAGTGTGTCAACTTAGCTCATTCAGATGGGGTGGGACAATCTCAATAGGTTTCAAGGTACAAGGTCCAGTTTTGTTGTAGTAATAAGTTTGGAATGGAGGTTTAATTGGATATAAAATAGGGTCTCAGTCCAAGCCTGACCCAAGTGCAGCAGTTATGGCTCTCATCTTGGCAAATTGAGGTGCACACAGGAACTTGAGTGTGCTCTTCACATTCAGTGAAACCGGGTGGTTGCCTTGAATGGAATGGAGTGTTCAAAATAACCACCCACTGCTATCTTGAACACCCCATTTAGTTCAAGACACTGTGCAATGGTTGGACCGGGATCCGAATTCTTTTTATGGAAAATACTTTCAGCCTAGCTGAGCCTGACATACAATCAAGTCCTATCAGGCTCGAGTTGAGTATATCCAGACACCGGAAGTGCCCTCATACTAATCTCTGCAACAGTATGGAGATCATTCCCTCTTGACTTCCAAAACAGCAAAGTCAGTGGCAATTAGTTTCAGATACATATACAATTATTTTTAAAAGAATCAGTCATAAAGTTGGTTCCTATTTTAATCACCAAGGTTCACCTGTTTTGGGCCCCTCATCTTAGAAAAGATGTGCTAGCATTGGAGAGGGTCCAGAGGAGTTTCACAAGGATGATTCCAGGAATGAAAGGATTATAATATGAGGAACATTTGATGGCTCTGGGTCTGTACTCACTGGATTTCCAAAGGATTGGGGGGGGGGGGGGGATCTCATTGAAAGCTTTCGAACATTGAAAGGCCTAGACAGAGTAGATGTGAAAAGGATGTTTCCCATGGTGGGAGAGTCTAGGACAAGAGGGCACAGTCTCAGGACAGGGGGCGCTCTTTCTAAGCAGATGTGGAGAAATTCCTTTCGCCAAAGGATGGTGAATTTGTTGCCACATGCAGCTGTGGAGGCCAGATTGTTGGATGTATTTAAGGCAGAGATTGACAGGTTCTTGATTGGACATGGCATCAAAGGTTACGGGGAGAGGCAGGAACTGGGGTTGAGGAGGAGACTAAAGAAAAGGATCAGCCATGATTGAATGGTGGAGCAGACTCAATCAGCCAAATGGCCTAATTCTGCTCCTACGTTTTATCATCTTTATGGTCTAAACTCTGAAGTAAAGCAAAAACCATTGAGTCCCCATGTTTAGTTCTTGTTTTGCTTTAAAATATTTAAGCACAGTTGATCAGATATAGATATCAGCCACAGTGGATACCTTTATCGGACCCTCTTCTTCAGTTGGCTTCTAATTATTTCAGGATTATGGGAAGTAGTGAGAAATGAATGTCTTTTTTAAAAATGCTAGATGGTACAGATATTGCATCACTGTGTATAATGAAAATGTTTATGCTAAATTTTGCACAGAATAGAAACCATATGTGGAACATTCTTTGTTATTTGTGAATCCACTTTAAAAACATCGAGATATTTCTTTAAAACGAGAATGTACGTTGCAACTTCGCTTGTTCTGCAATTACTCACTAAATCTACAAAGCAGTTTTTATTTTCCGTTTTTCAGAATGTTAGGAAAAAGCTGTGAAGCCTTCCATTAATAATATATTTCATTGATAAAATACTATTCCAAAACTGAACGGACATCAGCTGTAGTATTTCTTCCAAAGGAGTTCCTACACCCTCAACTATACAGTTTGTCATGAAGTGAGAAGCATCTAAAACCTACAATATGCTTTCTCTATAAATGCTTAATAGCACTGCCATTTTAATAGTAGCTTCATGTTTCTCAGCCGCAGGCAATGCATTCTTGAAGAATGAACTATGATGTTACAAGGACAGTGGCTCAACTGGCAGAGCTGCTGCCTCACATCTAAAGTGACCCGGGTTTAATCCTGAACTCCAATGCTGTCCTGTTAGCATTTTCTCCACAATTTTCCCTGAGGGCTCTGTTTCCTCTCATACCCCAAAGATTGGTAGATTAGTTAGCCACTGTAAACAGTCCATTATTGTCGAATCTGGGAACAGTTGATGGAATGAGAGGAGAGTAAAATGGGTTTTGTGCAACTGGGCGCTTGATTGTCAGCATAGATTTAGTGAGCTGCAGAGCCTGTTATATAGCTATTATAGTACTCAACTTGTCATGATCAACTAAGTTCAAACATCTTCCTCCCTTTCTTGATTTGTCTCCATCTCTGGAGGCAAACTGTTGAACGACATTTTTTTATAAACCTACCAATTCTCATGACTAGACTATACCTCTTCCCATCCTGTCTCCTGTAGAAATGAGATTCCCTTTTCTTACAAACAAGAGAAAATCTGGAGGTGCTGGAAATACAATCAACACACACAAAATGCTGTAGGAACTCAGCAAGCCAGGCAGCATCTATGGAAAAGGGTACAGTCAACGTTTCAGGCCGAAACCTTTCAGCAGGACAGTTCCTTCGTCTCTGCTGCATCTGTTCCCAGGATGCAACTTTCCTTTCCAGGACATCAAAGATGACCTTTCTCAAAGAACAGGGCTTCCCTTCCTCTACCATTAATGCAGCCCTCACCCTCATCTCCTTCATCCCCATATATCTACACTCATCCCATTAACCTGCTGCATTGATAGTGATAGAGTTCTTGTTCTTACCTACCACCCAATAAGCCTCTGCATGTAACACATAACTCTCCACAATGTCCACCATCTTGAAAGGGATCCTATCACTAAACATATCTTTACCTCCTCCCCCACCTCTGCTTTCCCCAGTGATCACTATCTCCGGGATTCCCCTATTCATTCATCCCTCCCGGCACTTATCCCTGCCAAACATTTTAATTCCCATTCCAACATGTAAATCCTTGCTCTCCTCTTGTACCACGATGAGGCCACCCTCAAGGTGGAGGGAGAACACCTTGTATTCCATCTGAGTAGCCTTCAAATTTATAGCATGAACATCAATTTCTCCATCCAGTAAAAATAAATCCCCTCCCCTTCTCTTCTTCTATGCCCTCTCTGACATCTTACCTCTTCTCATCTGCCCTGGATTCCTCCTCCTTCCCTTTCTCCAATGGTCCACTCTCCTCTATCAGATTCCTTCCTCTGTAGAAATTTACCTTTCCTAACTGCCTGGTTTCATCTATCCTCCTCTAGCTAACCTCCTTCCTCTCCTTCACCTTTTTATTCTGCGATCTTTCCCCTTCTGTTCCAGTCCTGAAGAAGGGTATCGACTCAAAATGTGGACAGTTTATTAATTTCTATAGATGCTATTGACTTGCTGAGTTTCTCCAGCATTTTGTCTGCGTTGCATTGGATTTCCAGCATCTGCAGAATTTCTCATACATATGCATTGTGCTTATTTGCATACCTACAATAAGGTTTTGCCTGGACTAGAGAATTTCTTTAAAAAACTGATTGCTGAAACTGTTGCACTGAATAACAACTTTGGAAATAGCATATTAATGATAATTAGTAAAATTAACTAACCAAAATGATCTGGCTGACCTTAGGGAATAAAAGGAGGGAACAGATTCTAAGATCTTATGTAGAAACAGGACAAAAGCAGAGAACAACTGCTGAATGAACCTTTCCAAACTGGAGTTTGTGGAAATTGATAACGTTTAAGGCCAAAATTTTGTGGAGAAACATCCAGAGTTACTCCTGTCACCTGTGTAAATGACTCAGTGACGTTACTCAAGAAAATGTTTCAAAAGAGTCCCGAGACAAAATCATATGGTTGCACTTCTCCAGCACAAATGCAGAGAGATCCATCCAAATAACTTGCACCAGCTTGAACCAGGTACAGGATGGAAAATCCTTTTTTGAATGCAAGGGACAAAATAGTTCCAATCAAAATATAATTGTCAATCATATAATTGTCAATCAAATTAAAATCTTGTGTACTTTTCACCATGTTTTGATCATTCCTGAATGCCAGAAACAATCTATTCCACTGTGACTTAGCTAGAGCTCATAGCCAATTCAACGTTTTTTTTAAAGCAGTGCTACTGACAGTGAATGCTCTGACCCAATCTCCCTCCAACTGACAAAAGTCATACTTTAAAGCCCTGCTCTCGCTCCAGATCTCACCTTTGAGGAATGAAGAGTTGGAATTAGCGTCCTGCAAGTGTAAGTAGATGCTGGAGAAAAATAACCTCATATTAAGTGTCTAGGTTAATGGCAGGTACTGGTGGCTGGCATAATAGGTCCTGATACAGGATTGCAACCTAAAACATTGATGATTCCTTCCCCTCCCCAAATGCTGCTCTACTTGCTGCCCTTCTCCAGTAGATTGTTTGTTGCTCCAGATTCCAGCATCTGGAGTTTGATGAATTTCTGTTGTCCTTTGGCTTAGATCAGTATGCAAGTTGCTCAGTTTAAAACATGTAGAATATAACAGGAACTAATGATAGAAGGCAGTTCAGGAATACATGGTAGAAACCAAACCCAGAGATGTTAAGGAGTTTCAGTGGCATTCCTGCGGTACTCTGAGGTGAGAGATACACTGGGGAAGTCAGCAGACTGGGTGATGTAAAATAAACTACACATTACTCAGTATTAGAAGGCAAAAGTAAATAGATTAGTCTAAACACAAGAATTGGACAGTAGGTTGAGTACCCCTTAGCTGCAATTCCAAAATCTTAATTTTTTTGGCGCTGACATGACGTCACAAATGGAAAATTTCAAAAGACTCTTGGGAAGGTTCCCAGGCAATGCGCAGGTCTCTGTGACGTGACCTCACATGTGTAATGAACAGAAGTTAATGAAAAATGGAAAACCCCGCATAAAGCAGAAAAAAAATGAAGATGTCAATTGTGCATCATCAGTGTCGGAGTGAACATATGCCTCTTAACGGTATGCTGATCATGAAACCAGCCAAAATCTATCGCAACGAACTGAAAATTGAAGCTAATTGTGAATATTCGGCAGACTGGCTGCAGAAATTTAAGAAATGTTAGGGCACCAAATTTTTAAAGCGTCCGCTGATCATGACAATCTAGCACCAGAACAGGACTACAATACCGATTGTTTTTATACCTTACATAAAACCTAAAAGAAAAGTCAAATATAGTGTACTGCAACCCTTTAATCAAAACACGCCATTGTAGGTGGAGACTGAAAGCCTGCCGCTGTTTGTTGTTGCTCAACAGCTGATTTTGGTATTCTCCCGATGCTGTTGTGCTGCTTCTGTTACCCTGCACATATTATATTCTTGTTATATTAATAATACTGTATGTAATAATGTGTATGTGTGATGAACAAATGTAAGGCAAAGATTGCTTATGAGTAGCACATAAATTCAGAGCCAGAAATGATGGCAATCCAAGCTATCTCATTACATATTCAAAACCCAAATTATTTTGGATAAGGGGTACTCAACCTATACTGTGTTCCTTAAACTAATTCAAAAATTACAAACAAAATCTACAAATAATAACTCTGTTGCTCTCTACAACAGTTATAGTAACATCACTAAACCACTGCTCTAAAGTATCTGCTTAGATTCTGCTCGGGTCTTGGTAAATGTTTTGAGAATAATTCTCTGCTCAGTTACAAGTAGCAAATTAACAGGATCTCTTTTCCATGTCACTACTAGACCAATCAAGTATAATTTAGGCTGCTGAGTTTCTTTCACCAAATACCATGCCCTTTATTTTCAAAACTTATAATGAAGAAAATACATGAATCTCATGTTTCATTGAATGAGGCTGTTTGTAAAATTATGAGAGACATTGCCCAACATGATTAACACAAAAATATGAAACAGTAGAATATTATGGAGATCAAGCATTTACTGTGTAGGAAAAACTAACCACAGATTTTCAAGAAGCAACACTTTACCCGAGCTCAGTGCTAGCACTCCTCCCTCAAAGTAGGATCCTCCCTCAAAGTAGGAAAATTTTGATTTCAAGATCCAAACCAGAGATATGAGCATAACATCTAACACTCCAGTGCTGGACTAAGGGAGTGCTGCTGCAACAAAGATATCATTTTTATCAAGGCTCTACTTCAAGTGTACTTAAAAGGACAGAGCTCCAGATGTTTTCAGTGCTCTGAACAATCTTCATTTCTCAATCAAATACTATTTAAAACTATCTTGTTTTCATAGTTTGTGGGAGTTTATTGCACTGATTAGCCACTACACTTACAATAACATTCTGGCTGTAAAATGTGATACAATCTCCTAATTCCCTTTATTATTTTAACACTTTATAGATATTGTCTTTATCTTCTTTCAAAACATTCTTTCAAGATTAAGGATGACTTCTGTTTTGTGGGTTCCTGTGAACTGCAGATTCTTCTATGGGGGAGGAAGAAGATCATAAGACCATAATATATAGGAGCAGAATTAGACCATTTGCCCCATCAAGTGCTCTGTCTATGGCTGATCCAATTTTCCCTCTCAGCCCCAATCTCCTGCCCTCTCTCTGTTGCCCTGACCAATCAAGAATCCATCAATCTCTGCCTCAAATGCACCCAATAATTTGGTCTACATAGCCACCTGTAGCAACGAATTCCACAGATTCACTACTCTCCATTTTAGACCCTCTATCCTGGGTCTGTGTCATCTGGTCTTAAGACTTCCCCAACATAGGAAACATCCTCTCCACATCCACTCTACCGAGTCTTTTCAACATTCAAAACGTTTCAATGAGATCCCCCCCTCATTCTTCTGAATTCCAGTGAGTACAGGCCCAGAGCCATCAAATGTTCTTTAGATGACAAACCTTTCACTTCTGATATGATTTCTGTGAACTTCCTTTGAACCCTCTCCACTGTTAGCATATCCCTTCTTACAAGAGGGGCCCAAAATTGCTCAGAGTACTCCAAATCTCCAAGTGAGGCCTCAGCAGTGCTTTATAAAGCCTCAACATTACATCCTTGTTTTTATATTCAATTCCTTTTGAAATTAATGCTAACATTGCATTTGCATGCCTCACCACTGACCCAACCTGCAAGTCCTTTGGTACCTCAGATTTTTGAATTTCTCTCCATTTAGGAAAGTCTGCCCTTTTATTTCTTCTACCAAAGTGGATGACCATACACTTCCTAACACTTGGCAGTTGGCCCTCCTTATCTGCGAATTCAACCAACCGCGAATCACGAAAACCCGGAAGTGCTCTTCCAGCACTTGGTGTTCGAGCATGTACAGACTTCTTTTTTCTTGTCATTATTCCCTAAACAATGCAGTATAACAATTATTTTACATAACATTTACACTGTATTAGGTATTATAAGTAATCTAGAGATGATTTAAAGTGCATGGGAGGACGTGCGTGGGTTATCGTGGATTGGGATCGAAAAAAATCGGAAGTTCTCTTACTAAGTAAGTCGGAACAGGTACATCCGGTATTATTAAGCGTCAGTTAGTCAAACGTTTGTCTTAGTGTATATATTTTACCTTTCTATGCATATAAAACACTTAACAGCGTATGTTTCAGCGCCGGGCTCGGGAACTGTTCCTGAGTGCAAGCCAGTGACAGACCACTCCCCACCATGCTCTCCACCATGGTGGGTTGACGTGGAGGATCAAAAACTCAAAACCCCAAAACTCAATAATTAAACCACTGCATTGCTTAGTAATAATTGTAGCTTACATCAGGGCAGGGCTTTTCTCACTTTATCCTTTAAAATTGTTCTGATCGTTGACCGAAGTAGCCTAACGCTTTTCCAATGACGGATGGCATTTCACCTCTTTCCGATCACTTTATTACTTCCACTTTATTTTCAATTCTGATCGTGATTATTTTCGAGAACAGAAACACCGCGCATTCAGAGCTCTGGCCGGGTCCTAATGTCCACCGCACTGAGACAGGTTAAATAAGGTCTGGGGTTCTGCTGGGTCCTAAGATCCACCGCATTGAGACAGGCTGAATAAGGGACTTGAGCATCCGCGAATTTTGATATCCGTGAGGGGTCCCAGAACCAATCCCCCGTGCATAAGGAGGGCCTACTGTATTTTATCTGCCACTTCTTTGCCCATTCTCATCCGCCTAAGCCTCTCTACTTCCTCAAAACTAGCAGCCCCTCCACTCATCTTCATATTGTTTGCAAACTTTGCAACAAAGCTATCAATTGTCTAACAAGTCATTGACACTTTACATAAAAAGCAGTCCCAACACAGACCCCTGTGGAACACCACTAGTCATCAGCAGCTGATGAGAAAAGGCTCCTTTTATTCCCACTCTTTGCCTCCTACCAATTAGCCACTGCTTTATCCATACTAGTACCTTTCATGTAATAGCACGGCTCTAAACTTGTTAAGCAGCATCGTGTGGCACCATATCACGGGAATTCTGAAAGTCCAGGTACACAAATCCACTGATTCTCCTTTGTCTATCCTGCTTGTTAGTTCTTCGAAGAATTCCAACAGATTTGTCAGGTAAGATTTCCCTTGAGGAAACCATGCTGACTACAGCCTATCTTATCATGTTCTGGGCTTATAATTTCCTTTCTCTGCCTCTCTCCCTCCTTTTAGAGTGGAGTGACATTTGCAATTTTCCAACCCTCCAGAACAAATAAATTGAAACTTAAAAGATCATTAGTAATGCCTCCATAATCTCTTTAACCACCTCTTTCAGCAACCTGAAGTGTATACAAACTGGACCAGGTGACTTATCTACCTTCGACCTTTCAGTTTCCCAAGAATCTTCTCCCTAGTAATGGCACTGTGACACTTCCGGCAAATTGCTGGTGTCTTCCACAGTGAAGTCTGATGCAAAATACTTATTCAATTCATCTGCCATTTCCTTGTCCTCCATTTGTACCTCTCCAGCATCATTTTTCAGCAGTCTGACATCCACTCTCACTACTCATTTCCACTTTATTAAACTTCTGGTATCCTGGTTGGGTTGAGCTGAGTTGTTCTCCAATCTTGGAAATCCATTTGCAAATGTTTCATCACCATACAAGGAGAAATTATGTGTGCTGTTCACTTGTGGTGTGTCCTCAGAATGCTTTGCTTTTAGATACTTATCAATCAGTTGGTTGGTTGTCATTATGGAAACTCAATTGTGGTGCAGGGAGGGGGCTCTCATTGCTGAATGGTTGCCTGGTGAACTCTGCGCAATGTCTGGAGTTGGCTTCAAGGTCTACATGTCTGTTGACAAAATTGGTATCCTCTTTAATATTATTGGCTAGCTTACCTCTGTATCTTTTCTTTCTTAGTTGTCTTCTGTTGGTTTTTAAAAGCTCCCCAATCCACTAACTTCCCGCTAATTTTTGCACTATTATACTCTTGCTTTGATGCTGACTTTGACTTCTCTTGTCAGCCAGTTATGTCATCTTGCCTTTAGAATACTTCTTCCTCTTGGGGATGTATATATTCTACATCTTCCAAATTGCTTCCAGAAATTCCAGCCACCACTGCTCTGTCAAGTGTTCTTTTCCAATCAATTGTGGTCAGCTTCTCCATCATGCCTCTAATTCCCTTTACTCCACTGTAATACTGATACATCTGACTTTAGCTTCTACTTCTCAAATTGCAAGGTGAATTCTATTTAATTATGATCACTTCCCCCAAGGCTTCCTCTACCTTAAGCTCTCTAATCAACATGCAGAATTGTGTGGGCAAGTGATTTCTGAGCTGACACGGGGCCTCCATGTGCTTCCAATGCATAGGCTTATGGTTCTCAATATCATCCACTTCCCCTTCTCCACTGTGAGGGGTCATGGGTCAGAGATTCCCAAGAGGAAACCAGTTTTTCCAATGGAGACTTTGAACATATTCTGAACCCATGCATGAATATTTTCCTCTCTTCACCGTGTAAATTCTACTGTGACAGTGCTCAGAAAAGAATGCTTGCCCCAGGAGTGCGGTCCTAGGTATGAAATTGACCTAATCTTCGCAATAGTAGACAACTGCATGCAACTGGGGCCTCAATATTGGGGATGCTGTAAGAATAGTAATATTTGTTTGTCAGTGTTTATGGTAAAATTTAGAATTGTACTGTACTTTGGTTCATACTTCTAAGCCCTAGTTTAACTCATGAAATTGATGAAATTGTTTGCAGCTATAAAAAATAAAATGGTGGTCTTATAAGGGGACAAATGACCCACAGGTTGGACTTATAATCCCAATTTAGTTAATTAAATAAATATGGAAAAGTCTATCTTGATTTTAAAACCACCAGATTTTGTGCAAACCCTCTGATAACTTCCTTAAATGAAAGAAATCTGTTCTGTTCATTGAGTCTGGTCAATGTGTAACTCCAGATCTAGAGTACGTCTGGCTTAATTACCCTTCATACAATTTCATGAGCCTCCATCACTATGATGACTTTCATATAGTTTCCAGACATCTGGAACCGTTGTTCAAAACTACACCTTCTGGTAGATTTGTATCCCTGTAACTTACATCCTTATCTCACCTCAAATACAGGGAACTTTGCATGAGACATTACTAGCCTGGCGAAACCAATGCAGTTACACACCAGCAGAAGCCAATGTCACATACAAGAAAATTAAAATCTGAAACCATTCAACAAAAGTAACGGGTGTAACAAGGTCTCCCCACTCCCCTCCATTTGGTGCCTCTATTAACAAAGAGTTGGTCTCCAGACATCAACAGAGATGTTTAAGTCTTGAATCGTGGGACTTTTAGTAGATATTTCTCCAGGATGTTCACTAAGGAAAAAATCATGGTTGTTCAAGAGATAAGGGAAGCAAGTGGAGGTGCTTCGGAAGACATTCATATTACCTGTCAGGAGATATTTGCAGCCTTACAACACATTAAAGCTACAAAAATCTCCAGGTATCTTTGAGTGTGGGAGTTGATGGAAAACAGAAGAAACTGGAGGTATTTGCTTCAATTATTAGCCACCGAAGTTCCCAAAGACTGGAAAATAGCTACTGGGTTCTGTTGTTTAAGAAGGGTAACAAGGACGAGCCAGGGAACTGGAAGCCAGTCAGCCATGGTAGAGAGGTTAATGGAAGGAATTCTGAGAGACTGGATCTACCAGCATTTGGATAGTCAGAATCAGTTTTATTATCACCGGCATATGATGTGAAATTTGTTAACTAAGCAGCAGTTCAATGCAATACATAATCTAGCAGAGAGAAAAAAATAATAAAACATAATAATAAACAAGTAAATCAATTATGTATATAACCATATAACAATCACAGCACGGAAACAGGCCATCTTGGCCCTCCTAGTCCGTGCCGAACCCTTAATCTCACCTAGTATATTGAATAGATTATAAAAAAACATAAAAAAATCATTTTAAAAAAGTGAGGTAGTGTCCAAAGCTTCAATGTCCATTTAGGAATCGGATAGCAGTGGGGAAGAAGCTGTTCCTGAATCGCTGAGTGTGTGCCTTCAGGCTTCTGTATCTCCTACCTGATGATAACAGTGAGAAAATGGCATGTCCTGGGTGCTGGACGTCCTTAATAATGGACCTGCCTTTCTGAGACACTGCACCCTAGAGATGCCCTGGGTACTTTGTAGACTAGTGCCCAAGATGAAGCTGACTAGATTTCCAACCCTCTGCAGCTTCTTTCAGTCCTTTGCCCCTCCATACCAGACAGTGATGTAGCCTGTCAGAATGCTCTCCATGGTACAACTATAGAAGTTTTTGAGTGCATTTGTTGACATGCCAAATCTCTTCAAACTCCTAATAGAGTATAGCCGCTGTCTTGCTTTCTTTATAACTACATCATGTCAGCATGGCTTTGTGTGAAAATTCATGCTTGATGAACCTTTCATTATTTTTGAAGTAGTAACCAAACTTGCAGCTGAGGGCAGGGCAGTAGATGATGTCTATTTGGACTTCAGCAAGGCCTTTGCCAAGACCCCATATGGTAGGCTGATCTGTAAGGTTAGGTCCCATGTAATTCAGAGACAACTAGTTAGGTGAATTCAAATTGGCTCTGAGAAAGGAACCAGAGGGTGGTGATTGATGTTTGTTTTTCAGAATGGAGGCCAGTGATGAGTGCAGGGGTCAGAGCTGGGTCCCTTGTTATTCATTATTTACACAAATTATTTGTATGCAAATACACAAAGCTTGATCAGCAAGTTTGCAGATGACACGAGATTAGGAAGCGTTATTGATAACTAAATTAAGTTATTGCAGTTTACAGGGGATCTTGATTAGTTAAGAAATTGAGCCAAGTCAAGGAAAGGGGCAAGGTGTGGCAAGTGAATGTTAGAATACCTAAGTGTAAGGTGATGCATGTTGGAAAGTCAAACCAGTATATGACTTATACTAGGAATGATAGGGCACTAGGGAGTGTAATGGAACAGCAGGGCTTAGGAATAGATGTGCACAGTTAATTGAAATCAGGATCACAGATAGGGTGGTGAAAAAGATACTTAGCACACTGGCTTTCATCAGTCAAGGCACTAAGCAGAGGAGCTGGGACATAATGTTGCGTTATTTAAGTAGTTAATGAAACCCCACTTAGAGAACAGTACTGTGACAAACGAAAAAATCTGCAGATGCTGGATATCCATGCAACACACACAAAATGCTGAAGGAACTCAGCAGGCCAGGCAGCATCTGTTGAAAAGAGTACAGTGGACATTGCAGGCCAAGATCCTTCATGAAGTATACAGTTCCGGTCACCCTGCTACAGGAAAAGATGTTAAACTGGAAAGAGTGCAGAAAAGATATACAGTGTTGCCAGAATTAGAGGATGTGATTTACTGTATAGGGGAAAGGTTGCCATACCAGGTCTTTATTCCTTGGAACATACAAGAGTGAGGGCCAAAGTTATAGAAACGTTTAAAATTATGAGGTGAAAGGTAACAGTCTTTTCCCTGGGATGAGGAAGTACAAGATTAGGGGCTAAAAATTTAGGGTGAGAAGGGGAAGATTTTAAAGTGATGAGTGTTAACCTTTTCACAAAGAGCATGGTGGATATATGAAATGAGCTGCCAGAACAAGCAGCTGAGGCAATTACCAAAGTATTATTTAAGAAGCACTTGGATGGGTGCATGGCAGGGCAGAGCTTAGAGTGGTATGTGACACAGGAAAAAGGGACTAGCTAGGTGGGCATCAAGACTGGCATAGACTCGTTGAGCCAATGTACTTGTATCAGTACTGTGTTGCTGTATAACTGACAAGAATATCCAAGACAAGAATAATAGACTGGAATATCACCTCCACAGAGTGCATGTGGAGAGGATGTTTCCTATGGTGGGACAGTCTAAGACCAGATCTGGGACACAGCCTCAGAACAGAGGGACGTCCTTTTAGAATTGAAATGAGGAGAAACGTCTTTAGCCAGAGAGTGGTGAATCTGTGGAATTCTTTGCCATGAGCAACTGTGGAGGCCAAGTCTTTATGTATACTTCAGGCAGAGGTGGATAGATCCTTGATTGATCAGGGCATGAAGGGATATGGGGAGAAGGCAGGAGATCGGGGCTGAGAGGAAAATTGGACCAGCCATGATGAAATGGCAGAGTAGACTCGATGGACCAAATGACCTAATTCTGCTCCTATATCTTATGGTCTAATAAAAAAAGTATGCATATTTCCAACCGAAAGCAGAATTGTTCAACGTAAAATTTAAAAATTAACACGTTGATTACAGGTTTTAATCATTAGAAGCGTTATAAGTACATTTCTGACTATAAATGCGGGCTTTTAAACTACACACACTTACGCTAATTAACCAACATACCACCACACCGCAGAGAAAATCATCCTATGAGATGGTGTGACGGTCTGAAACTAGAATGAAACTGGCAAGTATTTATTCTCAGTCGTCCACTGACAGTTTCGATCATTTCATCAGGAACGAACGGGTGAACGAGAAAATGAGAACTAACATGAAGCCACATGTTTCCATGGCGCCTTAAAACCATCGAGGAGTTCAAGTGCTGCAGTCTCGTTAATGGGGATAAACACAGATCTTACCTCCACTTCTACCACCTCGTCATAAGCGGGTGGCGGATCAAACCCACTCCGACTGTAGTCTCCTCCACCTCCGTTTCCTCCACCACCACCTCGGGAACCGGTCCCTCCACCGCCGCCCCCTCCTCCGCCACTGCCGCCCACCTGGCGGTCGCCGCTCTCCATAGGTTCGTAGCCCAGGCCAGGGCTCTCGTTAGTGAGGAGGGCCACCGCCTCGTTAATATCGTTCTTGGCCATACGGAGCGCCTTGCGGATGGCGGCTGGCTCCGAGAAGCCCATGCACAGTAGCGTCGTCATGTGCTCTTCCTCCACATCCATCCCGGCGGACACAGTCTGTCACTTCAGTCCTATTCTTCCATACAGTCTGCACCAATACAGGTTCTCTGCCTCAGGGTGATGGCTCACCAGATGTCCGATTCCCACCTAAGTGTAGCACGAACGGAGAATGGCTTAAACGTGTTGTTATTTCTGAATAACTAAAACAGTTATACAGAATCCGAAATACACGGCGCCATGTTGACAAAAGCAGCTTCCGGTTCCTACTTCGCCAGGCGAAGCCGCTCCCAGTTAATCGGAAATGACATACAGCCTATCTCCAGACCTGAGGTCACCATCTTTGTAAAGGAGCTGCTCTGAGCGCCATCTTTCTACAGGACCATTGCCGCGCCATCTTTGTAAAGGAATGGTTGTCTCTTCAATGCCTTCGGTTTGATGAAAGGATTTCCATCTCAAAGTTAATTCTGTGTTTCTGAGCACAAATGTTGGCAGATCTGATCATTGTTACAGTATTTTCTCCTTTTATTTCGGAATTACAGTATCTGGCACGTAGTTGAGTGGCTCTAAATGCTAGAAATCTTCCTGGACAGATGTGATGCACAGTTAATTATGGAACAAAGTTGGGTTACATTTTATACATTTACTTCGATTTTGTTAGCTTGTAGAATTGTTACTTTAAGAGGAGGCCATTCTACTATAGCTGAGTCTATTCAGCTTTTATATTTATATTTGCCTTTCAAAGGGAAATATTTTGATTGCTGTTAGTGTTACTAGAGTAACTTATATGTCTTGGTTATTTATCGGATAATTTGGAAGAACTAGCAGAAGATCATGGAATGTAAATGTGCTAATAAAAATAAATAAAATAGCCACCATTCCAAAGTTCTACTTTAGATTCCTATATTTGAAGAAGCTGCCGTAAAATTAAGCCGCTAGATCAATCTGATATAACTTTTTAATTTTCATTTTATAGGCTATGACAGTTGTTCACAAAGCTAAGTTTAAAGTCCATCCCTAATAGCCATAATAATGAAGAGATTCACCACTAGAAAGGAGGGTCTTAAAGAGTATCAGAGGGCAGAAATGAGTGCAGTCATTATTACTGAGGAAAAGGTGCTTGCAAGCTGAAGGGTCTTAAGGTAGATAAGTCACCTGGACCAGATGGACTACACCTCAGGTTTCTGAAAGAAGTACATAAAGTGATGACAATGATACTGACCTTTCAAGAATTATTAGATTCTGGAATGGTTCTGGAGGACTGGAAAACTGCAACTGTCACTCCACTCTATAAGAAGGGAGGGAGGAAAAGAGCAGGATATTATTGGCCAGTTAGCCCGACTTCAGCAGTTGGCATTATTAAGGATGAAGTTTTGCGGTACTTGGAGGCATATGATAAAATAGCCAAAAGTCCTTATGACATCTTTAAGGGACATTTTGCCTGGCAAATCTGTTTGAATTCCCTGAGAAAATAACAGGCAGGATAGACAAAAGATACTCAGTGGATGTTGCTTACTTGGGTTCTCAGGTGATGCCCAGGAGGCTGCTAAACATGATAAGAGCCCGTGTACTACATGAAAGAGACTAGCAGATTGGCTGACTGGCAGGAGGCAAAGAGCTGCCGGTGACTAGTGGTGTTCCATAGGGGTTGGTGTATGCACTGCTTCCTTTCACGTTATATGTCACTATCTAGAAGATGGAATTGAAGACTGTCACCAGGTTTGTGATGATACAAGTACTTACTGCACCACATGACATAGGGCTTACATTGCTGGCAATCAGCTGGAGCTCAGGAAAAGCAGCTACGATCTGTGCAAAGCTATCAAGGCTGTGAAACAACAATACAGGGAAAAGATTGAGTCAAATTTCACAATGAATAGCACTAGTGATTTGTGGCGAGGGTGCATACTATCGCAGACTTCAAAGCCAAACGTAGTGGTGCCGCCAACGTCGCAGCCGTTCTCCCTGATGAGCTCAATCGCTTTTACACTCGGTTCGATGTCTGAGCCTCCGAGGAAAGCCGTCGCTACAACCTGCAACCTGGTCATCTCTGAGGCTGAGGTACGCAGATGTTTCCAATGAGTGGACAATTGCAAGGCTGCAGGACCAGATGGCATCCCAGGGCGAGTGCTCAGGATGTGCACAGCACAACTGGCAGGTGTGTTTACTGATATTTTTAATCTTTCCCTCTCCCAGTGTAGAGTGTCCTCCTGCTTCAAATTATCCATCATTGTCCCGGTACCAAAAATCACCAAGGTAACATGCCTAACAACTGGCGTCCTGTCACAATCTCCTCAATAATAAGCAAGTGCTTTGAGAGGCTGGTCAAGGATTACAACTGCAGCTTGCTACCACCCAAGCTGGATCCCTACAATTCACCTACCGAAGCAACTGATCGACAGACACCACAATAGCCACTGCTCTACATACCATCCTTACACATCTGGAGAAGAGGGATGCTTATGTGAGGATGCTGTTCTTGGACTACAGTTCAGCATTCAACACCATAGTTCCATCCAGGCTTGACAAGAAGCTCAGTGACCTTGGCCTTGACCCTGCCTTGTGCAGCTGGTTCCTGGACTTCTGGTTAGATCACCAACAGGTTGTAAGAGTGGGCTCCCTCACCTCTGCTCCTCTGACTCTCAACACATGAGCCCCTCAGGTCTGCATACTGAGTCCCTTCCTTTACTCCCTGTATACCCATGACTGTGTCACCACCCACAGCTCTAATCTGCTAATTAAATTTGCCAAGGACACTACATTAATTGGCCTTATCTCAAACAATAACAAGGTGACCTGTAGAGAAGGAGTCATCTCTCTGACACAGTGGTGTCATGAAAACAACCTCTCCCTCAATGTCACAAAAACAAAGGAGCTGGTTGTGGATTACAGGAGGAATGGAGATGAGCTAAGCCCTATTGACATCAATGGATCTGAGGTTGAGAGTGTGAACAGCTTTAAGTTCCTCAGCATCCACATCACTGAGGACCTCAAGTGGTCTGTACACACCAGCTGTGTGGTGAAAAAGGCACAACAGTGCCTCTTTCACCTCAGACGGTTGAGGAAGTTTGGTGTGGGCCCCCAATGCCTAAGAACTTTCTACAGGGGCAGAATTGAGAGCATCCTAACTGGCTGCATCACTGCCTGGTATGGGAACTGTACCTCCCTCAATCGCAGGACCCTACAGAGAGTGGTGCGGACAGCCCAGCGCATCTGTAGTTGTGAACTTCCCACTATTCAGGACATTTACCAAGACAGGTGTGTAAAAAGGGCCCGAAGGATCATTGGGGACCTGAGTCACCCCAACCATAATCTATTCCAGATGCTACCATCCGGGAAACAGTACTGCAGCATAAAAGCCAGAACCAAAAGGCTCCAGGACAGCTTCTTCCACCAGGCCATCAGACTGATTAACTCACACTGATTTGAGTGTATTTCTGTGTTACATTATCTGTTTTATTTATTATAAATTATAAATTACTATAAATTGCACATTGCATATTTAGATGGAGACATAATGTATAGATTTTTACTCCTCATGTATGTGAAGGATGTAAGAAATAAATTTAATTCCATTCAAACCAGAATCAGGTTTAACGTCACTGGTGTATGTTGTGAAATTTGTTGGTTTGCGGCAGCAAATTACTTAATTTTAAAAACCTATAAATTATATTAAGAAATGTGTGTGTGTTAATTGTCCATTCAGAAATCTGATGGCAGAGGGGAAGAAGCTGTTCCTGAAACACTGAGTTTGTGTCTTTAGGCCCTTTTACCTTCTCCTTAATGGTAGCATTGAGAAGAGGACATGTCCAAGGTGATGGGGGGCCCTTAATGATAGATGACACTTTTTTGATCGTTGCCTTTCGAAGCTGTCCTCATTGCTGGGGAGTGTAGTGTCCATGATGGAGCTGGCTGAGTTTACAACTTTCTGCAGTTTTTTCTGATCCTGTGCTGTGGTTCCTGCATACCAGATGTGAAGCAATCAGTCAGAATGCTCTCCATGGTACATCTGTAGAAATTTGTGACAGTCCTTGGTAACATAGTAACAAACTCCAAATGAAATACAGCCACTGTTGTGCCTTCAGTTATCGACAGGTGGAGGGGCAGCGTTGATGAAGCAGGAAGCCTGCAAAAGGACTTGGACAGATTGAATCAATGGGTAAAGAAGTGGCAGATGGGATAGAGTGTAGAAAGTATCTGGTCATGCACTCTGGTAGGGGGAACAAAGTCAGACTGTTTTCTAAACAGGAAGAAAATTCTGAAAGCGGGGGTGAAAAGGGACTTCAGAGTACTAGTACAGGATTTCTTGAAGATTAACTTGCAGGTTCAGTAAGGAAAAGAAATGCAATATAAGCATTCATTTCAAAAGGGCTAGAATATAAAAGCAAAAAGTAATGCTGACACTTCTGTTATGTACATGCAACCCTGTAAAAGCATCAGCAGCAGTAGAACTCACCTGGAGTCTGGTTTTGCTGTTAACAATCACTATTTTATTAGTAACTATGTCATAGCAACTTAAAACCAGATAATCCAAGGGTTAGCAGTGTTATGCATATATAGGTGTAAAAATAAAGTTCCCAAACTTATTCAAGCTTAAGTGGTAAGTAATACAGTCTTACAATGGTATGTAAGAAAGTTCTGTTCAGTTCAATGCACAAAATTGAGGTGAGAGAAAGTTATTTGTAAGCTGAAAAAACAGGTTTTGTTGATCTTCCCGTTGTCCTCCGAATCCTCACACAAAATATCACCAACAGTAGCTTATCAGAAAGGGGACCATCTTCAAGGGAACTACCACCCAGGCAAGAGTCGACACACCGGTAGATTCCACCCAGTTACCCCAATCACACACAACGTGATAGCCACCTATCCAGTTCCACGACATACAAAATAACTCCAACAGTGATTTGCCATAGGGGTGCCTTTCGTCAGTGAACTACCACCCAGACAAAGGGTAAACACACACATGGTATTCACAAAGGTTTCCCCTCACCAGAGAACCCACTCCTGTGGATTAACGAAGTGACAATCACACTTTTGTATCTGAATGGAAATGAACTCACCCTCAAGGGCTACTTGGAAAGAGAGTCCAAACAGTGATCTCTTTGTCACTCAGTTTCTTCTGTGTCAAACCTTTCTCTCCTCTCTCTTCCCTGCAAATTTCTTCTAGCTGCAGCACTCATGAGAGTCACTTATCAATACTCTGGATTGATCTCAACTCACCCCTTTTGGGCTACTGAAAGTTTAAACCAGCGACCGACTCACTGGTGTCTTCCATTGACGGAATCCATCTTGACTCTGAGCATGTGTCTTTCTCTGTGTGTGTCTCTGTATCCTTGTATATTCAAAACAAGCCACAAGAAACCATGAACATTTGTTGTCCATCAAATAACTCCACCTCTCTCACCATAGTAACCAAGCAATCTTGTAGTCAGTAGAAATACAACAGTGTCTAAAAGTCCGTCTCATTCTCCCGGCGTTTTAAAGTGACAGTCCACAGAAGAAATGAACCCTGGGGGTAAATAACACTTTATGAAGCATTAGTCAGACTGTATTTGGAGTATTGTGAGCAGTTTGAACTTCTTATCAAAATGAGGATGTGCAGAGAGGGTCTGGAGGATGAAGAATGATCCGCAGAATAAAAGGGTTAGCATATGAGGAGCATTTGATGGCTCTCAGCCCGCACTGGAATTTAAAAGAATGGGGGGGGGGTCTCATTGTAATCTATCGAATATTGAAAGGTCTAGATCAGGGGTTCCCAACCTGGGGCCCACGGATCCCTTGGATTACGGTAAGGCTCCATAGCATAAAAGAGGTTGGGAACCCCTTGCCTAGATAGAATGGACATGGGGAGGATGTTTTCAATATTGAGGGAGCCTAGGATCAGAGAGCACAACTTCAGAATACAAGGATGTTGCTTTAGAATATAAATTCCTTTAACCCGAGGAGTGTGAATTTGTGGAACTCATTGCCACGGAGGACTGTGGAGGCCAAGTCATTGAATATATTTAAAACAGAGGTTGATGGGTTCTTGATTAGTAAGAACATCAAAGTTTGTGTGGAGAAGGCAGGAGATGGGGTTGAGAGGGATAATAAATCAGCCATGGTTGAATGGTGGAACAGACGCAATGGGCCAAATGGCCAAATTCTGCTCTTATGTCTTATGGTCAAACAACAAAGATCTCATCGCCAATCTCTGTAGAGCAGCACTGGTTTCAGACGCAATCATAAAAGCAACCCTCCATCGCTGTCCTCTGCCTCCTATCATTGGATCCAATGTGCTTTCAACCTTTTCATGACAGCACTGTCTGTGACAGCTTCCATTGCTCTAGGCAATAGTCTGTCTAACTAGATGGTAAATAATTAGCCAGCTTTGTTTTGTCCTTTTTGAGAATAGAATACCGAGGGCATTTTTTTTACATTTTCCAGTAACTACTAGTGTGGCTGGAACACAAGTCTGCATACAATGACAGGATGTTGTTTGGTCCATAAGCTCTTGTTGTCTGCAATGAAGCAAATTGACTGACAGCTGACTTCTTTGATGGTAGGAATCTGAGAGGAAGTGGAGTTGAGTCACTCATTGGAAGTAGAATATCTAACGATGTATGATACATGAAATCACGAAGAAAGGAGTCCTTAACATTTAAGGTGTTTCATTTTTGAATGTCAGGGGTGTCTTTCCCTTTAAGCTTTAAAGATTTGTGGTTATTATAACTCCTTTGCAATATATCATCCCAGGCAATGCATTTAATGTCAAACAAGAAAGAGAAAAATGATTCAGTCTTCCGTACCAGTGACCCAAGTTCAATTCCCACTGCTGCCTGCAGGGAGCTTGTACCTTCATCCCATGGCCGTGTAGGTTTCCGCTGGGTGTTCTGGTTCCCTCCCACAGTCTAAAGATGTGATGGTTGGATGGTTAATTAGTTATTGTAATTGTCCTGTGATTAGGCTAGGATGATGAAGCGTCTCAGCCCAAAATGTCAACTGTTTACTTTATCCATAGATGCTGCCCGGCTGCCAGTTCTTCCAGCATTTTGTGTGTGTTGATTAAATCGGGATCACTGGTTGGCACAGTTCAAAGGGCTGGAAGGGCCTATTCCATGCTGTATCGCAATAAATAAATATTTTTAAATTCATAAGAAATACTTTAAATGCTTTAAGTATTTTATATACATTGATTTATTATTATTGTAAACAATGTTGCTTAGTTACAACATTAGTAAGCTCTTCACTAGAGAAGGTGAATTACTAACCTTTACACCGGTTAAGCAAAATATAAAATGAGCTGTTCTGTGACAATTCAATCACCAAAAAATATATAAATTTAAACCAATGATCTTTACAATAGATGGGTATTGATTTTCTAAGTAATCATTGTTTAAACGGTGGAGGAATGAGGTTTGCTGGGTCACTGTATGGATTTTGTTTTACTCCTGCTCAGTTGTTTGATAATCATAAACACCCAATCAGTAATTCAGGTTGGCATTCGTCGGATTTTTGCTTAAGGCTTCTCAGTAATGTGCTTACAATTCAATCAAAGTTGAAAAGTCTAATAGAGGTTCCCTTGTATTAAAGAAATTAGCTGATTAACTAAGAAATTTTATCTGTTTGCAGACAAAATGAATCGTGGTTAATATGTGCCAATAAAAGCTGTTAATCTACTGCATGGTATCTGAACAGGAATTGTTCAGATATCATTCAGGAAATACTTTGTTTTATCAGAATCTTTATTTAGAGTACTACCACAGAAGAGAAAATAAACTGACAAGTAAATGATACTGTATTATTCCATCTAAAGATTACGATGGTTAATATTTTATAATTAGTTTACAAATAGTGTTTTTACCACTAAGAGGGTTACACTGCAAATGCTTGACCACAGAAACTCTAGGCTGTTCTAGTGTGTCACTTACTAAGGTAAATCGAAAAGCTACAGCTATCAGAAGAACATTATTTAACTGTTATTAACAATTCTGTCGGGTTCCACAATAATCAAAATGGCACCAATTCTGTTTCTTAAAGGTATTCTTAGCAATTATGTGTCCTACATCCCCTTCTAGACAAAAATCTCTTACAGACCATCAATTAGTTACAAACTGGAAATTTTATATATGTATTTAAATAATTAGTAATGTAGCTTAATATGTATATTAGTGACATATGAGGTAACATTATTAATAATTTACAGAGACACATAAATATAATTAAAACTTGACAAATTATACCATCATTCATTCAGTCCCTTTGTCTTCAAATCTAGAAAAAACTTCACTCTTTTTCTTCATAAGACCATAAGACATGGGAGAAGAAGTAAGCCATTTGGTCCATCAAGTCCACTCTGCTGTTAAATTATAGCTGATTATTTTTTTCCCCTCCTCAGCCCCACTCCCCGTAACCTTTGATGCCCTGTCCAATCAACAACCTAACAAGCTCTGTCTTAATACACACAACAACCAGGCCTCCACAGCTGCCTGTGGTTAAAAAAAAGCCACAAATTCACCACCCTTTGGCTAAAGAAAATTCTCAGCATACGTTTTAAATGGACACCTCCCAAACCTGAGGCTATCCCCTCTTGTCCTAGACTCTCCCACCATGGGAACTATCCTTTCTACATCTACTCTGTCTAGGCCTTTCAACATTTGAAAGCTTTCAATGAGATCCCCATCCTTCTAAATTCCAGCGAGTACAGACCCAGAGCCATCAAACGTTCCTCAAGTGATAACCCTTTCATTCCCAGAATCATCCCTGTGACCCTTCTCTGAATCCTCTCCATTGCCAGCACATCTTTTCTTAGGAGTCCAAAACTAAAAAACTAAGTACACAGTACTCAAGGGGAGGCCTCACCAGTACCTTATAAAGCCTCAGCATCACATCCCTGCTATTATATTCTAGTCCTCTTGAAATGATTGCTAACATTTCATTTGCCTTCCTCACCATCTACACATCCTGCAAATTAACCTTTAGTGTGTTCTGCACAAGGACTCCCAAGACAGTTTGCATCTCAGATTTTTGGGTTTTCTCCCTATTTAGAAAATAATCTATACCTTATTTCTTCTACCAAAGTGCATGACTGCATTTTTCCAACATTGTATTTCACTTGCCACTTTCTGGCCCATTCTCCTAATCTGTCTAAGTCCTTATGCAGTCTACTTCTTTCCTTAATACTACCTGCCCTTCACCAATTTTCATATCATCTATAAACTTGGCAACAATGCCATCTATTCCCTCATCTAAATCATTGATAAACAGCATAAAAAGAAGTGGTCCCAACACTGAACCCTGCGGAACACCACTAGTCACTGGCAGCCAAACAGAAAAGGATCCTTTTATTCCCACTCACTGCCTCCTACCAATCAGCTAATACTCTAACCATGCCAGTAACTTTCCTGTAATACGATGGGCTCTTAACTTGGTATGCAACCTCATGTGTCATACCTTGTCAAAGGCCTTCTGAAAGTCCAAATATACAACATCCATAGCATCCCCTTTATCTATTCTACTTGAAATCTCCTCAAAGAATTCCAACAGGTTTGTCAGGCAGGATTTTCCCTTAAGGAAACCTTATCATTATCAATTGATTCTATCATCTTCCCAAGCACTGAGGTCAGGCTAACTGGTCTATAATTTCCTTTCTGCTGCCTTCCTCCTTTCTTAATGTGTGGACTGACATTTGCAATTTTCCATTCCTCTGGCACCATGTCAGAGTCCAATGATTTTTTAAAATTAATTTTAATGAGTTTTTACAATGCAACAAAACAAAAAAAACAGTAAAAAAGAGGTTAATACAGTGCAAAACAAACATATCAAAGTACAATTCATAACAATTAAGCAAAGTACCCATGGTAAAATTGTATGAAGTTAGTTACCACCCCACCCTCCCACTACCCAACTCCAAGCCAACTTTACAATATATAAAAAAGTTAATCAGAACTATATCACCACAGAGCTGTATTTATAAAAAGAAGGTATATTGCCTACTACCTAAACTATAATATATAAAATGACCATAAATCTTAACCGAAAGAAGCTGGAAGGGATTTAAATGCAAAAGAAATAAAAGGAAGGTATGCACCCTTGATCTAAACGGGAATTCTGAAAATATTCAAGAAAATGTCCCCACACCTTTTGGAACTTTATATCTGAGTTGAGAAGTGAATAATGAATCTTTTCAAGGTCTAAGCAGGACATAACATCTCTAAGCCATTGAGCATGAATGGGTGGGACAGCACCTCTCCACTTAAGAAGGACCAATGATTTTTTAAAAGATCATTCTGAGTGCCTCCACAATCTCTACCGCTACCACTTTCAGAACCCTAGGGTGCGTTCATCTGATCTGGGTGACTTGTATGCTTTTCAGTGTTTCAGCTTTTTAAGCGCCTTCTCTCTTGCAGTGGCAACTGCAGTCACTTCCCTTCCTTCTCCACCTTCAACATCTGGCACACTGCTAGAGTCTTCACAGTGAAGATTGATGCAAAATATTCATTTAGCTCATCTGCCATCTTCTTGTCCCCGTTATTATTTCTACCTAATTTTCTAGTGGTCCTATATCCACTCACATCTTTTTTTAATTTTTAACATTCTTGTAAAAGTTTTTATATCCACATTGATATTGTTGCTAACTTGCTTTTATATTTCATCTTTTCCCTTCTAATGGTTCTTTTAATTTCTCTCTGTAGGTTTTTAAAAACTCCCCAATCCTCCATCTTCCCACTAATTTTTGCTTTGTTGTATGTCCTCTCTTTTGCTTTTAAATTAACTTTGACTTCCCTTGTCAGCCATGGCTGTACTATTTTGCCATTTGAATATTTATTTTTGGAATACATCTATCATGCAGCTTCCTCATTTTTCCCAGAAACTCACACCATTGTTTCTCTGCTGTCATCCCTGCCAGCAGCTCCTTCCAATTTACTTTGGCCAACTTCTCTCTCATCCCGCTGTAATTTCCCTTACTCCACTGAAATACTGCTGCATCAGACTTTAATTTCTCCCTGTCAGATTTTAAGTTGAACTCAATCATGTTGTGATCACTGCCTCCTAAGGTTTCTGTTACCTTAAGCTCCCAAATTGTCTCTGGTTCATTATATAACACCTAATCCAGTACAGCTGTTCCCACAGTAGGCTCAACACCAAACTGCTCTGAAAAGCCATCTCTTAGCCGTACAACAAACTCACTTTCTTGACATCCATTACCAACCTGATTTTCCCCATCAACCTGCATGTTACAATCTCCCATACTACCATAACATTGCTCCTTTGACATGTCTTTTTTTATTTCCCCTTGTAATCTGTGGCCCCTCTGATACAATGTGTAACCTTGGACGTTCAGCTCCCAACTGCAACCATCCTTCAGCCACGATTCAGTGATGGCCACAACATCACACCCGACAATCTGTAAAAGTGCAACGAGATCATCCACCTTATTTCTTATACTCCGTGCATTGAGATCTAACACACTGAGTACTGTATTTGCTACATTTTTTTGATTATGCATCCCTAATGCACTGATATTCACCCAGCTGGCTGTAATTTTGTCTTGTCATCTGTCTGCCCTTCCTGACAGTCTGGCTGCATGCTATCTTTGCTTTTTAACCATTCTCCTATCAGAGTCCCTTCACTCTGGTTCACACCCCCCCCCCCCAACAGCTCTAACAAAACTGACAGCGAGAATATTGTTCTCCCTTGGGTTCAGGTGCAACCCGTCATGTTAGTACAGGTCATACATCCCTCATGCCTCCCCCAGAAACTTTCCTTTTCCATCCCCTCCTTTTTGGTCTGTTTTAGAGGACATTCAGTAGGAGGTAAATGTGAATGAATTCTCCTGGTTGTTGGATAATAAGGAAACGAGACATTTAAAAATATATAAAGTGAGTAAGATTGCTTCTTTGCTATCTGTTGTTTTTTTCCCTATTGTACAATCTTGATCTCAGGTTCACATCTGACTCCACCGTCCTCCTTTTTGTGCCTTCTGTTTCTCTATCGGAGCATGTTCGCGTTTAATTTCCATACAAGCGTATTGATGACCACAGCTGTCTTAAAGACAAACTCTTCCATCCTGTTTCCTGTGTAAAGCCAGTTTTTCTCTTTCTGTCGTATATGTTCTGATGATATCGGCTGGTTTCCGCCATTTTCCCTAACTCAGTTCGCCCAAGACCATGGTAGACTGGTCGCCTAATGCCACCTGTTCCACTTCCCAAACATCCTTTCTCTCTTCTTCACCCACCCAGTAAAAGGAATGGATTCATATGGTCTTATAGTTCACCTCACCAGTCACGATCAGTGCAGGACAAATACTTTACATCTCCAAAAGGGTTACATACTTGCCCTCAGGAATAGATCTCTCCCCAAGGGTAACTGCATTTTACGACCATTTGACTTGAACCAGAACCATGACTACCCTCCACACGAACTCCTTGCATTCGCAACATTCGATAAATAACAAAACAGCTTGACGCAGCAATTAAGCTGATACTTGTTTGTGTCATTTTTTAACGTTCTTCAGCCCTATGCAATTTGTGTCATAGTCCTCGCAATCTCCCTCCAGGTCAACACATTAACACTTTGTGAAGTCTTTCTATTGGTGTTCCTGGAAAGTCGCATATTACTTTCCTCATTACACTGAGGAGTTCTTAAATTAAGTTTTGATTCCTCCTCAGAGTGACTTAGTAGGTACAGAGGGGATATCACGGGTAAACACGTAAACACGAGGAGTGAGTGTATGGAATAGGCTGCCAGCGACGGTGGTGGAGACAGACAGGATAGGGTCTTTTAAGAGACTCCTGGGCAGGTATATGGAGCTCAGAAAAATAGAGAGCTATGGGTAACCCTAGGTAATTTCTTAGCTAAGGACGTGTTCGGCACAGCTTTGTGGTCTGAAAGGCCTGTATTGTGCTCTAGGTTTTCTATGACTTCCTAAAAGTTGTGTATCATTTTACACTTTAATAAAAGCCGACATTCTACTGTACACGTTTTAAAAAACTGGACATTTTATCTTACCAACGTCAGAGAACCTAAACCATATTGCCAAAACAAAGTTTGTAAGAGTTTTATATATAAATAAGGTTCTAGTGCTTAAGTTTTAAAAAATACTAGAAATTTTAAATTGCTAGGTTGACGCACAGATCAAATGTTCCAGGAGCGCAAACGCGAGAAGATCTGCAGATGCTGGAAATTCAAGCACCACACACAAAATGCCGGTGGAAAGCAGCCGGCCAGGCAGCATCTAAAGGGAGAAGTGCAGTCGAAGTTTCGGGTCAGGACTAACTGGAAGAAAAGGCAGTAAGAGATTTGAAAGTGCGAGGGGGAGGAGGGAGATCCGAAATGATGGGAGAAGACAGGAGGGGGAGGGATGAAGCTAAGAGCTGGAAAGGTGATTGGCAACAGGGATACAGAGCTGGAGAAGGGAAACGATCATGGGACGGCCTAGGGAGAAAGAAAGGAAGAAGGGAGCATCGTTGGGAGATGGAGAGCAGTCATGGAGTGTTAGTGAGAGGGGCAGAGGGAGAGAGAAAAGAGAGAGAGAGAGAGAAAAGGAGAAATAATTAAATGGTTGGGGGTAAGAAGGGGAGGAGGGGCATTAACGGAAGTTAGAGAAATCAATGTTCATGCCATCAGGTTGGAGGCTACCCATACGGAATATTAGGTGGTGTTCATACCATTTTGTGAAATGTTCCGGGAGCGTAATTTGACTTCCAATCGGATCTTGTGGGCGGGACTCAAGCTGTTATGTAAAAACTTCATAACGATTGCCTTTCGCTGTTAAGGGTTTGTTAGGTTGCCTTCGTGTTGTTTTGGATGTGGACAAGGTATGTTTGCATTCAGTTGGGAAATTATTGATAATGAATTGGATTAGAATTTCTATCTGCAGAATGTGGTATCGATAGCTCTAAGGAATACCTAGCGATTGAGAAAGTCCAACTCTGGACGCATTGATCCATAAAGGCAGAAACCAGCATTTAGCTGTGTTACTTATTAATGCTAAGTATTGGCATCATGTATATTGCAAATTCCTTGGCGTCCGACGGGATTTGATCCTGTCCTTGACGGGGAAACGATTGCTGAAGGATTTGCACGATCTAATGGAGTGAATCCCAGCGATAGTCTGAAAGGCTTTGATTGACCAATGCTATTAGCAATTGTTGATCACGAAAGAAAGCTGCTGTGACTTTTTTGGGAGGGGCGGTCACTTCGAACACGTATGAAGCATTGTAAACCCGTTCAGAATGCGGATGATGGAATCGGTTCGGAGTCTCTGAACAAAGCTTTTCTGTAAATTCTCTTTACTCAACAGGAGCTGCGTTTCAATTTTGTAGTCTTGCATCTGCTCCCACTTCTACTCGTGCGTTTGGGAACGGCAATGAAGCAACACACAAAATGCTCGAGGAACACGGCGAGGATGAGGGGAATGGACAGTCGATGTTTCGAGTGGAGACCCTTCACTAGTCTGTTGCAGACGCTGCCTGACCCACCGAATTCCTCCAGCATTTTGTGTGTTGCTCCGGATTTCCAGCATCCGATATTTTCCTTTTGTCTCAATTGTTTCATGTTGTGAGCAATCGCTTTCTGTTTTATTTTATTTTTAAAAAACCGCGTTCGCTCTCCCTATTGATCAAATCGGTCAGCCTGGTCTTTGTCCGTTCGGTTTTACTTCAGCTTTCATGCTTTGTTTCTCGGCAGCAGACTTTCGGTCCGTGTTTGTCGAAGGGCGGTAAGACTTCAGTCATTAGCACAACACTAGATTTAGTGCTTTCCGCAGACAATTGGCTACGTCGGTTCAAAAATACATTTCCAAACGTACGTTTTCAGAGAATTGCTTGACATTTTCGAGGTGAATAGCTGATTTGTGCAATACCTATTACTTAGCATCAAGGCAAAAGCAAAACTATTTTGTCCTAATATCCCAAGAAATTCACAGCGGAGGAATTCATGTAAGTGCACTTTTTTTGTCAGCCCATTCTCTGCAAATGTTTGCCCAAGCATTTAGAGCCTTATCACTCCTGAAATCTTGCTTTGACCTAAAGAAAACATGTTGGTGCTGGGTTTTTTTTTCGTTACGTCTTGATATTTTGGCTGTTAAAATGACTGGGGCACGCCTGTGGCTGTTTTGCTATTCACGAAGATCACGGCTGGTCTTTTACCTCGGTGTCATTTTTTTTTGCACTTTCCCTACTTCCAATCGGATGAACTCTAGTGAGTCAGCCGCTGCAGCTCTGTGGTGAAGAATTCCAAATACTCACCACCATTGATAAATAAATATTTCCTCATAAAAACATAGAAAATCTACGGCACATTCCAGGCCCTTCAGCCCACAATGTTGTGCCACCCATGTAACCTACTGTAGATGCTGCGTAGAATTGCCCTACCTGTAAGCTCCATGTACCTATCTAAGAGTCTCTTAAAAGACCCTATTGTATCTGCCTCTACCACCTTCCCTGGCAGTGCGTTCCATGCGCCCATCGCTCTGACATCCCCCAAGTACCTATTTCCAAGCTCCTTAAAACTACACGCACAACACGCTGGAGGAACTCAGCAGGTCGGGCATCATCCGTGGAAATGAACTGTCAACGTTTTGGGCCGAGACCCTTCGTCAGGAGGGAGGGGGCAGGGGCCCTACAAAGAAGGTGGGGGTGAGGGGGAAGGTGCAGGTGAAAAACCAGTAAAGGGAAAGATCAAGGGAGGGGAAGCAGGGAGGGGGATAGTCAGTATAGGTGAAGAAGGAATGTAAGGGAAAAGCACTATAGGTGGTAGAAGGAGGTGGAGCCATGAGGGAGGTGATAGGCAACTGGAGGAGGAGGCAGAGTGAAACTGGGATGGGGAAAGATGGGGGAGGGAATTACCGGAAGTTGGAGAATTCAATGTTCATGCCAAGGGGCTGGAGACTTATCTAGATGGTATATGAGGTATTGCTCTTCCAACCTGAGTTTGGCCTCATCGTGTATGAACATTGAATTCAAGGGGCCCAGAATTACTCAGTGCAGCCTGACCAATAATTTGTAAAGCCTCAGCATTACATCCTTGTTTTTCATAGTCCATTCCTTTTAAAATGAATGCTAACACTGCGTTTGCTATCCTTGCACAGTCTCAACCTGCAAGTTAACCTTTGTTTTCTCAACCAACATTTAATGAGCATGGAGTCATACCGGCTGTTTGGCCTGTTTGGTTAGTGTCAGCACATCATGGTGATTCATAGGTTTTGCATCCAACAGTTGCTTTCTTTGTTTTTTTTACACACACTGCCTAGGGATAATAGTAGCCTTTATTCGTTACAAATGAGAACAGCCATAACTATAGTGTTCCAAATTTAGTTTCTCTTAAATGCCTTTCACAACATAAAAGCAGGGCTTTCGTATTCATGAAGTTTCAGGCTATTCTGTGATAATCCACAGATTAAAAAAAAATAATTCTATTATAAATCCCTTAATTTACTCTGCGGGGTAGCCAAGTGAGTGGTGGTATCTTCTGGGTTATCAAGTGGGCGCCCTCCTTCCTCAGTGTTTCACTGATAGGCCCACGTCACCTCCAGAGGGTTCAGCAGTGAATCCCAGTGTTCCGGGCTCACCCCCTAGATGCCATTCGCTCACCTGGCGGCCCAGTTGGGATCCTTTCTCTTCATCCAGAGCCACTGACTCCCTTTTCAGCAGCTCTAGAGAAGTCTTTGGCTGCTTGTTGGTGTGTCTTTCCTCACACTCCCAACTCCCGGAGTAGCCTTAATGTTGATGTGGCTACAAAGCCTCTGCAGCCTGCTTCGACCGGTCGCACCCTTGCTTTCCAGCCACGTTGCTGCACATCGACTGCAAGCTCAGCCTACCTCAGCTTCTTGAGCTCGTAGGCCTCTACTGCATCCGCCCAGGGCACTGTAAGCTCGATGATGTAAACGAGATGGAGTGAGGCCGACCCTAGCACAAGGTCTGGTCTGAGGGTGGTTTCTGCGATTTCAGTTGAGAAGCAGAGCCTCTGGGCTAAGTCTGCCACCATCTTCCAATCACGTGCCCCGCCGAGCCGCCCGGTGTTTGGTCTCGATGTGGTGAGCCTGGCTTTACCCTCACCTTCTGGACAAATGCTGTTAACGGCCAGCGGGATGAAGGGGGAGGGAGAGCATTGACACTTGTCCACCGACTTTCCAGCACTGCCTCAAGACGCCATAGCACCTGGTTGTGTCACCAGGTGTATCGGCCTTGAGTTAGGCTGGTCTTGCAGCCCACCAGAATGTGCTTTAGTGTTGCTGAAGTCAGAATACATAACAAGGCAACGGTTAAAAATGCCATATGTAGGTCACTTGGAGCAATTTTCAAATCAATTTATCATTCAAAGATACAGCTGAAAGAGATGGCATTTCTCTGGTGCCAAGGTGCAAAGGCTTCAAAATAGCAAGTAACATTTAAAGTAGAGAATAACATAATTCAAATAGCAAGCAAAGAAGCATATTCACTTGAGGGGAGGAAAAATTCACGCACATAGTCTAAGACCCTGAATGACAATGTCGAGCAATTGACGGTACGGTCTCCTGGCAGTATGCAGGCACGTGCCATCCAGCCTGTCATTCCCCTGCTTGAACACAGGAGGGCAGCACTGACAGGAGAGGTAGCTCTCACCTGATCTGCAGCAATGGGCGAATGGAGGCTTGAGTCCTCGTCCTTGCTACAACTGAGGCTACACAGCTCCATGTTGTTTATCTCTCTACCAGTATAAGTTGTATCACAGCTGGAATGGAAACACTAATGGCCGGCAATAGAGGAAACTACAGAAAGTGCTGGATACTGCCCAGTCCATTGCAGGCAGAGTCCTCCGGAACATTAAGTACATTTATATGGACTGCTACCACAAGAAATAAGAATCAGGTTTATTATCACCGGCAAGTGTTAGGAAATTTATTAACTTAGCAGCAGCAGTTCAATGCAATACATAATATATAAGAGAAAAAATAAATTTAAGTAAATCAATTTCATTATACGTATATTGAATAGATTAAAAAATGTGAAAACAGAAATACTGTATATTAAAAAAAGTGAGGTAGTGTCCAAGGGTTCAATGTCCATTTAGAAATTGGAAGGCAGACGGGAAGAAGCTGTTCCTGAATCACTGAGTACCTCCTCACTTTCGAGGACTTTTTACAACTTGCGCTCTCACTTTTTTCGCAGTTAGTCTTTTGCACATTGGTTGTCAGACTTCATTTATGTACAGTTTTGCTACTTTTTTCATTTATACACCTGTAATATAATTTCAAGGTAGTATACATACTTTGATAATGATTTAACTTCGAATTTAGAGCATGATTATCAACCAAATCGGCGTTGGTGCAGTATAACTGTGGGAGATCGACTTGGACATTACATCTTTTTGATTAAGCAACAAAAAGTTCTGGCTCAGCACACAAGCGACTGAGCCTGTAAGAGAAGAACTCTTAACAATGTAAATTCAGCCCTCAGTTCCTCAACAAATCATTTATATTGTGGCTTTAATAGCATTTTTTTTGCAGAGTGAAATTGATAAACATGATAATTGGAGCCTTCTACATTTGTTACTGCACTTTAACTTACAAATTTACAAAAAGTTATTATTTCCCCAATTCAAATTTTAGGAATCTATGAAGGATACTGATGGGGCTGGAGAGAACTTCATTTGCCATTCTTTTTGGGTTAATAATCTCCCTGGCAGCAGCACAGAATGACATCGGAATCTGTCGGGTGGCTCCTCACTGGCAGATTGGCAATCAAATACCAATGGAGGAGCAGTCTGGACAAATTACCGTGGTGGCCCTTCTCAAAGCAAGCTGATCGTTCTGTCTAAAGCAGGCTGCCGGGTAAGTATGGCAATTTATCTATACATTACCCCACAGAATAACGTTGTCCATAGTACTACACAAACATCGCAATTCAACATCATACCATGGAGACTTGCTGCAGACCCATTCTCTCTCATTCCCATCAGCAGTTCGGCAGAGCTCAAGAGGGTCAAGGACTGAAGTGCTGTTGTTTTTCACTTCACTCTCATCCATTCTGAAGATAAGAGGGGTAGAAGATGGTCCCATTGTTCCTTGTTTTGTCAGAGACAACCCTAGCAGTCATGGTATCAGTAACTCTTTACATGGTCTGAGTCTTGAGTACAGATTTCAAATGAATTGATCACTTTTCTAATGTTAACTATTTGGGCAGGGTGCATCATATTCAATATTTTCTATCTAGTTATCATTCTCAGTTAAGACTTCTGATGTTGTTGAATATTTTTGGTCTTTTTATTTGTATATAGTGTGTTGAAAGATTGTATATTAAAATGAAATTTGGACCTATTGCCAAATTTGTACTTTGGTTATGTTTGGCAACTGGTAAGTTCTGTCCCTTTTTAAATGGTTTATGTCCCAAGAGCAATCCTGTTCTCTTTTGCCTTCTAATATTCAGGATTTGAAAAGCAAGTAATAAAATCATAGCATTGCTTAACTTTCACATAAAAACAAAATGATTTGGAAGTTGCTGTACTCAATAAATGATAGATCAATCATTTCAATCATTCTGTGGCACCATGAGATTTCAAACTGTGTACGATTGAAAAAGAAAAGCCCAGTCAGAAACATCTTGCATGTATTTTCATCTTAATGCTGCATTCGTAAAGTCATGTTAATGACAGCTTGTATTTTTTTTCACTTTGATAGATTAGGCAAATTGCGTGACAAGCTTGTCCATCATGGCCTGACTGACATACATTACATGATTGTGAACGATAAAACATTTGAATCCAGGATCATGTTTCAGAAGCTCATATCCAATGCTCCCAAAGATATCCCTGTTTACCAGCAATCACGATTTCAACCTGATGTTTGGCATATCTTGGGGGGTGTCAAGGATGACATCTTTATCTATGATAGGTTGGTACTTCAGGATATTAATTTTACTTAAAGCTCATTGTTTAAGTTAGTAAGCAGATTATTTTTCCACTTTAAGTATAGTATTTCCATATAGTAATTGTTAAGATGGTGAAGTTATAATGCATGTGTCATATATTTTATGGTAAATGGGAGGTACTTTTTGCATTAGTTATTGGGCTGTGGCACTTTGATACTTCGCCTGGTGGCTACATGGGGTTTGTTTGCCATTATAATCTGCTGCTTGTTGAGGTGCATGAAGTAGGCAGCAGTACTCATCCTCATTAGTATACAGTGGATTCCAGTTAATTGGACCATTGGTTAATTGGGGCAGTCACTTATTAGGCACAGCTCTTAAAGAACAAAAACTAATTGAGAAGACAGCCAGGGTTCACTTCGTTTGTTTGGGACACTATGCCTCTCAATTGGGGCAGGAGATTGTTGCTGAAAAGTTTCTAAATAGCGTCAGTCACGTGCACTTGCGAGGCCAGCATGCTTCGAGTGGACAATTTTTAAATAGCATCAATTGCATGTACTTGTGTTCAAAAAGCAGCAAATTTTGTCACTGACAGTCTGCAAGAAATAAACAGTAATACAATTCAGACCTGTTTTGCTCACTGCGATTTCAGACGTTCAGGCTTGGTGATGCCAGAATTGGCCGAGGGTGAATGAAACAATTTCAGTACACAAGTTAGAATCTATGAAAAATTTGAAGGCATCAACAATCATCTTGAATATTACAATGAAAATAAAGATTTGGAGGATGCAACGGTCAACAGCATTGCATGAAGGCAGTTCATCATCTGTTTCCACTGAATGTTCATTTACATTCAAAGGAAAGTGACACCGATAACATCATCTGTCAATAAGTATTATTGGCAGATAATGGCCAAGTGGTTGAGGCATTCGTCTAGTGATCTGAAGGTCGCTAGTTCGAGCCTTGGCTGAGGCTGCGTGTTGTGTCCTTGAGCAAGGCACTTAACCACACATTGCTTTGTGACGACACCGATGCCAATCTGTATGGGTCTTAATGCCCTTCCCTTGGACTACATTGGCGGCATGGAGAGGGGAGATTTGCAGCTTGGGCAACTGCTGGTCTTCCATATTAAAAAAAACCTTGCCCAGGCTTGCACCCTAGAAACTTTCCAAGGTGCAAATCCATGCAAATCGAGACTAACAGAGGCCTACTATTAGGAACTAAGACACAGTTTTGTTGTATTGATAGTGTTCTAATTTATTCTGTATTTCATTCAAATACATAATTTGTTACTCAGTATGTTTTTTAAAATATCTTTTTAACTACTTCCATGAAACTTGGGCTAATTGGGGCAGCTGCTTAATTGAGCTAAACGCACTGGTCCCAGTAAGTTCAAGTTCACCAGGACCTACCATAATACATTTTTGCTCCCCTTGTATTCCTGGGACATTTGAGACAGGCGAGATTAGCAGACTAAATGGGGTGGGAGCAATTCTTCCTTTCTCTATGTGGCTCAAAATTATGATGGTACTGGCTATTGTTTTATGAATTCAGTAGTTGCTGATAATTCATGTTTGTCTGACAAATCATAGTTGTTTGAATATGGAAGTGAGATTGCTTACATTTGAAATTTTCTTTTGGTAGATGTGGTAAATTGACCTTTCATGTCACGCCACCATATAGCCACTTGCAGTTCCGCTACGTTGAAGCAGCAATTCAAGCTACTTACAACAGAGACATCTGTGGGAACTGCAGATCCAATAACAACACACTGGAGGTAATTGTTAGCATTAATCATTGGTCTCTGAGAGAACACATTGGTGGCTGGTAGATGGATCACAATAGTTCAAAAATGGTGCTTGTGGCATCTCTGACTAGATAATTGTCATAGAAGTAGCTAAAAGCAAATGAAGCAGCTAAAGTCGAATGATTTTCCCTCGTCAACAGGAAACTGATGATGTTCTTTTCTTGCAGATGGTCTCATCACCCTCTACAGGACAAAATTAATTCAATCTAACATCACGGGTTTGAAACTGAGGCTTTTGAAAATCACTTGCATGAGTGCCATATGTGACCAACTAAATCTTAACAGGAGCCTATTATGAAAATTCTTAACATCATTTCAGCTGCCTTAACTGCTTAGATGCCAATGTTGACCCTAATGGGGTACAAAGTTTTGTTGCAGAAACCTAGTTTGATATTAACTATTGTGAAGCAATGTAATTTATATTTGTGAATCTCCGATGACTGCAGTCTAATTTGGCATTAGCGTTAAGCTCTGTTGACTGGTCTTTTGAACAACTGACCATTGTGGCAACCCCTTTTCCCAAGGTGTGTGTCAAACCAGATACCCCTCTGAATATAGTTCTAGTCACCGTGATCTCAGCTGAACACTGCCTTTTGTCATGCATCCCATATATGTGGCATGAATCAGTGCTGTGAACAGGGGCTATGAATAAATCAGATTCTAACCTTGTAAGCCAGTATAAAGTCACTTGTAAAGGGATGTCCCATTTCCTGTCATCCACAAAAATAACTATGAATATTCATTATGGGAGTGTGTTTGGGTGGGGGGGGGGGAAGTATCACAGGAGATTTTGCACTGCTTTGGCAGAAATGCTCCTAGATAAAGTATGTATCAATATTTTGATGTTTGCTTTACATGTACTATTCAGTGTAAGTTATTCCTCTAGTTTTGTTGTGCTTAATGAAGTCTTTGGTACAAACTAGCTACTAGTAACTACAGGCTGACCACTGCACAAAAAGCTTAAGGAAAAGTTTTTAACTGACTTGTACAAACTGCTAGCATCTCTTAGATCATAGGACCAAATGAAATTAAAGAAAGTAGGTCATTTGGCTCCTTGTGTTTGCTCAGCCATTCAATAAGATAATGGATGATTCAAGTTTCTATGTTCATCTTCCCACCCATAAACTTCGGTTGCCTTACTAACTTGGAGGTGGGGAAGAAAAAATATCCATTCCATTGCAGCTTTGAACATAATCAAGGATTCAGCCTCCATAACTTTCTTGGGCAAACAGTCCAATAGGGACTCAGCCCTTTGAGAAAAAATCTTGCTCATCAATTTTTTAGTTAGCCCTTTATTCTGCAATTTTGCCCTCTGCTAGACTAACCAATGAGGGCAACATTCTACTAACATTTACCCTATATTGTGCTAAGAATGTTGTATTTCAATAAGATCAACTCTCATTTTCCTAAACTTAAATGATTGTCAACTTTTCCTCCCAACACAATCACTGCATACATTCCTGAATTGCCTCTAAATATATATATTTCTTCAAGTAAGGTGAGTACCTGGTGCCTTTTAAATTTTAGTAAGATTGGTACGTGTGTTGCTTTGCAAGAAAAGCCAGCATTATGTTAGCTTCCTGATTGCCTAGTGTAGCTCTATGTGAGCTTTGTGTTTCAGAAGAGTGAATGTCCCTCTAAAATCCTCCATGTCCCACACCCTGTTTACAGTACATTGTGTTTTGAACAAGATTATATGATGTAAATAAAATACCACACTGACTTTTCCTCTATAATAACCTTGTGATAATTTCACTTTTAACCACAACCATAATTTTGACATTAATTTCTCTGTCTGACGCTGAACGCAGCTCATTCTGCAATCACTCAGAAGTCTGAACCAAGCTGTATAGGTGATCATGCTTCCCAGCAGATCCCTTGCAAGCTGCCTGCTAACTTTGAATATTATGTGTATGTACAGTACATGATTTTGAAGGTAACTTGTGATCAGAGGAAGGAATCTGTTTCTATCTGTATGGGTGATCAGTTATTGTCATTGTTTCATTACAAGCTTGTTGAATTTGGACTTGAATCCACCTTATTTCCAACAAACACGCCTGGTAATTTGTTTGTCACCCCTGCCCACTATGATTGTAGCATCTTTTTCTTGATCTTGTCCATTTACTGCTGGTCTGAGAAATAATTGCTTCTCACTACTGTATCTGTGAGCTCAGCCATTTTCCTTTTGAGGCAAGGTTCTCTGGTTTTATCATTATCACACTGATGTATTTTGATATGGAAGTGGGTTGGTTATCTGCACTTCAAAAGTTGCTAAATTTATATGGATTTGTGAATCTTCAATACAGCCAAACCAGATCACTGGGGTTCTAAGAGGGGCACGGGCAGTTCATGTTCTTCAGCTCACAACTTATTTTAACAGTTCATCTGGTTTTTCATGGCATGTTTGGAAATAAAACTTAATTAGCTTTTAGTCATTTTGTTAAATGGAATGTTCTTGCTATTTAACTAGATCAGTTACAAATACATTTAAAAAGCAGTTGTTTCTAATTTACCAATATCAAACACTGTTACTTTTTTCATTGTCAACCTTTCTATTTCATTTAGTTCCTTCCTCCAGAACCTTTTTCTGCGGTGCCTGAAATCTTGGCAGCTAGGAGATTATTTGCATATTTGCTATATTCCTCTATCTGTTAGCTTAGTTGAAGATCTGGGACTTCATGGGCAGTGGAAGCAAACTCAATCAAGCTTTTCAAAAGGGAGTTCCCCATGTGCTTGAAGGGGAAAATAATTTGCAAAGCAATGGGAAAAGAATTCAATTAAAGTACTGATTTTTTTTTAAAAGGAAAATCTACTTGGCCTGGCTGAATAACTTCTTCCTGAGTCAAAATAATTTTAGGAAAGCCAGAGCATTCCTATAGCTTGCGCAAGATCAATAATTTCGTATCATCTGTTACCAAATTTACAACGTTAGTGCTTTGCTAAAATTATTTCCCCCTTACCCAGATTACTGGTGTAAGTGACTTAGTCTTTAGTAGGATTCTGTTGCTAGCAATCCTTCAATTCTTTGACTTTGGCTGGGATTTTGTTATCAATCTGCATAATGTGGTCCAGGTATGTGTGATATTAGCATATTTACTGATTTGTTGGTGTCACCAATTTTGGTTTGTTTCAGATTTCCAACATCTGCATTTTTTGCCTTTTGATTATGATAAGTTTATCTTAACTAAAATATTATTAACTGTTCTACTATTGTAATTTTAATGAGTTTTGGTTATAATGTTAAATATAAATTGAATTTGAATTTCCAGTTTTCTTCTAATTACACAAATAAGTGAATAAAAAATTACTGGATATTGCAATGGTTGTACATTTTTTTAATGCATTGCTTTTAAGACTACAGCCATTATCACAATATATCTCACCCAGATCCCATCACCTCACTCCCCTTCTATTCTCAAAATAGATCCGATTCTCTGAAAGATCCATTGAATGTAATAATGGAGATAGAACTTTGGAATTTTAACCTACATTTCCATTAATTAAATCCTCAAATCACAAGATACCATTGGTTCATGGAAAATATATTACTGTCCACAGATGAGTAGCACTGAATTCCCTATTTGAACTAGCTTACAGTGGTGTGGCGTGCAAAGTCTCTACCAACTGAAGTGACGCCAATATTTTTTGCTTTTGGGAACTTGGGATTCTGAGCACAGACTCCAGTTACATACACATTAGGAATCTAAAGAAGCAATCAGAATAATTAATTGGTGTAGTAGAAGTTCTCGGGATCAAATTATTGGAAAAGGCACCCTTGAATTGAGGGTTTGGAAATGTAATGAGGAATTATGAAGAGAGGACAATGGCTCACTAATACGCTTGCCTTTCCAGCAATAACCAAAATGGGATATTCAATTTCTATATCAAAGTATACTGTAGCCATGCACCCAGAATTTATGGAATTACAATGAAAATAAGAGGAAAGAGTAGTTAGTTGTTCTTGTTATGCACTGTACGGATGAAATAAAATCAATAGATTGCTGACTAACTCCTGCATAGGAGGCTACCAGTTAAATTGAAGTATACTTTCTGTTTTGGATTTGCAAACAATTGCAGGCTGTTGAATTTGAACCAAATTTAAAATTTACAAAATTATGAGGGGAAAAGATGGAATAAATGTAAGCAGACTTTTTCCACTGGGTTTGGGTGGAACTACAACTGGAGGGTCTTGGGTTAAGGGTGAAAGGTGAAAAGCTTAAGAGGAACCTGAGAAACTTCTTCACCCAGAAGGTCGTGAGAGTGTAGAATGAGCTACCAGCACAAGTGGTGCATGCAATCTTGATTTCAATGTTTGAGAGACATTTGGATAGATAATGTGGATGGTAGGGGTATAGAAGGCTATGATTCTATTGTAGGTCAGTGGGAGTAGGCAGTTTAAATGGCTCAGCATAGAATCAAGGGGCTGTTTGTGTGATGTACTTTTCTATGACTATAACTTTAACATTGGATCAAGGTAAGATAGAGGAATCCTTTGCAGTTTTCATCTTTCAGCCTGAAAGATCAGTTTGCAGAGTAACTTGAAAATAAAAGGCGATCCAGGACACTGGATGAGGAAGAATCTGTAACTACAGCCACATTGTCTGGGCAGAATATGATGCCAATTTCCTTAATCCCAACAGCTGCATATTGTCTGTATCCCTTGCCTGTTCATGTCTCTGTTTATATGCCTCTTAACTTTGCCATCATTGTCTGCTTCTACCATCTCTGCTGGTAACATATTCTGGACATCTATTTAAATTTCCTTTAACCACTCCCTATCTCACCTTATTGGGCATTCCTAACCTGGGATATAAAACTGTATCTACCCAATCCATGCCTTTTGTAATTTTATACACTTACGTTGGGTAACCTCTCAGCCTCCAATACTCCAGGGAAAACAGTTTTCAAGTTCTTCAACACAACAATACAAGGAATAATGCTATGAAAATTAGCTTTTTGTAGTGGCAAACAGAAATATAAGTTTATGTTAACTTGTGTTTACGTTAACATGCCTATCTGAGTTTGTACAACCTCTCATAAATCAAATATGCTCCAATCCAGGCAATGTCCTCCATGAGCATCAACTGCACCCTCTCCAAACCCTTCATATTGTGTGGTGACAAGAGCAGAACACAATACTCCAAATGTGGCCTCAGTGAAATTTTATACATGACAAAGTGACTTCCTAACTTTTATATTTAATGGCCCAACCAAAGGCAAGTGTGCTGTATGCCTTCTTTACTGTTCTATCCACTGGTGTGGCCAATTTCGGAAGCTATGGATAGGCAAAAAGCCCTCTGTATGTCAATGCTTCCAAGGGTCTTGTCATTTATTGTATACTTTCCTCTTGCATTTGGTGTCACACTTGTCAGGATTAAACCCCATTTGCTACTTCTCTGCCCAAATTTCCAAATGATTTATATCTGCTATAACAGACCTAGAATAGGCATGGATAATGGAGAAAACAAATTAGGATGCAGTGAGAAGTTTCTATGTTCAACTACTATATTAGAACCAAAATATGTTTATATTTCACACATCTTTAGTTGAATGGTATTTGAATCATTATTTATGCAAAAGGTATGTATTTTAAATTGCTGTTTTAAAATATGTTTATTGGTTTATCATTAACTCTTAAGTAAAATATACAAAGATATTTTTCCAAAGGTTAGAAAACACACTTCCAATAAGGACTATTCTTTTTGTTTAATTGAAGATGTAGCTATCACCGGATTATGAAGTAAAATCAGGAAGTAGCACCTTGGTTAGATAAAGGCATAAGAGATCAATGCTTAGTAGAATCTTGGAATGAGTCCGAGATTCTTGGAGTATTGTAACATGCACTTTGAATACTTGAGTATAAATCCAATATGGAACCTTAAATAGATACAACCATAAAAGGAAACGGTTCAGGATTGAATAAACACTTAATTTCTGAGTTGTTCATTTTGAAAAAGCTCTTTTATTATGTACCTGGTGGATGATTAAAATCTCATGCTTTTCTAAGTTTGATAAGAAAGTCAAGCTGAATCTGCTAATGCTTCTGGTTTGCTGGTGAAACTAATGATTCTCTTATTTCTTCTTTGATGCCACTGTGTCAGGTTCCTGTTATCAAGTTCGCTCTTATACTTGTGATTATTAGCAAATGATTAATCTAGAGAAGAAGTGGTTGGCAAGACTTTCTTGAGGGGTTTTGCACTTTCGGAAAAAGAAAAGTATTTGGCTTTTCAGGTTGACTATGTATCCATCTGGCTTCACCTGAAGCAACATCCACTGGTGATTTTGGGAAACATTTATTTCCAATCTGTGGATTATGAGAGTAACCTGCTCTGTGATTAGATGCACCTGGGTTCCTCGGTTTCTTCTTGTACTTTGATGGTAGTGCAGTCTGAGCCTTCCAAATCTTCAGTTTCTTGCATTGTTCATTGCCTGAAGAATATGCTTTTGTTTTAATGGATAAATCACTGTTATTCTTAATCCAGTGCAATAATGGGTGGTACACCACACTGCTGTGTTTCATGGAATTCACCCAATCTGTTATCTCCTTTTTTTGACTTCTATTCTTCCTCAAGTGAAACAGATAACAGGTAATAAATGCCAAGATCATGCATGCTCCAAAAATGATGAAGAAGTATGAAACCCAGTCTGAAAATAAAACAGAAGGGTGTTAAATAAAATATTGTCATTTTTGACTTAAATGCCACATACAACTGGTTTCAATGTGATAAATCTGGTAAATTAACTTCTTGTTGTTATATGTACTGAGGAACAATGGGAAAAACTTTGTTTCGCATTGCCATCTATATAAATCAGTTTATCGCTTCAGTACATTGTGGTAGTTCATTGGAAAGACACAGCAACAGAATGCAGATTAAAACGTTACAGTCACAGAGAAACTTCCGTGCAGACAGACCATAAGGTGCAAGTCCATGACAAAGTAGACTACAAGATCAACAGTCCATTTTAACATGCAAGAGAACTGCTCAGTAGTCCTTTAACAGTGGCATATAAGCTGTCCTTGAGCCTAATGGTATTGCCTTAATACTCCAGGCTTTAGTCCAACTCATGTAATGCATTCTTGAATGTCAATTTTGTAGCCTCATCTATAATTTGAATTGATAAGGCAAAAGTGGTACAGGTTAGAGCATCAATATTAAATAAGCCTGCTTTCTGGCTAGGGAAAGATATGATGTCAAAGACTAGGGACTGGAGTCACAGCAGGAATGTAAAACAAGGCTGTGGTCATACAGTAATACAGCACAGATTCAGGCCATTGCAAACATGCCAACCTTCAAGCACCTTGCATTACGTATTACTGTGTGTACACATTTCTTCGTGTACATATTTCTTCAGGTTAGGACATTCTTTAACATAATTACAGAGGACCACAGCCAGCACCTTCTCAGGATCAAACTGCACTTTATATGACATGAAATCTGTTGTTTAGCAGCAGCAGTAGAGTGCAAAGACATAAATGATGATAAATAACAAAATAAATAAATAGTGCAAGAAAAGGAATGAAGAGGGTTCATGGACAATTCAGAAATCTGATGGCAGAAGGGGAAAAACTGTTACTAAATTGTTGACTGTGGGTCTGCAGCTTCCTATATTACCTTCCTGATGGTAATAATGGGAGGCTTGTCCCAGATGGCAAGGGTTCTTACCTGACTGTGCTGCAACGGCCATATTGATATTCACCATACATCTATAGAAAGCTGGAAGAGTCTTTGTTAACATTCCACAGTACTTCAAACTCCTAATGAAGTAGTGCTGCTGGTGTGCTTTCTTCATAATTGCATCAATGTGTTACGCCCAGTATTGATCAATTGAGGTGTTGACACCCAACAGCTTAAGGCTGCTTACCCTTTCCACCACTAACCCCACAATAAAGACTGGTCCATGGTTTCCTGACTTCCGTTTTGTGGTCCACAGTCAAAATCCTCATCTTGCGAATCTTGAGTGCGAGGTTGTTGCTGCAACATCACTCAACCAGATGATCTGTCTCGCTCCTATAAGCTGCCTTGTCACCATCTGAGGCTATGCTAATTTATATATGATGTTTGAGATAAGCTAACCCAGTAACGAATGTAGAGATTAGTGCAGTGGGCCTTTCTTTGCTGATCTCCTCAAGTTGTTTCATGCATTTGTCCAATATTTGCCAAGCACCAGACCCAGTTAACACATTTTCAACTGCCCTCCACCTTGAGATCTTATCTCTGATTCATTTCCTTCATAATCTCCATCAGTCAGAGAAAGTCAGGCAGGTTCCATTCTACTGTAATGATATCTGAGATGCTTCATCAAGTCAAGCCAAGTCACTTTTATTATCATTTCGACCATAACTGCTATGTACAGTACATAGTAAAAATGAGACAACGTTTTTCAGGACCATGGTGTTATATGACACAGTACAAAAACTAGACTGAACTAACTAAAAAACAACACAGAGAAAGCTACACTAGACTACAGACCTATGCAGTACTGCATAAAGTGCACAAAACAGTGCAGGCATTACAATAAATAATAAACAGGACAATAGGGCAGTAAGGTGTCAGTCCAGGCTTTGGGTATTGAGAACTCTGATAGCTTGGGGGAAGAAACTGTTACATAGTCTGGTCGTGAGAGCCCGAATGCTTTGGAGCCTTTTCCCAGATAGCAGGAGGGAGAAGAGTTTGTATGAGGGGTGCATGGGGTCTTTCATAATGCTGTTTGCTTTGCGGATGCAGCGTGTAGTGTAAGTGTCTGTAATAGCAGGAAGAGAGACCCTGATGATCTTCTCAGCTGACCTCACTATCCGCTGCAGGGTCTTGCGATCTGAGATGGTGCAATTTCTGAACCAGGCAGTAAGGCAGCTGCTCAGGATGCTCTCAATACAACCCCTGTAGAATGTAATGAGGATGGGGGGTGGGAGATGGACTTTCCTCAGCCTTCACAGAAAGTAGAGATGCTGCTGGGCTTTCTTGGCTATGGAGCTGGTGTTGAGGCACCAGGTGAGATTCTCCGCCAGGTGAACACCAAGAAATTTGGTGCTCTTAACAATCCCTACTGAGGAGCCGTTGATGCTCAGCAGGGAGTGGTCGCTCCATGCCCTCCTGACGTTGGGCCAAGTCAGGAATTTTCATAGTTCAAAAGTTACTGTAATATTTAAAGAGAGCAAATTTCAGATCCTCTAATTTTGGATATCAGTTAACCATCTTGTCGGAGTATTTGCAGAAAAGGTATGTTGGTGAAACAGACTTGGTGTCACATGGAGCAATGTGTATTTGTATGATGCCACTAAGAGCAATATAAGATGACCTCAAAATACTGAACCAAAGTGATTCAAGAAAGATCATCTTTATGTAGCAGGTGGCTACTGTCTAGAATACACTGTCGTGGGAGGAAGATTCGATTGCATTGTTCAAAAGGGAGCCAGATATGTACCTAAAATTGAAATAATTTGCTGGGCATGGAATTGACTGAAACCAACTGAATTGCACTTACAAAGAACTGGTATGGATTTGATGGGCTGAATATGCTGGAGAAACTGAGCACCATTTTATGCACGTTTTGAAAGAAAGAGACCAACACAGCTGTGCAAATCCCCACAGCATCCGGCAACCCTTTTAAATCTGTCTTGGAGGCTGCTGTCCAAGCATCTTTCAAGAGGCATCAGGCTCTGACGGTGAACTTGGCCAGGTAGTGAAATCTTGTCTCGACCAACTGGCTGGAGCGTTCAAAAACGTCTTCAACCTCCTGACTGCCGCATTCTGAGGTTCCACCTGCTTCAAAAGGGCAGTGTTGGAAATGGGGCGCAGCTTCAAGCTGTGGTGTTTAATTATCTCAGTGGATCCATCCTGGGCTCATCACCTAGGTGCTACTTTGTTAGGGGTTTGAGGAGACTTGCTATGCCACCAAAATCTTACAAACTTCTATAGATGTATGATGAAATATTTCAGCCATCAGGCCCTGAACCAGCATGAATAACTTCACTCACCTCATCACTGGGCTGGTTCCACAACCTATGGACTCACTTTCAAGGACTCTACAACTCAGATTCATGTATGTATGTATGTATTTATCTATCTATCTATCTATCTATCTATCTATCTATCTATCTATCTATCTATCTATCTATCTATCTATCTATCTTTCTTTCTTTCTTTCTTTCTTTCTTTCTATCTATCTATCTATCTATCTATCTAATTATTATTTGTATTTACAATTTGTCTCCTTTTGCACGTTGGTCAGTCTTTGCGTGCAGTTTTTTCATCAATTATTTTATTTCCTTTATCTTTGAATGCCTACAAGAAAATGATTCTCCTCTAATGCACAGGACAAAAAAAAGCTAGAGAGCTGTAGTTTATACATTTCAATGTCTTTGCATTGTACTGCTACTGCAAAGCAACAAATCATGTCATATGCCAATCATAATAAATCTGGCTCTGATATTGGGTGATTGTTAATATAAGCTCTAAAGGGAATCCCTTAATATTTTATGCCTATATAACAATGATTTGTACTTTGCGACAGCAGAAAATAATGTATTGGCTTTTTTTTCCAAAGTATGCGTGTCTAAATTCCATTGATATTGTACACTTACTGGTTGGCATTATCATCTGAATTGAGTAACTAATTTCGGAGCCCACTGCAATGATTTCCGAAGACTCAATCCTGCCCAAAGCCTTTCTAGCGTTTCGAACTCGTTTGTCAATGACTCTGTGACGTGTCGCACTCGGAGTCATCGCAACAATCTGCCAGCTCGTCCGCAGTCTGCGCCCTCTCTGGATTCACGACCATGATATTCTAGACAAACTCGCATTTTAATGCAGGCTTCATGTTAATCCTGATTAACAGTTCAGATGGAAAGGACAGCATCTTATGTGGTTCTGAACAAGGTTTAAAAGCAGGGTAGCAGGGGAAAATACACTTGAAGTCAAAACTGCAATCAGCGCTCATCAAGTTGGCGCTTCCAGTGTTTCGTTCCCTTTGAGCCGCCGTCGCTGAAAAGCTCGATGGTAATTGGTTCGCTTTCCAGCTGAGCTGTGATAGGCGATTACTGTCCATTCCTGAGGTCGCGAGTGCGATGCCCGAATTTGATTGGTTTCCCTTCCGTCAGGAGCGAATACGGATTGGTGGAGATTTTCGTCGGGCGGATGGCATCGTGGAGAAGGGTAAGTGAGGTGGTGGTGGTGGAGTAGGGTTGAGGGGCTGCCTTTTGTGGAGTGAAGTGTTGCTGGAGCTGCTCAGCGTGGAGTCATCAACTTGGCGAACGATGGTCCTTGCTCTGCTCTTCCAGCACAGTGAGATAGATGGCCCCCGGGGGAATGTTGCTGCCTCCATGACCCTGCTGAGGGTTGCATTGAAGCTTGGCACAGCCAGTGCAGAGGCACTGTGAGGAAGATCCACAGTCTATAGGCTCCCTCTGCACACTTGGGGGAGGAAAGAAGTTGCCGTTGACACATTGAAATGGCGTTTAACTCCGAGGTGGGGGACTACATGTAATAGAATTTGGGATAGTGTGGAAAGTACTCTGTTCAGAATGTATGAGTGTCTCTGGGATATGGTCTCAATTATGAATAGTTGGTGGAGTGGACCCCAGCTCACCCTGTGAATGGCACTCTGTGACGTCTTGCAGGCTCTATAGCGGAGCTTGGGGTTGGGTAGTTCTTGGTTATCTTGGAGCAGCAATTCTAAGATTGTATAGAACATGCTGGATTAGATAATGGTATGGTTGGTGAAGAGACAGAATGAGTTTACATTTCAGGTCAGTGACCAACCCTTGAGGTGCTGACAAGCTCTAATGAAAGACCGTAGACATGAAGTGGAGATGCAAGAATGTTCAGATGCTAGTCTCTGGAACACAGACAATCTGCTGGAGGAACTGGGTGGGTTGAGCTACCTCTGTGGGGAGGGGGTGTTAAGGAATTGTTGATTTCCCCTACCTCATCCCACACATCCCCCATGCGTGCTCGACTGGTGGAGTTTCTGCAGCAGGTTATTACATTGATATGAAGTGTTAGCCGTATTCCTTGACAGTTGTTGCCAGACCTACTGAGTGCTTCTAACTTCTACATCTTAATTGCTGTTAATGATGTTGCAGCACACATCTCATACATACAACTGGGTATGAATTCAGCTTCAGTTTTTAAGGGGCAGTCTATGATGAATAAAAATTAAATTTTATTAATGATAGTTTATGGCTGCATTTATATACCTGCCACAATGCTTGCAGAGTAATTTGGTTAAGCAATCAGTCTGGGAAATTTGCAGTGCTTGTGCGTGTTGTCCTATCACGAGCAGCTAAAGGAATTAAATCTCTGTTTAGTGTTTTGGAGAATATGGGGGGGGGGGGTTTCAACTAGTGGGCTATAAATACATGTTTTGAACAGCAATTAGAAACAAAAACTTTGAATGCTGTTGTAATATTTTTGTGATTCTAGTTGGATCAACATGACAACAACATTCAGTGATGATGGTTCGAAGGCAATTGAGCAGATCACAGATGTTCTCGAAACAGGCAACAGAACGGACAGCAGTAAAATAGATCACGTGTATGAGATTGAGAGAACCTGCGACTTCATCACAAATCATGCCTTTAAAAGGGTATGTAGCTCAAGAATAATTTATTAGATTCTTCAAAAATCAGCACATGAGTTTTGTTGAAATAATCTTTAACTCTGTCATATTTGTTGCAGAATTTTTAATTAGGGCTTTTGACCAGTGGTAAAGGAAGGAAGAATAATTTAAATGTATCCAACCCACTTCAGAGGCCTTATAGCCACATAATATTTATTACATTGCAAGCATGCATTCATGTCTGGGAGTATCCTCTGAAATATTTAATCATTCACACTAGGTGGCTGTACAATTTCCTGATGAACTTCTCATTGATGCAGCTGCGGTTGTATCAAAATTGGAGAAAAAGACCAGTGCCAAGATTTTCATATTGGGAGACACATCATATGGCAGGTTTGAATTAATTTGATACAACTTTCACCAATTTGAATGTGGGGAATGTTGATAAGGGCAGTATTTATTGTCTTTTCCTCATTATTCCAATTGTTCTGCAAGTACAGTTTGTATTGACAGAATTACTTGAAATTTTCATATTTATGTAGCTGCTGTGTGGATGAAGTTGCTGCTGAGCATGTTCAGGCTGACAGTATAATACATTATGGAAGAGCATGCCTCAGCCCAACCAGAAGACTCCCAGTAATGTACGTGTTTGGACAAAAATCTATCGATTTGTATCAATGTGCTGCTGCTTTTCGTGCACTCTACCCAGACAAGTTTACGTATGTTATAATGCTGTGTGATGTCATCTACTCATATGCACTTGGTAAGAGTTTGTCTATAGTTACCCTTCTCCTCTTAAGTTCTTTCTCCTAAACTATAACGTTATAAGTAGATACTTTCTTTTGTCAAGGAGCTTACTGACTCTTCAAGGATTTAAAAAAAAGACTCAAAGCTTCATTTTATTATCAAAGAATGTATGCAGAATATATCTCTGAGATTCGTCTTATCCAGGTAGCCATGGAATACAAAAAAACCATGGAAGCTTTCCAAATTTGGTTAATTCCTCTAAGTCTTTCTTACTATTCTCAGTGAATATATTCCCTTATCCTAAGCTGACTTGAAGGGAATTGATAAATGAGAATACACCTGTGTGATTGTTAAACACATTTTTTACAAATAAATGATGTAGAAACTCAAGTTAGCCATTGTTTTAAAAGGATGATTTTTTCATTTTTTTACCCTTATTTCTCAGATATTATAAGATCTAAAGTATTTGACCACTTCATAATCAACACAGTCAATTCTGGTTAATTGGGCCATCGTTTAATTGTGGCAGCCGCTTATTTGGAACAATTTTTTTAAAAAAAACAAAAACTAATGTGAAAGTTGCCAATACTCCATTGCTTTATTTGGGACACCTTGCTACTTAATTTGAATAGGAAATGTGCCAGACAGATCCTAACTAATGTCAGAAGTGTGCACTTGTGTGATTGTTAGATGCTACGCTGTGCATAAAATGAACAGTCTTAAAACAGTGATTTTTGTCACTGACTGTTGGTGAGAAATAAACAGACAATTCTGAACTGTTTTGCTCACAGCAGTTTCAAGGATTCCGGCTTGAAGAAGCCAGAATTGGCTGGGACTGGAAATGAAATGATTTTACTACGCAACAAGTTAGGAACTATGAAGAATCTGAAGGTATCAACAATCATCTTGAATGTTACAATGGAAGCAAAGATTTGGAGGATGCAATCATCGGTAGCATTGTGTGAAGGCAGTCCATCATCTGCACTAGGTGTCTGTACTGATTTTGTTCATTGTGTATACTGAATGAAATCCTCAGTTGACAACTATTAGGAACTGATGAACAGTTTTATAGTACTGTAGTAGTATTGGTAGTGTTCTAATTTGTTCTGTATTTCACTTTATATATAATTTGTTATTCAGTTTGTCTTTTTGTTAATACTTTTTTTAACCACTTCCATGAAACTTCAGCTAATTGGTGCCAAATCTGCTTAATTGGGCCTAAATGTACTGACCCGATGTATCCCAATTAACTGGAATCCACTATACTTCATTTTTTTTTAATATATACCGATCACTTCAAAGATTGTTTTGTACAGTCTGGTAGGGTAATTTTTACCTAAATATAAATGCAATAAAAACTGGCTGTGGTGTAGTTGAATGAGGGTGTGATTCAAAGCAACATTCTCTTCAGGTTACACGTTCAATAACTGTCGATGTACAGGTTTCCCCTGCTATCCAAAAGTAGAGCGTTCCTATGAAACCTTTCGTAAGCTGAAATGGCGTAAAGCGAAAAAGCAATTACCATTAAAATTTGAGCGTTCCCAGACCCAAAAAAATAACCTACCCAATTATACAAAATAGCACATAAGACCTAAAATAACACTTAACATACAGTAAAAGCAGGAATGATATAAATATACAGCCTATATAAACTAGAAATAATGTATGTACAGTGTAGTTTCACTTAACAGAATTGGAAAGATTTAGCCAAAACCAATTTGTAGGAAAAAAAATCGGCACGTACACACATGCGCACACCTGCCCGTGCAAGGCTTCACTGTCATGGTAGTCTTTTTCGGGGTAAACATAAGTTTAAAGCAGGTGCCTTTTTTCGTAAAAGTGAAAATCCTCTTCAGATTTCTTTCAGTTAGCGAAAACAGCTACTAATGTAGGTCTTTCGTAAAGCGGGGGACTCCTGTATAACAGCTTCTGTTTTTTCTGTAATTATTCATTATGCAGTCTTGACTAAGGCACTTGTTTGATCTTTTATTAGATGAACTACAACAGCTGCTCCAACCAGAATATGAAAACCTTGTTGTTTCAGCAGTTTGTGCTTACAGAAATGGAACAACCGATCCCTGTACAACCGATGGCCTTCACAATGAAAGTGATATTGATGTCCAGGGATCTAGCAGCCAGTCATGCCTTCAAGTTATTAATAAGTTTGGGCGCCAATTCACTATTCATGATGGCAGGAGTGTGAATGACTACAATATGTTCTACATTGGACAGGAGAGCCCAACATTGACAAATTTTATGATGACGTGGAATCAATGTTCGTTTTGCTCATTTGATCCTGTGAAAGGAGTTGGGAGACAGGAAAGTGTGAATATTAACAAGGCTTTAATGAAGCGATACTACATGATCGAAAGAGCCAAGGATGCTCAAGTTGTAGGAATTTTAGTCGGGACTCTTGGTGTTGCTGACTATCTCTCCACTATTAATCATCTTAAAAGGATTGTCAAACAATTGGGCAAAAAAAGTTACACCTTTGTAATGGGTAAATTGAATGTTGCTAAATTGGCTAATTTCTTGGAGGTGGACATATATGTGTTAGTAGCTTGTCCAGAAAACTCTCTGTTGGATTCCAGTGAGTTTTATAGACCAGTCATAACCCCATACGAGATGGAGGTTGCTTGCAATCAAGCACGGCAATGGACTGGAGAATACATTACTGACTTCAGGGATCTGCTTCCAGGTTTGTCTATTGTCACATTCTCATGCTTGTATCTGTGATTATAGAAAAGTGTGTATATTTTCTAATAACTTTATAAAATTGGGATGTTGGTATCACTGGTTTGCCAATATTTATTGCTGAGGACTTAAGAAGTCCCCTTTAAGAAGATGATGGTATACGTCATGTGCATGAACCATTGCCGTTCTGCTGGTGAGGGTACTCCATTGTGGAGCTGAGTAGGGAGTTACAGGATTCAGATTAGTGACAATGAAGAAATAGATTTCCAAGTCAAACTAGTGTGTTTCTAAACAGGGGACCTGACAACTGTGTCCTTATATGTCTGTTGCCCATGCCATTTTTGTAGCAGGTGTTGCAGGTTTGAAAGGTGCACGTGAATGAATGGATTCACATTCATCCATTAATGTTAAAATAAAAATGTACCTTTTCCACAATAGCACCCTTGCACGGCCCGGCAGTAAGTTTAGAATACTGGTTTTGGTTTTTCACTTTTTATGTGGTATAGGTAAGAAATTTACTGATGTGTGCATTTCTGATGACCTGAGAACTAATCAGTTAACAGGGTGGCACAGTAGTGAAGTGCATGCCGTAACTTACAGTGCCAGCAATAGCCGATTGGTTTCAATTTCCACCACTGCTTGTGAGGAGTTTGTATGTTTTCCCTATGATCCTGTGGGTTTCCTCCAGGTGCTCTGGTTCCCTCCCACATTCCAAAGATGTATGGTTAGGGTTGGTGAATTGTGGACACGTTATGTTAGTGCCGGAAGCGTGGTGACACCTGCGGGCTCCCCAGCACGATCCTTGATTTGATGCAAATGACACACTTCACTCTATGTTGTTGTTTTTTTAAAACTTTAAAAAAAAAAAATTTTTGCTCAGCATAACAAAACTTTAAATTTCCAAGTACATTTACATTTCTTCCCCTCACAGATATCAGCTATCAGAACACTTCCATCAAAGTATAGATGCCACCACCACATCCTATACAAAAGTCCTTATTAGTATAGCAGACAGGTTTACATCTACATATTGTAGAAAAAGTTGCCATGTTTTATGAAAACTATTTGTTTTTGAGTGTACCACACTTGTTAAACAGTCCAAAGGAATATATTCCATGATTAATTTACGCCAACCAGAAAGACCAGGGGCCTTATCGGATATCCAGCAAAGTAAAATGGTCTTCCTCTCACAAAATGTCAGGATGTTAAAAAGTTTTTTCTTGATGTGCATTAATAATACGACTGCTGAGTAAGCCTAAGAGAAAAGGCACTGATCCAGTTCACGCTCCATCCTTTCCATTTCACCCAAAATATCACTCCAGCATGCCTGAAGTTTGGGAAAAGTCCAAAAACAATGGGTGAAAGTTCCAGTATTTCCTTTACATTTAGAACACATTGGAGAAACCCCCGTCTTAAATTTCAAGAGACGATCTGGAGTCAGATGGGCTGTATGCAGAATTTTGAGTTGCAACACTCTAATGTTTGATGTTTCAATATATGTGACAAATAAAGCTAATCAATCTATGAAATTTCCTCGATTTCTATCAAATAAGTTTCTGTAGATTGAGGAGGGAGGAGAAACTATTTCACATTTTGACTGGAAATATGTTGCACATTCCTTCACTATCACTAGGTCTGAATCTTAGAACTCCCTACACAGTACCACAGCAAAGTTTCTGCACCAGAAGATCTGCAATGGTTCAAGAAGGTCGCACATCACCAGCCACCAGCTTCTCAAGGGTATTTAGCCTTTGGCAGTAAATATTGCTCTCACCAATGATACATATTCTAGTTGCTTATAATTTGAGTCATTTGCAGAATAAACTATAGTCTATTTTCTAACATTATCAGTGAATAGCGTACAATAGTTATCCCTCATGATTTGCCTAATCGTAAATAACTACAAAATGGCCTTTTGGCTCACTGGTTCCATACTGACCATCAATACCCATTTTACACAAATCCCAGTTCATTCCCTCTAAATTTCAAAATAATTCTGCCTCTCGCCTAAACACTATGGACAACTTAGAGTAGTTAATTAACCTACCAACCTGTATGCCTATAAGATGTGGGAGGAGACCAGAGCATGTGGGGGAAGCAGCCTCAGAGAACATACAAACCCTGTACAGACAGCGCTGGATATCAACACAAAACAAACCACTGCAGGACCTCAGCCAGTGGGTTGCTGCAGCTGCTCTACCAGCTGCACGACTGGGTGACTGTTTTTGATTATCAATTTCATGATCACAGCTAGTCATGGTTAAATTGAATTGTCTCAAACTATTAGACACGGGATGTAAAAGCAGTTTCCTGCACCACTCAGCTCCTTGGCTATATTACTAACCCTCCTTGCCTTTTCTTTATTTCTCCACAATATTCCAGACTGAAGTAACGTTACAAACAATACTTTATGTATTTGCTGGGTTTTTAATGGACTGACAACTTTTCATTAAGTGTCACTGACTTCCTGCTTCACAGGTGGCTGCCGTCATGTTCAATTTCCAGACGAGAACTTCAAAAGTCAGGAGACCAATGTCTCACTAATAACTGGAAACCTTCAAGCAATTCATCTGCTAAAGTCGGAGGGGCAAATCAACACATCCAGCACATCTCTGATCCCCAGGAATGAGGCTCTTGCAGTTACTCAGTCACACCCAGCAGGTAATAAAATTTAATATTAATCAGGAAGGGTGATGTTTTTATTATTTTTCTCATTTCTTCCCGCAAGGGTTTATCCATATTTCACATGGTAAAGATGCAGGCAAGCCACTTGTTCTCAGTGCTCTAAGGGAAGCTTGGGTGTGATGGGCCTTGTGGATTTTCTTTTAATTGACATTTAACATATATGCAACAAGTGAAAATGAGGATGAATTATTCATGAAGACAGGCCACTTGGGTGAATTAGAGGAAACTATTATAGTTTTTAAGGTCACGTACTTTAGGCAGACAACAAAAGTGCAGTTACAGTGTATGACTTTTAGTGATGCCACAGATGAGAAAGAAAAGATAAAGATTGTACTTAATTTTATTTTGTGCGATCTTGCAAAGATCTTCTCCTTTGTTAAATTTAACAGAGAAATTTGGATAACCAGAATTTCAGAGAGTTTTATTTACCAGGAATGGTTAAGTCTAAGGGTAACAAACATAGACAATAGTTTCAACAGCACATGAATGGGTCTGTCAGTGTTACTGACATGGCAGGAGTCAGTGTTACTGAGGGCATGTTAAAATGTGAAAAGTGAAAATTGAATAAAGTTCAATATTAGGAAGAGAGATGGATTTGGTAGCTAGGGATCAAAGTTTGCGATGAGCACTAAACACTGTAACTTCTAAAGTTTTCCTAAAATTTAATTGGAAGAAATCTCTGCTCATCTAGTCCAGGATATGGACAAGTCCTGTGACTTCGAGAGAGTGAAGAGATCAAGAGAAGTGTTGAAGAGGTGGAAAATGTTTTTTCATTACCAATGGACATTCTGAAGAAACAATTTGAGTTCTTCCATTAGCCTACTACTTAAGTCTAGATTTGTTTCTTTTTCCTTTTCCTGTATTTCTGCTTTTTGCAAGACTGATATAAAAATTATTTTACAGCTTCATTCTTAGCAACTCGGAGTTGGAAGGGATTGGAGCAAAACCTTGGGGAGACACCTGTGTCCAAAGCAGTAGAAGGACGGAAAGGGATTGCGATTGCCTATGAGGAAGAGGGCACTAGTTGAAGTAACTGCAGCCCTGGATGTTAATATGTATGAAAATGACCTGAAATCCAATTCAAGGAATAGAGAGACTAACAAAGATGGCCCCATTTGAAAGTAAATTGGTCTCTACAACATTTCTTTGGAAGTCTTTAACTTTCAAGATAATGGTGTGTCCCCATACAAAATGATGGGTGATAGTTCTTGAATGTTGGTGAGCAATAACATTTTGAACCAAATTGTGAACTTGAGAAGTTATTTTATGAGTTGTGTAGTTATCTTGTGGGATATATTATGAATCACCTAATCCAAAGGTTCAGTGATGATGAAGCCAAATTGAGAATTCACTGAATGCTGTGAATTGGTTGGATTTGACTAGACTGTTTTATATTATATATTATAGATAACATGGAAAAATATTTGCTGTTCTGTGATTCAAGATTATGATGAAGGATCTTGACCTGAAACATTGACTCTTTGTTCCTCTCCATAAATACTGCTGGAACTGCTGAGTTCCTCCGGATTTTCAGTATCTGCAAAATCTCTTGTGCTTGTAAAATGGTATGTTCATCAAATGACAACAAAAAACAAATGGGTGGAAGCAAAGGTATAACTGTGGAGGCTGACTATGTTAGGTTTCATGATTTCTGGTATGGATCAGGTACTTTCCCATCAATGTCTAGAATTTAGCAATAATGACAACTTGGACTTAGTTGGTGCACTCACTACATAAATTTTAAATTGAGTGCAGAAATTGAACTCTTTGCAAGGATTCAAAGTTTGAAAACTAAGGATGGGGAGGGAATTGGAAGCTGTTCTGTTGGCCTGGAGAAACTAAAAATCTATGGAACAGCCGGATGTAACAAGTCAAGAGCAGTGGATTTGTGTGATCATTCACTTCACCTATGTTTGTTGACCAAGATTAAAGTTAACACTTTGAAGGAATGCAACAATATAGGGAGGGAGTTGTGAACTGGTAGTCCAAGATCATGTGACATCAACTATTGAATGAAAAATGGATAAAGTGGAAATGCACAGGAGATCTGGAAGAAATGGGGTGATGTAGAGATGTGAAGTTAATTATGAGGAATTTTAAAATCAATCGGATGAAACAAATAAAGACAATGAGGGGAAAGAAGGGATTATGGGCAGCATAGCCTTGGGTGGCATGAGATTGAAACTTCCACATTCTATAATCTAAATTTACAGCAAGAATACTGGAGAGAGAGTCGAGAACCAATGGTCACTTATTTCAATGACAGATGAGAGTAAATTGTCACCACTTAATGGCCAGTGGATTTTAAACTGCAGTCAGTGCTCAATCTGACTATTTTGTATGATTCCTCAGTATATGAGAAGTAACCTATGAGCTAATATGATTGAAAAGGTATGTACTTATGAGAGGAGCTAATTTTCCCAATATGGAGTACTTTGTCTTACCAGAGCAGATAGTTGTGTGACAGAGGAAGGTAGTGGAGAAGTAAATCCCATCTAGACTGCCCATTAATGTCTGCATTGTTTTCAATGTCATTACATCATATGGATGTTCAAAAGGAAATATGGTTTTGAAATGTGTGCACCCCATCTTAACTGCTGTCTTATTTTTAACTGTAATGATAAACGGTTATTTGTTTGACCAGAGACATGGTATAGATGTAATTAAATGGTGATAATGTCTCAATTTGAAGCATATGTAATGAAGACTGAATACCTCAGATGCCTTTCACTTTATTTTAATACAGTCTGAAATTATCAATAAAAATAATTTGTTTATTTCTAGGGTTTTTGGTTAGTTATGCTGCAATGTACATTTACTCCTAGCATCTGAACTTTGTCACTTTTTAAGTAGGATGCAGCAGGAAAGTTCATCTCCCATTACTGTACTTGTGAATCTATCCTGTACCAATGTTAATTCTCAAGAAAATTAATTTTCAAATGAAGGGGAAGGCAACTTGGAGCTTTTTTATTCTAATTGATACTCCAATGTACTTGTATTTTTTTTTATTGTTATACTGTGGAAGAACTAATTTTCCAGTGAATCCAGTGACTTTAAAGGGAACATAAAGAAAATACAGATGAGGTTCAGTGGAACACCGGGTTGGGAGCTCTGGTGAGGTCCATATAAACACAGGAACCAGGACCGCAGTGAGCGTGGGATCCAGGCTCCTGGTTGATGGAAATGGTTTTGTAGAACACCTGTTAAACAATAATTCGTTCAAACATGATTTTCTTGTCACAGTACCATTGACTTGAAATGCCCCTCTGTACTTTTTTCTCTATGATATTTACTAATCTAACTACTAATGTTACTTCTTTGCAACTATGTTCAACATTGTTAGAATGACAGTGGATTGCATTAGACCCAGCAGCACAACTGAGAATACCCAAAGTTAGATCTTGGGTGTACAGTTGGCCTACTTTTCCCTGTCACTCCAACCCAGAGTTGTCTGCTCCAAAGTCATTCTCCCTCCAGGTTATCATCCATCCAGAAGGCTGAGGTTTAGTTGGGGTGTGATGAGTGATGAATAAAACAACCAGTTTGGAGCCAAGGGGTGCTTGAAGGTGTCATGGGGAGACTGTGTAACCAGGAGAGGCACACCTGCACCTTTTGTCATGGGGACTACACTTGTACAATTCATCAGAAAAGGCACAGCTTACACCCTTCAGCTCGAGTTATAAAATAACTAAACACACACAAGCAGCAAAACAGGCTCAAGACTCTTCTACACTTGACACAGCACAACTTGGATAGAAGTTTCATGTTTCAGAGCCAAGTGCTTGTTTTAGGCAGCTGAAATACAACAGAAAATCTGGGAAATACTCAGCAGTTCGGGCAGCATCTTTAGGGGGAAGAAGAAGCCAGTGTTTCAGGTTAACGGCCTTTTATTTGAAATGTGAATTCTGATTTGCTGTCTACAGACCCTGGCTAGCCTGCTGCATGTACTAGCATTTTCTGTTTTGCTTTAACTTAGCTGTGTCTGAGCTTGTGTTCCTGACTATAATAGTGATACCAGTTATTTATTTATTATTATTATCATTTCATTTTTTCTTCTTTTTGTGTTTGAACAGTTTGTTGCCTTTTGCACACGTTTAGTTCAACCTGTTTGTGTGGTCTTTCTTTGGTTCCATTATGGTTATTGGATTTGTTGAGTGTCCACAAGAAAATGGATTCCAGGGTTGTATATGGTGGCACACACATATCTTGAACTTTGTATTTGCTTCCACCACCACCCCAGGCAGTGCATGCCAGCCACCCACAACTTGCTGTGTGAAAATACTTGCCCCACACATTTTCATTAAACGTATGCATTAAATATATGTCCTGTGGTATTAGACATTTCAACCCTGATTGTCTATTTTGTCAATATCTTTCATAATCTCATAAACTTCTGTCAGATTTCCCCATAGCCCTCACTGTCCCAGAGTAACCAACCCAAGTCTGTCCAACCTCTCCTTATAGTATGTGACCTCTAATCTAGCTAGCATCATGGTAAACCTCTTCTCACTCTCTCCAAAGCCTCAACATCCTTACTATAATGCGGAAGATTTCTTTACCACCCTATCAACCTATGCGGCCTCTTTCAGAGAACTATGGACTTAAAGTCCAAGAACCCTCTGCAAATCCACACTGTTAAGGGTCTTGCCATTAACTGTGTACTTTGTCTTTATGTTTGATTTCTCAAACTGCAACACCTTACATTTTATGTTATTTTATTTAGATAGAGTGCGGAGTAGGCCCTTTCAGATCTTTGAGCCTTGCTGCCCAACAGTCTCTGATTTAACCCTTGCCTAATCATGGGACAATTTACAACGATCAATTAACCTACCAACCTGTACGTCTTTGGACAGTGGGAGGAGCCCAGAGCGTCTGGAGGAGACCTGCGCAGTCACGGGGAGAATATACAAACTTACAGGTAGCAGTGGTTTACTCCATCTGCCATTTCTCTGTCCATATCTGCAATTGATCCGTATCATGCTTCATTCTTTGCCAGCCTTGTACATTATAATACCACCAATCTTTGTATTGTCTTCAAACATACTAACCCATCCATCTGCATCCTGGTCACACATATACTGTATATTTCAGAATCAGTAGTAAGTCCCAATACAGATCCCTGTGAAACACGACTGGTCACAGACCTCCAGCAAGAATTGTCCCATTGACGACTATCTCCTGTCTTCTATTGGCAAGCCAATTCTGTATCCAAACTGCCAATTTATTATGGATTCCATTCATCTTAATCTTCTGAATGAATCCGTCATGAGGGACCTTATCAAACATCTTACTAAAATCCATATAAGCAACATCCACAGGCCTATTTTCATCAATTGCAACTTGCCTTGTGCCGAATTAGGCCATGGTTTTCAAAATGCTTAAGTCCAATCCCTATGAATCAGCTCCAATAACTTCATTACCACTGGCGTGAGATGCAGCAGTCTATAGTTTACAGGAATACTCCATTTCTCTTCTTGAATAATGGAACAATATTAGCTACTTATTCATATTACAGGACCTCACCCATGGTTAGAGAGGGTGAGAGGATATTGATGAACAATCACGTATCTTGCCTCGCCCAATAACTTGGGAATGTCATCATGCCCTGGGGACTTATGTTCTTTATCTCAAAACACCCAAGCATATTAGCACTTCCACGTATAATTCCCTATTATCCATGTCATTCTCCTTGGTAAATCCTGATGCAAGGTATTCATTTAGGATCACCCTCACATCCTTTGCCTCGAAGCACATGTTCCCTCCTATACCTCGAGTAGTTCTGCCATTCACCAGTTATCCCCTTGCTTTTGATGTATGTTAAGAATATCTTGAGATTCTCTTTAATCCTACTTGCCAAGGACTTTTCATGGCTCCTCCTGGCTTTCCTAATTCCCTTCTTGAATTATTTTCTGGCATTGTTATAATCTTAAAGGGTTCTGCTTAATATAAGCTTTCTAAACCTTACATATGTTTAGTTTTCTTCTTGACTAAATTTGCTATGTTTGCCAAGTTTCCCTTACCCTCCTGTCCTTACTGGAATATTCTTGTCTCTCTCCCCCTCTCTCTCACTGTCTCCCTCTTCCCCTCTCTCTAGCTCCTCCCTCTCTCACTATTCCTCTCACTCTTGCCTATGAGAAGGTTTCAACTTTTACAAAGAAGTTGCCCCTGTTTATATCTTTCAAAGACTCTAATGCCACACAAAACGCTGGAGGAACTCAGCAAGTCAGCGAACATCTATGGAAGGAAATAAACAGATGATGTTTTGGACTGAAACCCTCAAGAGGACTACATCAGATTTTCTGGCATCTGCACAATCTTTGTGTTTATAATTCTTAACCCAATACTTTTCCATTCAATCATGATACCACACTGTATCTCCTTATCTCTTGTGACCCTTAGCCTAGGCACATATCTCAAAGACAGAGACAAGGTCTGCAAAAAGGCATTTTTCACTGACATCTAATCTCAAGAATGTGCATCCAAGGAGATCTTCAAAGCTTTACCACATTCTAAGCTGATACCATTTTTGTGTTACACGCTTTGCATATACCAAGGAGGAATTAAACATGCCTTTTGGAAAACCTACTCCTTACACAAGGAAGTCAATGTTCTTCCCTAAGTGGAACTGTCTGATCACACTTGCCTAGTACAGAATTCTGGTATCCTATCGAGTGTACTTCTGCTGTTCTGTGCTGATCACTGTACTTGCAATATGCTGATTTGTCTGCTGTATACAAGTCATTCTATAAAGGAAACTTTAAAATCATATGCTGCATACGGATGAGGTCTATGTTTGAGGATGGGGTGTTGTGGAGAATCATGGTTTTCTCTAACATAATACTCAGCATCTGTGCATGTATCCAGAAATGTTTTTTTTTTAAGTTTTGTCAATACTTTTCTCACTTAACTTTTGTGAGAACAAAATTTTATTCTGTATTTCAAAATGTTGGGCATTGATTTGTGAATTCTGTGTGGGTCTATTTCTGTAACCCAAATGGCATTAAAGTGGGGGTTACCTGTACATGGGGGCAATAGTCATATAGAATATTCCAAGTTACCTGCCCTGATGTATTCAAGACATTTTGGTCAGTATTTGATGGATATAATTTGTTGATCATGACTCAATATAATTAGTAATCCAAAAAGCAAATACTTTGGTTAAAAACTGACATATATACAGTATACAAGTCTTGCCCGAGTTTGGGAAGATGCCTGAAGCCTTGCAGCAAACCCATCCTGTCAGTCTCTTATTCACATGAATGGGCTGTGCATTAAGTTGGACATTCATAAGTTGGAGGCCTATATACAGTACTCAGATCATGGTGTGATATACACAGAATATATGTCGCTATCTGTTACCCACTGTATCCCATTCTCACTTCCAGCACATATACAGTAAGTGCTTGCGGTATGATACAGAAAATAATCTGCTTTCATAACCAATTTGCTGTTATCCTTTAACATCACTTTCTCTCCAGGATTTGACAGAGACTGAGCTGAAACAACTGGAATTTCAGAACGGGGACACACAGGACTTAACTCGTATCCAACATTTTCTCCTTCCAAAGAGGGAGAGAGCAAAAGATATTTTGTCACGTAATAAAACTCTTCCATTGTTCTATGTTCATGCGTGTGAAGAGACATAACCGTTTCCAATGACTGTTACACATTTTAGATCTGCTTACAGAAAATCTTTGGGGATAGGACAATATTAATTTATGTTCAGCAAACTTTTGCTGCAAATGTAATCCTCCCTTATTGTAATACTTGGACAATAAAACACATTATTATTTAGTTAATATGTAGAAAGCACCTCTCTGAGTCAATGGACCACTCCTAAAACTTGACGACATTGTAAACTGACACTGACGGAGTGTTGTACTCTCAAGTGGCTCTGGATATCAGGAAAGGCCCTTTATCTTCTCAGATGCCAAAGGAATATTCGAGGAATTGTACAGGAGTTCTGCCCAGTGACCTGTTTAATATTTCTCCTGAGTCTAATAAGTATCTAATATTTTCCTGATTTAGGAGAGAAAGAAGCAGAAATGCATTCCATCGCAAGACAATATAAAAGCAAGCTAATACTCTTGCTCAAAACTTCAGAGAGTAACAGAAATCTTAGATCAGGCAATGCCGATAAATTAAAATATGGTTACCGTTTCAGGTCAGTAACTTTTCATTAGGTCCAACTTAGGCACAAAATGAGGGGCTCTACTTTCAATATTTATCACTATTGTTATGACCAATATACGTGACACAATCCTGACCTTAGATACTTGTGTGGAATGTGCATGTTTGTTCTGCGACAACATGGGTTTTCTCAGGGTGCCCTGGTTTTCTCTCACATATCAAAGATGTGCTGGTTAATAGGTTATGGGCTACTGTAAATTGACCCTAGTGAGGAATATTTTTTAATTCATTTCCTCAAATAAAGTTTATTATATATGTCAGGGAACAAAATGAACAAAGGGAAAGTTGAAGGGGAACTTTTAACATCAGGGTAAAAGAGATCTGTTTTGAGTGCTGCCTTTAGATAATCAGAATACTGAAGATGTTCCTTTGATTGCATATTCACAGGTTCTGAGTTGTACACTTCACTATCAGTCGTAAAAAGGAATATCTGTATCTCTCACTGTCTTCTCTTTACTCTTTCTCACTACCTCCATGAAATCTTTTGTTCTCTTAAGACAATAAGACATTCGAACGGAAGTAGGTCATTTAGCCCATTGAATCTTCTCCACCATTTTATCTTGGCTGATCCCAGATCCCACTAAACCTCATACACCTGCCTTCTCACCATAACGTTTGATGCCCTGGCCAATCAGGAAAATTATTCATTTTCATTTTAAATATACCCACAGCCTTGGCCTCCACCACAGTCTATTGCAGAGCATTCCACAGATTCTCTACTCTGGCTAAAAAATACCTCCTTACCTCTGTTCTAAAGGGTCACCCCTCAATTTTGAGACTGTGTCCTCTAGTTCTGGACACCTCTACTAGAGGAAGAATCCTCTCCACATTCACCTATCAAGTATCTTCAACATAGAACCATAGAACATTACAGCACAGAAACAGACCTTTTGGCCCTTCTTGACTGTGCTGAGCCATTTTTCTGCCTAGTCCCACTGACCTGCACCTGGACCATATTCCTCCATACCCAGAAGAGGTCCCAATGATCCTGAAATCTGAAACCCTGCCCCCTACACCAGTTCCTCAGCCATGTGTTCATCCTCTAGAGCATCCTATTCTTACCCTCACTGGCACGTGGCACAGGTAACAATCCTGAGATTACCACCCTTGGGGTCCTGCTTTTTAACTTCCTACCAAACTCTATACTCACCCTTCAGGACCTCCTCACTCTTTCTTCCTAAGTCATTGGTATCGATGTGTACCATGACATCTGGCTGCTTACCCTCCCATTTCATTTAGTAGGTTTCAGTGCGATCTCCCTGTATTCTTGTAAATTCCAGTGAGTACAGGCCCAAAGCTGCCAAAAGCTCCTCATATGTTAGCCCCTTCATTCCCGGAATCATCCTCGTGAACCTCCTCTGTGCTTTCTCCAATGATAACACATCCTTTCTGAGATATAGGACCCAAAACTGTTAACTATAGTCCAAGTGTGGCATGACTAGAGTCTTATAAAGGCTCAGCATTATTTCCTTATTTTTATATTCTATTCTCCTTGAAATAAATGCCAACATTGCATTTGCCTTCTTTACCACAGACTCAACCTGCAAATTAACCTACTGGGGGTCCTGCACGAGGACTCCCAAGTCCCTCTGCACCTCTGATGTTTGAATTTTCTCCCCATTTAGATAATAGTCTGCACTATTGTTCCTTTTACCAAAATGCATCATCATACATTCCAAACACAGCCACTTTTTTTTTTTGGCCATTCTTCCAATTTGTCTTAAGTCCTTCTGCAATCATAGCACTACCTACTCCTCCACGTGTCTTTGTATCATCGCAAACTTTGCCACACAGCCAACAATTCCATTATCTAAATCATTGACAATGTGAAAAGTAGCAGTCCCAATACTGACCCCTGAGGAACACCACTTGTCACTGGCAGCCAATCAGAAAAGATCCCTTTTATTTCCACTTGCTGCTTCCTGCCTGGAGCCATTCCTCTATCCATGCCAGTATCTTTCCTGTAATGCCATAGGATTTTATCTTGTTAAGCAGCCTCATGTGTGGCACCTTATCAAATCCATTCTGAAAATCCAAGTAAATGACATCCACTGCCTGTACTTTGTCCACCCTGCTTGTTATTTCCTCAAAAAACTTAGGCGAGATTTCCCTTTACAGAAACCATGCTGATTTTGACTTATTTTATCATTAGTCTCATCCTTAATAATAGATTACAACATTTTCCCAACCACTGAGGTTAGGCTAACTGGCCTATAATTTCCTTTCTTTTGCTTTCCTCCCTTCTTAAAGAGTGGAGTGATATTTGAAATTTTCCAGTCTTCTGGAACCATGCTAGAATCAAGTGATTCTTGAAAGATCATAACCAATGCATCTGTTATCTCTTCAGCAACCTCTCTCAGGACTCTGAGATGTAGTCCATCTGGCCCAGTTGACTTATCCACCTTAAGACCTTTGAGTTTCACTGGCACATTTTCCTTTGTAATAGCAATGGCACTCACTCCTGCTCCCTCGCACTCACAGACCTCTGGCACACTGCTAGTGTCTTCCACAATAAAGAATGATGCAAAGTGCTTATTTGGTTCATCTGCCATTTCTTTGGCCCCCATTACTACCTCACCAGCATCATTTTCCAGTGGTGCAATATCAGCTTTCACCTCCCTTTACTCTTAATATAACTGAAAAAAGTTTTGGTATCTTCCTTTATATTATTCACTAGTTTGCCATATTTCTTCTTTTCCCCAATTATGCCTTTTTAGGTGCCTTTAATTGGATTTTTAAAACTTCCAAATCATCCAACTTCCCACTCACTTTTGCTACATTATATGCCCTTTCTTTGGCTTTTATGCAGTCTTTAATTTCCCTTGTCAGCCTTGATTGCCTACACCTGCCCTTTGAGTACTTCTATTCAGTGCCTTGTGATCTATTCCCAGAAACTTCAGCCATCTCTGCTCTCCCATCATACCCCCAGTATCCACCTCCAATTTAGCTGGGTAAGCTCCTCTCTCGTGCCTCTGTAATTCCCTTTATTCCATTGCAATACTGATACATGTGAGTTCTGCTCCTCCCTCTCAAATTGCAGTATGAATTCAATCGTATTATCACTGCCTGCTAAGGATTCCTTTACATTAAGCTCCCTAGTAAGATCTGGGTTATTACACAATACCCAATCTAAGATTGCTTTCCCCAAGTAGATTCAAGCACAAGCTGCTCTAAAAATCCATCCTGAAGGATTTCAACAAATTCCCACTCTTGTAATTCGACACCAACCTGATTATCCCAATCCGCTTGCATATAGGTGTCCCCCATTACAATTGTGACATTACCCTTATGACATATCCTTTCCAGCTACCTTTGCAATCTCAACCCCACAAGTGGTTAAGGCTTTGGGCTGGTGACCTGAAGGTCGTTAGTTTGAGCCTCATCTGAGGCAGTGAGTGTGTCCTTGAGCAAGGCACTTAACCATACACTGATCCTGCATGTTTATAGCCCAGTGGCGGTGGTTGGTGCAGTATGGACAAGGCGAGACAACTTGGCTACTATTTGGAGGCCTATATATGATTCCTATAAATTTTTTTTTACCATTGCAGTTTCTATGCTCCAACATAGATTCAACATTCCCTGTCCCTATGTCACCTCTTTCTAAAGATGTAATTCCATTTCTTACCAACAGAGCCACACCACCATGTATGCCTTCCTGCCTGTCCTTTCAATACAAAGTATATCCTTTTGATATTTAGCTTCCAACTATGACTTTCTTTCAGCCACGACTCAGAGATGCCCACAATGTCATATTCTAATTGCGCCACAAGTTCATCCATCTTATTCCGAATGCTACATGCATTTAAATTCAGTCCTGCATTCTTCACCTTTTGAATTCTGCCTCTGTAGTACATTTTAACTGTTTGCGCTGTCTACATTTGTACCCAGTCATTGGCTTGTCCTTCCTTACATTCATGTGACATCCATCATCTACTTGTTAACCTGCTGTCTCATCCTTAGCTCTATCATACTGGTTCCCATCCCCCGGTAAATTTAGTTTAAACCACTCCCAACAACTTTAGCAAACCTACTCACAAGGATATTGGTCCCCCTTGGATTCAAGTGCAACCCGTCCCTTTTGTAAAGGTCCCACCTGCCCCAGAAGAGGTCCCAATTATCTAGAAATCTGAATCCTGCCCCCTGTTCCAATTCTTCAGCCACACATTTATCTGCCACCTCATTCTTTTTCTATCCTTGCTGTACCTTTGAATATAGAATTAAATAAAGCACTTATGGGCACTATAAAGGCTGTGTAATAGCACTATAATACAAACATATTAAAAGAAAATTATACCCTAAGAATAAAACATAACTTGTGAGAACATTTCTTGGAATCAGGTTTCAATACATTTTGGTTGTCACGTTGTTGTGAAGAGCTTCTCTGTGAATTTGTTCTAAAATCTATCATAACATCATTAAGAGAAGAGGAGGAAGAGAGGGAAATATGTGAAGTATTGCTAAACTCAGAATGAACCAAATTGAAATGCTAATGAATCATGTAATAATGCAGCTTGTCTAATTTAGTGTGATGGTCTTTCTAATCATTCAGACACTCTAGTTTCGAAGAAAAACTGAGAGCAAATTATTTGTGGACGTAAAAACTGCTCCAGCCAAATTTCCATGGAAACGTGGTTCCGGATGGAAATCAATAAACTTGTCCAGCAATATCCTATATGCCATTTGTGATACTAAGAAGTCCAATGCACTAGGTATGATGATTGTAAAATAATTGCAACAAAACAATTGCTAATGAGAAAGTTGTTTGCATCTGTGGGGACCTTACTGATGGTTCACCACAGTTGTCATTTATAGGAACGTTTCCAGTTTGTTTTGCTGCAGTAATAAATTAAAGATAATAGTTTTCCTTCAAGCTGGAACTGTTACTTAGCAAATTTAATTTGTTACCTTGTTCATCTGTCACATTTCATAGAGTGATGGATGGCTCTGTTAGCAACGCCTTTGTAGGGGAGCCATTCAAGCTTTTTGTTCTAGGAACAAGGATAGTTTTATCAAACAGGATGTTTACAGAAGATTTTGAAGATGGAAAATCTTTTGAAAGGCTTTCAAAGAGGATAAGTGTAAGGAGAGAATTGTAAAATGTTTCTTCTAAATTAATTTCCTTCATTAAAGATTAGCTTTATTTGTCACATGTACAGAGAAACATCGAAAGATAAAGTAAAATGCATCATTTGCATCAATGACCAACACAGTCTGAGGTTGTGTTGGGGGCAGTCCACAATTTCCTAAACCCGACCTGTATACCTTTGGATTGTGGCAGTATATCAGAGCAACTGAAGTAACCCACACAATCACAGGTGGTAGAGAAGGTGGGGTGGTGCTTAGAACAAAGGGAATTTCCCTCGTAGCATGAGACCAAACCAATTAATGTGGCAATTGGAATCAGCTAATGTTTCTTAGTCTGTGTTGCATGTTTCCAGTTGGAACAGGTCATGTACAGACTAAATAAAAGAGAAAAGCAGAACCAAAATCAAAAATAAATGATAATCAAAAATGGACCCAGAATTGATGAAGAATTAGCAGCTTTGACAAACATCCATTGATGTGTAGTGGAGAGTATATTAACTGGTAATGATAAGCAACAATAAAATTCAAAGTAAAATTCATTATCAGATTACATACATGTCACCACATAGACATAATGTAAAGATTTTTAATGTAAAGATTTTAAATCCTCATGTATTTGAAGGATGTAAGTAATAGTCAAATCATTTCAGTTCAATTCAACTCAATTCAATTCAACATCCAACCCTGAACTTCTTTTTCATTCTTAGCAAATCTATAGAACAGTAACTGTAAACAGGATCAATGGACAACAAACTGTGCAAATCCAAATATAAATAATTGCAAATATAAACAAAACTTCTACCATGATTATTCTAAACACTGGGGCTCCACAAATTTGTACCCTCAACCTTCTACTCTACTCCCTGTGCACTCAAGAATGTGTGGCTAGTTTCTGCTCTAACTCCATCTACAAGTTTGCAGATGATACCACTGTAGTGGGCTGCATCTTAAATAATAATGAGCCAGAGTACAGGAATGAGGTAGACAGCCTAGTAACATGGTGTTATGACAACAATTCCACTGCTCATTATCAGCAAGACCAAAGAGCTGGTCATTGACTTCAGGAAGTGAAGCAGTGCACATGCTCCTGTCTATGTCAATAGTGTTGAAGTTGAGTGTTTCAAATTCCTAGGTGTGGGTATCACCAACAGCCTGTCCTGGTCCAACCATGTTGACGTCACAGTCAAGAAAGTTTGCCAACACCTCTACTTCCTTGCGAGACATTTGGCATGTCCCTGTTGACCTTTAACAATTGTTATCAACACATCAGAGAATGCATCCTATCAGATACAAAGTGGCTTGGTATGGCAACTGTGTTGCATATAACACAAGAAACTGCACAGTTGTGGACACACCACTGCCCACCATGGGAACCAGCCTCCCCTCTATGGATTCTGCCCATTGTTCTTGCTGCCTCAGTAAAGCAGCCCTCTTAATCAAAGATCCCACCTACCTTGGACATTCTCTCTTCTCCCCTATCGCATTGGGCACAAGCAATAAAAGCCTGAAAGCACATACCATCAGGTTCAAGGACAGCTACTACCCCACAGTTATCAAGTCCTTGAGCGGTCCTCTTGTACGATAAGATGGATTCTTGACCTCACAGTCCATATTGATATGATCTTGCAGTTTATCATTTATCTGCACTGCACTTTTTCAGCAGCTTTTAGAGATAGATATAGAGAAAGAGATACTTTACTGATCCCAAAGGAAGTTACAGTATCACAGTAGCATTACAAGTGCACAGATGTAGACACTAGAAAAGAAGTAGAAAGAATAAAAAATAAGTTACCTCCAACAGTCTAACGGGAGGGAGTTGTTGCTTCCCTGGCTGTAGATTGACTTGTTATAGAGCCTAATGGCTGAGGGTAAGGATGATCTCATATAGCACACTTTGTAGCAGTGCAGTTGTCTTCGTCTTTTACTAGAAGTGTTCAGCCAAGGTGTCATGTAGAGGGCGAGAAACATTGTCCAGAATTGCCAGAATTTTCTGTCGGGTCTTTTGTTCTACCACAGCCTCCAGTGTGACCAGTTTGACTCCTGTAACAGAGCCAGCCTTTCTAATCGGTTTATTGAGCCTGTTGGCATCACCCGTGTTGACGCCATTGCCCCAGCACACCCCTGCACAGAAGATTATACTGGTGATGACAGACTGGTAGAAAATGTGAAAGAGAGATCTGCATACTCCAAAGCACCTCAGTTTCCTCAGGAAGTAGAGGCCACACTGGCCCTTCTTGTACACAGCCTCTGTGTTGGTGCTTTGCTCAAGTCTATCACGCAGGTGCTCCCGCTGGTAATCCCCCCTCACCACATCCATGTTCTCACTATTAATAGTAATTAATCCACTATTAACTCACTATTAATAGTAATAGGGTGCAGTGTAGGCTTAGTCTTGCTAAAGTCCATCACCATCTCCTTTGTCTTTCTAATGTTGAGCTATGGATGATTCCACTTGCACCATTTGACAAAGTCCTCCACCAGGGCCCTGTGTTCATCCTCCCGTCCTCTCTTTATACACCCAACTATTGCTGAGTCATCAGAGAATTACTGCAGATGACATGACTCAGTGTTGTAACTAAGGTCTGAGGAATATAGGGTAAACAGGAAGGGACCTGTGGGTCCCAGTGCTGCTTATGGCCATGTCTGGCACACAGCTCTGAAGCTGCACAAACTGTGGTCTGTCAGTCAGGTAGTCCATTATCCAGGATACAATGGAAGTGGCAACCTGCATTGAATGGAGCTTTTCACCCAGCAATGAGGGCTGTATGGTATTGAAGGCATATGAGAAATCAAAAATCATGATTCTCACTGTGCTGCCCTGCTTATCCACATGGGAGTAGGCTCTGTTCAGCAGGTAGATGACAGCTCGACTCCAATGTGCTCCTGGTAGGCAAACTTACAGGGGATTGAGGGTTGATCTGACCAGTGGTTGGAGGGGAGCTAGGACCAGTCTCTCTAGGGTCTTCATGATGTGTAAGGTCAGAGCTACTGGATGATAGTCATTCAAGACTTTTGGTTAGCTGTTCTTGGATATCGGGACCCCTCAAGATGTTTTCCACACAGTTCGGACCCTTTCCAGACTGAGACTCAGATTGAAAATGTGCTCCACACGGCTGCTCAGCACACTCCTTCAGGGCCTTTTGGTTCACACCATCCGGTCCCAATGCTTTTGCCGTGTCTGAGTTTCCCCAGAGCCCTTCTCACCTGCTCAGTAGTGAAGGTTAGTCCATGGTGAATGGGGAGTTGATGGTGGGGACTGGGGGAGGTGAAGGTCAGGATGATAGCAGTTGGCATGTGGAGGTGTGGTTAGTGGGTGCAGGGGAAGGGAAAATGTAGATAGTGGTGTTGTTCATCCATGTGTTGAACTAGAGAGGTGAGGAGGGAGAAGGGGAGGGATTGGTGCTGAGCAAACATTGGGTGCCTCAGTACCTGGACTGGTTTGCTGATGGGGATGAGAACAGGAGGACAATTGACAAACTTATTGAAAAGTTGGGTGAACTCATTAGTCATTTTGGCTGCAATCCAAGGCTCTACAGCCAGGCTGATTAAAGCCACAGATGTTCTTCATGTTTCTCCACACCTTTCATGTGCTACTCTGCTCAAGCTTGATCCCTAGCCCTCTCCTGTATTCCTCTTAAGCCACTTTGATCTTCTCCTTTAGTTCCCTCTACACATGTTTCAATCCCTCCCTGTCTCCTGATCTAAAGACTCTCTTTTTGTGTGGATGACTGTGACCCATGGTTAGTTGTTAGGGAAACAGCAAACAGTCCTTAATGGTATTACAGTGTCCACACAGAAGTTGACGTAACCAGCGATGTAATCAGTAAGTCCGTTAATGTCCTCCCCATGTGGTTCACAAAGCACATTCCGGTCAGTAGCCTCAAAGCAGCACTTCAAGGTCTCAATGGCCTCTGGAGCCCATTTCTTAATATCTTGGTGGTAACTAGCTGTTGCTATGCTTTGGGCTTATGCAAGGGCATGAGGTGAACCAGGCTGTGAACTTCCAAGTGGGGGAGAGCTATGGAGCACAAGACCATAAGACACAGGAGCAGAATTAGGTCATTTGGCCCATCTCGTCTGCTCTGCCATTCAATCATGGCTGATCCTTTTTTCCCCTTTAACACTTTATTCTATATTGTTACTTTACCTTATTTTACCTCTATTGGATCAATCGATAATGATTGGATCTGTATGAATAGTATGCAAGACAAACTTTTCACTGTATCTTGGTACATTTGGCAATAAGTGCCACTACAAAGAAAGCATGGCAGTGCCTCTACTTCCTTAGAAGTTTGCGAATGTTTGGCGTGACATCTAAAACTTTGACAAATTTTTGTTTGGTGGAGAGTGTGTTGTTTGGCTGCATCACAGCCTAGTATGGAAACACCAATGCCCTTGAATGTAAAATCCTAGAAAAAATGGTGGATACAACCCAGTCCATTATGAGTAAAGTCCTCTCCAGCATTGAGCACATCTACATACATGATCAGGGACTCCCACCACCCAGGGCATGCTCTCTTCTCGCTGCTGCTGTCAGCAAGAGGGTATAACGGCCTCAAGACTCACATCACCACATTCAGGAACAGTTACAGCTCCTCAAACATCAGACGCTTGAATCAAAGGGGATAACTTCGCTCAACTTCACTTCCCCCATTATTGAAATGTTCCCTCAACCAATGGACTCGCTTTCAAGGACTCTTCATCTCACGTTCTTGATATTTATTGCTTACTTATTTGTTATTATAATTTATTATTTTCTATTTGTGCAGTTTGCTGTTTTCTGCACTTTGGTTGAACACCCTAGTTGGGCGGTCTTTCATTGTTTCTATTGTGGTTATTATTCTATCGAGTTATTGAGTATGCCCACAAGAAAATGATATAGTGACATATATGTACTTTGATAATAAATTTACTTTGAGCAATATCTTTCCCAGTGAGGGCGGTGTGGAATACGAAAGGGAGTTAGCACACGCTGGGTTCTCTTCTACTCCTGTCCATCTTGCTGTTAAAGGTTCCGACTTGAGAAGTTACTATTTGAGTAGTTTGGCTGAGGTAATTGCACTCCACTTTGCAGATGGTACACACTGCAGCCACTGACCAGAGACGGTGGAGGAAATGAATGTTTAGGTTGCTGGATAGGGTACCAATCAAGGGAGCTACTTTGTCATGAGCTTTGGTGGTGTCTGTTCAATCAGTCCAGTGGAGGCTACATATTTACACTCTTTATTTGAGTCTTGTAACTAATGGAAAATTTGTTGCAGTGTGAGGTGAGTCGATCACTGCAGGACATCCAGCCTTTAAACTCCCTTTGTAGCTACACTTTGAGATTTTGATCAGTGGTGACTGCTGGAAGACACAGCAAAGGATATGCCATTAAATGTCAAGGTTTGGTATTGGACTCTCACTTGTTGGGGGTGGCCATTCCTTGCCAAATCTGTGGTACAAACGTTACTTGCCATTCATCATTTGATATCTGGATGTTACCTAGAACTTGCTGCCTCCAGGCATAGACTGTTTCATTTCCTAAGCAGTTTTGAGCATTGTCCAATTATCAGTAAACACTCCTGCCTGCTTTTATGATGAAAAGAAGGTCAGTGATGAAGCAAATGAAAATGCTTTGCTCCATGGCACTGCACTGAGGAACTCCTACAGTGACGACCTGGGTTTGCGATAATTGATCTCCAATAAGCATACCACTTTCTGTGGTGCAAGGTATGATGTCAAAGATGCTCATTGATTTCTACTTTCTGAAGAATTCCCAGTGTCACACTCAATTAGTCAATTGTACATCAGTCACTGAAAGCAAGCATGCAGGTAACAGCAGGCAGTGAAGAAAGCTAATGGCATGCTGGCTTTTATAACAAGAGGAATTGAGTATAGGAGTAAAAAGGTCCTTCTGCAGCTGTACAGGGCCCTGGTGAGACCCCACCTGGAGTATTGTGTGCAGTTTTGGTCTCCAAATTTGAGGAAGGACATTCTTGCTATTGAGGGAGTGCAGCGTAGGTTCACAAGGTTAATTCCCGGAATGGCGGGACTGTCACATGTTGAAAGATTGGAGCGACTGGGCTTGTATACACTGGAATTTAGAAGGATGAGAGGGGATCTGATTGAAACATATAAGATTATTAAGGGATTAGACACACTGGAGGCAGGAAGCATGTTCCCGCAGATGGGTGAGTCCAGAACTAGAGGCCACAGTTTAAGAATAAGGGGTAGGCCATTTAGAACAGAGATGCGGAAAAACTTTTTCACCCAGAGAGTGGTGGATATGTGGAATGCTCTGCCCCAGAAGGCAGTGGAGGCCAAGTCTCTGGATGCATTCAAGAGAGAGTTAGATAGAGATCTTATAGATAGTGGGGTCAAGGGATATGGGGAGAGGGCAGGAACGGGGTACTGATTGTGTATGATCAGCCATGGACACAGTGAATGGCCTACTCCTGCACCTACTGTCTATTGTCTATTGTCAATCAAATCCTGTCTTGATATCAAGGCGGTCACTGTCCTTTTACTTCTTGGGTTCAGCTTTTTGCTTCATGTCTAATCAGAGTTGTGGTGGGGTCTGGAACAGTGATCCTGACAAAACCCACACATGTGTAGGTTTTGGATGATGACGCATTGCTTGATGGCACTATCAATGCATTTCCATGATACTACTTATGACTGAGAGTACAATGATTTTGAATATTTAAATCATGAGTTTTCATATTAATACTATTGATTCTTTTGGGTACATATCATCAATTTTTTAAATTCGTTTTTTTAATACATTTTACAGATTAAAAAAACCCAAATCACAATAAGGAACATTAATACAGTGCAAAATTAAGCATACAATGACAATATGATACAGAGAGAGAGAATGAAAAAAAAGCACCTAAATTGAAGACAAGTAAACTTAGTGTCCTCCCCAAGCCCCACAACACAAAAAAAAAACTCCAGACCAACCACAACACGATATAGAGAATATAAATCAGGATAATCAAACTCCCAGACTGTGAATACATTTAGCAACAGAGGATAATAATGCCTACTACCAGAAAAAAAAGGGAGCTGAAAGCAAGGGGCAAAAAAGAAAAAAAAACCCTAGTCAGGAGGAAGGTTATGAAAGTACTTGATAAAAGGTCCCCAGACCTTATGGAACTTTAGATCCGAATTAAGAACTGAATAATGAATTTTTTCGAGGTCCAAGCAGGCCATAATGTCGTTAAGCCGTTGAGCATGAGTGGGCAGGGCAACATCTCTCCATCTGAGGAGGATCAAGCGTCTAGCCAGGAGAGAGGCAAAGGATAATATTCGGCATTTGGTCGGACTCAGATGTAAATCTGTCTCGCTCCAGAAACCAAACAAAACAATTAAGGGATTCGGTTCTAGGTGCTGATTCAGAATATACGATAACGTAGTGAAGGCATCTTTCCAAAATTTCTCCAAGCTAGGACAGAACCAGTACATATGAATGAGAGAGGCCTCTCCCCTCTTGCATTTATCACAGAGCGGACTAATGTCAGGGTAGAATCGAGATAGTTTAGATTTAGACATATGGGCTCTATAAACAATCTTAAACTGTAAAAGGCAATGGCGAGCACAAAGAGAGGTTGAGTTAACCGATTTGAGAATCGAGTTCCAGCTCTCATCAGATCAGGAGGTATTTAAATCATGCTCCCATGCCATTTTAATTTTATCCACAGGGGCCCATCGTAAGGCTGCTAATTTATCTTGGATAATTGATATTAAACCTTTACCTAGTGGATTAATGGAAAGAAATAAGTCCGTAGCATTTTTTGCAGGCATTTCAGGAAAGTTAGGAATTAAAGGAGCAATAAAGTGTCTAATTTGGAGATATCTAAAAAAACGAGCATTGGGCAGATTGAACTTAACAGAGAGCTGCTGAAAAGAAGCAAAGAGATTATCAATGAAGAGATCTTCAAAACGTCTAATGCCCTTCCTATACCAAACCTGAAATGCTGAATCGTACGTGGTAGGTAAAAAAAGGTGATTATGTATGACAGGGCTGAAAACGGAAAAACCATGGAAGCCATAGCATTTCCTAAACTGAGCCCATATGCGCAAAGTGTGTCTAACAAGAGGATTAGCTATTAATCTGGACAGACTGCTAGGGAGTGCAGAGCCAAGAGGTGCAGAGATAGATAATTCTTTAGTGGAGCTCAACTCCATTGCCATCCAATTAGGGCACTCGGGTTGGCCATGGAAGAAAGACCAAAAGGTAGCACAATGTATATTAGCTGCCCAATAATATAAACGAAAGTTAGCTAAAGCCTTGCCACCCTCTTTTTTAGATTTTTGGAGATGGATTTTATTAATTCTAGAGCGCTTATTCTTCCACAGATATGACAAAATAATAGAGCCTAAGGAATAAAAAAAAGATTTAGGAATAAAAATTGGGATAGATTGAAATAAGTATAAAAATTTGGGGAGAACATACATTTTTACAACATTAATACGACCTACCAAAGACATAGATAGAGGTGACCGTTGTACCAGACTCTGTTTTATAGTATATGAAAGATTGGCAAAGTTTTCACGAAATAGATCTTTAAACTTCCTTGTGACTGTAATTCCAAGATAAGTAAATTGATTATGGACTACTTTAAAAGGGAGATCATGAAATGTTAATTCTTGTGCTTCTTTATTAATTGGGAAAAGTTCACTCTTATGCAAATTAAGTTTATAGCCAGAGATCTGGCTAAACTGGTCAAAAAGTGAAAACATTGGAGGTAAGGATGTAGACGGATTTGAGAGAAAGAGTAATAAGTCATCAGCATAAAGAGAAACTTTATGCTCAACATCCCCTCTCCAAATCCCGGTCAATTCAGGACAATTTCAAAATGCTATCGCCAAAGGTTCTATAGCCAAATCAAAGAGAAAGGGACTTAAGGGGCATCCCTGACGGGTGCCACATTTGAGATTAAATACCTGGGATTTCTGAAAATTAGTTAAAACAGAAGCAATAGGAAACAGGTACAGCAATTTGATCCAAGAAATGAAACTTTGACCGAGGTCAAATTTTTCTAAGTGCAAAAAGGTAGTTCCACTCTATATGATCAAATGCTTTCTCCACATCGAGGGAAATAACACATTCAGGAATCCCAGTTGGAGGTGAGTATAAGATATTAAATAAATGCCGAATGTTAAAAAAAGGGAGACAGTTTTTAATAAAACCTGATTGGTCATCAGAGATAATGGAGGGAATTACAGTTTCTAATCTATGAGCCAAAACTTTAGCTAAGATCTTTACATCAACATTGAGCAAAGAAATCGGCCTATACAAGGAACACTCTGTTGGGTCTTTGCTCTTTTTTAATAGAAGAATAATAGATGCCTCATTGAAAAAGGGTGGCAATTTGCCATAATTAAACGAATCAGATAATACTGAAAGTAACTGAGGAGAAAGAAGTGAAGAGAATGATTTATAAAATTCTACAGCGAACCCATCAGGTCCAGGAGATTTCCCTGAGGACAGTGCAGAAATTGCAAAAGATATTTCTTCTGATGATGTAGGTGCATTAAGTTTGGCTTTAGAATCAGATGAAAGTGAAGGAATATTCAGATTCTTTAAAAATTGATCAGCAGAGATATTGTCATTCGAAGATTCAGAGGAATAAAGCCGAGAATAAAAATTTTAAAATGCGTCATTAATTTCTAAATGATCCGATGTAAAGTCTCCATTCTCCTTCCGGATCTTTGTAATATGTTGTTTGGCTTTGGAACGCCTCAGCTGATTGGCTAGAAATTTACCAGACTTATCCCCATGAATGTAAAAGCGACTCTTGCTTTCGAGAGGTTGGCGTTTGACAGGTTGAGTAGACAGAAGATTAAATTTAGTTTGGAGTTCAACACGCTTCTTGTATAGTTCAGGGTTCTTAGTTTGAGCATATAGTTGATCCAATTCTTTAATCTGGTTAATGAGATCTAATCGATCTGCACAGGATCTTCTGTTGAGATATGCTGTGTAAGAGATTATTTGACCCCTCAGATATACTTTCATGGCATCCCAGACAATCTGGGATGACACTTCAGGTGATGTATTAGTGATAAAATTAAAAGGTTATCTGATCCTTAATAAATTTTGAAAAATCATCATCGGTTAATAAAGTTGAATCAAACCGCCAGTGTTTATTCCTCTGAGGGAGACCAGGAAAGTTCAGCGAGAGAGTAATTGGGGCATGGTCAGAAATCAGTATACTCTGATAGTCACAAGAGTAGGTCAATGGAATAAGTTGGTTATCGAGTAAGAAATAGTTGATTCTAGTGAAGGTATGGTGAACATGTGAAAAAAAAATAATCTCTCTTAGTAGGATGAAGGAAACACCATATATCAGAGATACCAAAATTAGAGAGAAACGATTGGATAGCTAAGGCAGATTTAGTAGGTGATCTGGTAACAGAATGTCCTCAATTTTTGAAGCTAATTTCACTGGACAACAGATTTTTTCAAAAGTGTTCCTTCCTCAGAATTTTTTATTTTGTTTATGATAGACTGCTTGAAGATGAACACAAATATAATTTCAGACTACTGGTATCACGTAGGAATTTGGAGAAACAACAAATTAACTTTTATTGAATATAATTGTTTAAATACATAATGGTGCTGATGCTTTGCAATAGTTCAACTAAGTTAAAAATGTTTTGTTAATGATTTTCACTTGTACTCAGTGTCTGAGGCTTCTCGCTTAAGTGTCCAACAATCATTTGCCAGCATTGATGGATTCCAGTTGCCCTGGTATCTTTTCTCCATGACCACATTGTCCTGGTGAAACCTTTCACCATGTTCGTCACTAACAGCACCAAGATTTGCAGGGAAGAAGTCTAAATGAGAATGTAGAAAATGAATCTTTAGTAACATGTTGCATTTCATGGTTTTATATGTTTGAAGCATGCTTTCAAGCAGCTGCGTGTAGTTTGGTGCTCTGTAGATGCCGAGAAAAATCTCAACAACTTCCTTGAATTCCTTCCACGTGATTTTCTCTGGTCCCACTAGAAATTCTTCAAATTGGCTGTCATTGATGACCTGTTTGATTTGTGGACCAACAAAAATGCTCTCCTTAATCTTGGCATCAATTATTCTGGGAAGCATCTGTCTCAAATATTAAAATCCTTCATAGAAATTTTTGTGCCTGATTATAGTAAATTCCATCCTTATAGTCCTAAAACCCAATAATTATTACTAAAACCTGTCCTATCATGCAGCAGCCGCACTGCCTAAGCATGCCCAAGCATGCTTGGACAAGATAGGAAACTTTCCAGCTTACATTGTAAGCAACATTTTAATTGACTTGAATTATGAATTGAAATAATAAACATGTGATTTCAAAAATGGTGCGTGATAGGGAAATTCCATGGTGATTTTCATGATCACTAGCCCAAAATTCATAAGATAACACCTAATGGTATTCAGGAAGCAAAATCTTTGTTGTCTAGTGTTTTTGCTAGAATGATTAGCATGACATTCTATGTTCATAGGAATATACTGCACCAAAACACCCATAATACAAACGTTCATTAATAAAATGCTTTCTAGGAGTGTGTTCAAATAGAATTAGGGTGACCTCAGAGGACAGCAAATTGCAATGGCTGGAGCAGGGAAGTAAATTGTGAGAGGAGGCGTTCTAAAGATGGGATAGGAATAATTGTGGCCAGGAGAAATGAAAGCATACAAAAGAATGTTGAGGCTAACATTAAGAAGTGAAATGTTACGTTAACCTTCAGCACAAAAGAAATTGAGATCAGTAGTAATTACTGCAATCCTGGTGGTAATACAATGGATTCTAGTTAATTGGAACACATCAGGAACAGTATACTTTGGCTCAATTAAGCAGCTGCTATAATTAACGGAAGTTTCATGGATATACTTAAAAAGGTATAAACAGACAAACTACCATTTAACTGAGTAGCAAATTATGTATTTAAATGAAATGCAGAACAAATTTAAATACTACCAAAACTGTGTATTAGTTCCCAATAGTTATCAACGGAGGAATTCATTCAGTGTGTGAGGTGTCTAGGGAGGGGTAGCAGCTCTGGTGAAGAGGGTTGTGGTGTCCATTCTGGAGCAGCTCACTTGCCTTTGGTACTCAACAGACACTCAGCTCTCACCTGATGCTCCAAGTAGCTGTTTGCATGTGACAGTGACCACATCCCAGTACGAGGATTCGACAGGCGGTCTAAAAATCAGGTGAGGATAGCCAACGGGCCTGATACTCAGGTGAAATAGGGACAGGCCTGTCCCAGCATCTCTGGCGGACTGAGTGAGTGAAACGAACAGTGAGATCCAATGATCAGGAAGGTGGTTCTGCAGAGCTTTGTGGAGAGGGAAGGGCATGATAAGGCAAAGAAGGTGTCATGGTCATCCACTGCAACCAAGGAAGACCCCAGTTTGTGATGGTTACTCCTGACTTCTGACGTCGAGAGAGTGCAACAGCTTTTCCACTTTAAAACTCCTACACAGGTTTCCCTGTCATCGTCAGATATAATAACCAATACTCTGTTGTGATCTTTGATTAACTGTAGATGAACAAAACTAGCGCAGACACCTGGTGCAGATAATGGACTGCCTTCACACAATGCTTTTGATGACTGCATCCTCCAAATCTTCATTGCCATTGTAACATTCAATATGATCATTGTCAGCAACAGTCTTCTGTCCCAGTTAAGAGGTATAGTGTCCCAAATAAATGAAGGGGATCCTGTACATTTCCTCAATTAGTGTTTGATTTTTTTGATCTGTCCCAGTTAACTGATGGATCAATTAACCACTGTTAATCTGTAATTTTATGATATTCTACAATTAAGGCAAGATGACAAAGTGAACACAGTAAAGGTTTACCAGGTTGATTTCTGAACTGCTTGGTTGTCATATGAGGGAAAAAAAATGTAGACTGAGCTTAGATTCTATTGCCCATAAAAACAGAAAAGTTGTCTAATTGAAATATATAAAATATTTTATGGGACATTACAGGGAATATGTAAGGATGATAACTGCCCTGGATGGGGTCGTCAGAACCAAGTGTTACAATCTCAAACTAAGACAGCCATTAAGGAAGAGAAATTTCTTCACCCAGGTGGTGAATTCTCTCCCCAGGAGTGCTGCGAGAATTCAGTTGTTGCATACATTTAAGTCTGGGTTTAATAGATTTTTAGGTATTCAAGGAATAATGGGATTATGGGATTTATGTTGGAAAGCGGTTCCAAGGTAAAAGATCTTAATGAATGACAGAATAGGCATAAGGGGCTGAATGGCCTACTCCTGTGCCTTATGTTCTTATCCAAGAATTATTGACTGTACAACAACGGTTGAGCAAAAACGAGAGAGAGGTCGATTTGGATTCTGTCTGTGTTGAAAGCTGATCCCATGTCATCTATAGAACTATTTTTAAATAAGAAGGTTCCATCTTGATCACTGTCCTATTGTTAATTCTGATGCTAAGTGAGCTTTTTTTTTAACCTAGAGAGATGTTACTGACATTATAGAATGGCAGTAATGTTCAAGTTGAAACAGATTTAATGAAGACTGATTGCTATAATGTCTTAATAATGATTTTCAGTTGTGATATTTCAGTAATGTCTGAAATTATTTTGGATCAATAAACAATATTTTACTACTTGATGCCATTTATGTCTAGCATTTGGAATTTTTCACACACAGTAAATGTCAGCTCAAGGTATTTGATTTTTCTATTACAGTTTTGCAGGATTTATGAATGGGAGGAAGAATATAAGCGTTTTAGTTAAACACCAGTTTCATGTCAACTCCTGTCTTAACTACTCTAACTTCTCCTGACAGTTACTTTAACAGAAGCGTTAGTCCAGCCTGTTTTGAAAATCTGGGTGTAGCAAGCAAGGGCCAGAATGGTTGATTGCTCGTGAGAAGGTGACAGTAAATATGAAAGATAATCTAGCTACACTTATTCACATTGACATTAATGGGAACATTCAAATGGTTCATGATGAACTACAAAAAGCTCTTCTTTGATATTCATTCCCAAAATTAAGATTTGCAAAGTCCATTAGACCATAAGACGCAGGAGCAGAATTAGGCCATTAAGTTTTCTCCGCCATTCCATCATGGCTGATTTATTATTCCTCTTAACTCTACTCTGCTGCCTTCTCCTCCATAACCTTCACACAACACACACAAAATGCTGGTGGAACACAGCAGGTCAGGCAGTATCTGTAGGAGAAGCACAGTCGACATTTCGGGCCGAGACCCTTCGTCAGGACCCAACAACCTCCATAACCTTTGATAGATTTACTAATCAAGAACCTATCAACCTCCAGTTTAAATATATCCAGTGACCTGGCCTCCACAGCCGTCTGTGGCAATGCATTCCACATACTCACCACCTTTTGCCTACAGAAATTTCTCCTTATCTCTGTCCTAAAGAGACATTTGATTGATCTACCCTCTGGACCTAGACTCCCCGCTAGAGCAAAAATCCTCTCCACGTCTATGCTATTTAGGCCTTTCAATATTTGATGGGTTTCAGTGAGATTCCTCCTTCCCCCATTCTTCTGAATTCCAGAAAGTACAGGCTCAGAGCCAGCAAATGCTCCTCCTATGTTAACCCTTTCATTCCTGGGATTATTCTCATTAACAATTCCTATTTTGAAGTCATTTTAGTTATCATAAGAGCATCATTGCATTACGGGGAGGCTTGACTGGATTGCAAACAAGGTAATTTAGTACCCATATAATAAGAAATGAGAGGAAATTTAGGTACTGTTATTAATGGTAAGAACTGGAAAGGAATGAAACATCCATCTGACACCACTCCCACCCCCCACCTCATTTCCTGATTGCTTCACCACCACTCTCCCCTCAACTGGTGCCTTTGAGAAATGCAGTTCCATGTTCATGTTAACAAATAGATCAACTGACAATAGCTACACTATTTATTACATTAATGAAGTACCAGTTTGGAGATTGGTTTCAGATCCTGCAGTTCGCAGAATGTTATGGCCATATTGCACTCCTTAGGTTCATTAAAATAACCTGGGAACCACACTCACTTTCCCACTACACTTCCTCAGCCTCTGTAGTTTAGCTCCTCCCTTCTGTTGGCTACTCTGCTTCCGTATCTGAAGGTTTAAGGCTGACAACAGTCTTGTACACTACAAATGATCTCCAACATACACGTCATAAATCATGCAAACTTTATTAATCTAAGGCAGCAAACATTTATACTAATGTCTTGAAATCTGACAGTGTAGATTGCACTTTGCTTTAAATTAATTACTCATTCCTTACCAATAATTTGTAGGACTATATAATCTTAAGATACACCATTACATCAAATTATTTGTCCGCTCACAGCAGTTATCAAATTGGTATTTAGTCCAGATATATTACGGAATTTAAGGTTCTTTGATTTTATTGTTGGTAGTTTGTTTTTATGTGGATCAATCAAATGAATGATTCAAGCTGATTGTTTTTTGTCAATATATAGACATGGCTGAGATTTGTATTTTAATTGGACATTTGCTAAATTATAACAATGACCTCAATAAACTTGAAGTAACTGATACTAATTAAGTTTAATTTTTGAATTCAGACTTCTGCATTCTATTTGAACTTCTGCTTCTTGAATGTAAGTTCCACTATTTTATCTATAATTACACAGCTGGGAATAAAGTGAGCTTCAGTTGGGATCAAAGCAAAATAGCATGTAAAGAACCGTGGAGGTTTATTTAATTAGTAAAGTGTCGGGTTACGGGAGAGGCAAAGATTTTGGCACTGGCAGAAGGATTCAGGCACACTGAACCCGCTGAAACTCTGGTTTTTCTGTTTAATATTTTAGCTCTCTTTTTCTTTCTCTGCATTCTCGAGACACAACTACATTCACTACATGGACTAAAGTTATAACAGGAACCATGCCCAGTGTGTCAAAATACTGTAAATGTCCAGACACATTATTACAGTTGTACATTCATTTGGCACATAAACAGGTTAGCTTTAATGTGCATTACAACCATCAGGAACTAGATAATATCAATATTAATCCCACTTGTTAATACTTGGTCTGTAGCCTCCCATGCCTTGGCAATTCCAACGCTAAAATGAATAATTCATAAGTGTTGTGAGAGTGAAGATCAAGATTAGCTTTATTTGTCACATGTTCATTGAAACGTCGAAACATACAGTGAGATGAGCCATTTGTGTCAAATCATATCTGCGAGGGTTGAACTAGGCAGCCCAAAAGTGTTGCCATGCTCCCCGTGCCAAAGTGGCATCTCCACAACTTACTCACACCACCTGTACATCTTTGGAAAGTAGACAGGAAACAAATGGTGTCATGGTTACCCAAAACAAAATGAAGATTTTATTGAAGTAATTAGGAGAATTACCCAGAGGTTCTATTGGCCAGTGAAATGAAAGAAGTCAGGGGAATGTTTCAAGTAGCAACTCTTGAGCAACACACAAAAACTGCCGGAGGAACTCAGCAATTTAGGCAGCATCTACTTAGTGGACTAAAAGTTGACATGTTGGGCCAAGACACTTCTTCAGGAAGCATCTGCAGAATTTCATGTGCTTCCGAGCAGCATCTCTTCCCTGGATTCGACAATGGAATCTTAACTATAATGTGACTTAACTTAGTGACACAATGGGACAGACTTGCTGCTTATTTTCAGCACCTTCTACCTATGAAATCCATTCATCATAAGTGAACCCAATGAGAACGGTTAATCATATTTCTAAATATAAATTCTTTTTATATCTCTTTCTTAAAGTTTATAATCACTCATGTTTTCAGGTGGCATATTCTCCATTGTATCAAAGACTTTTTATGCATCAGCATTTTCATTGGTTTATAATTGATTCAATAAATTCAGAAACTTGGCAGTGTCTATTGTTTAAAAGATGAAAAACTCTATTGTGAAACCTCCTACACCGTACTGACACATTTTTTTTAGATTCTGAAAGCATTGCCAAAAGGGAAGGGAATATACTTGAAAAAATACAGAATAGACAATATATCTTTACTAGAGATCAGAGTGGCAGGGCTTCAGGATTCCTTGGATGGTTGATGGTGTCAACCATCTCCAGAACCACTTACAATTTAAATATGAGAAAATATATTGCAGAAACTCACAAAGGCTTTTTTTGACAGCATCGCAATTTAATTTGGAGAAGTGCGCTTTGGGAGGACAAACCAAGGTAGGACTTAAACTCTGAGGAGTATGGTAGGGGAAAGAGCCCTGGGTATACAGATCAATAATTCCTTGAGAGTGGCAAAGTTCATAGTAAGTTTTAAACTCAAAGTACATATGTATGTCACCATATACAACCCTGACATTCACTTTCTTCTGGGCATACGCAATATACCTATAGAATAATAACCATAACAGAATCAGTGAAAGACTGTTCAACTAGGACATTCAAGCAGAGTGTAGAGGGCAACAAACTGTGCATACATAAGAGAAGAATTATAATAATAACTAAATGAGCAATAAATATCGATAACAGGAGAGAAGAGTCCTTCGAAGCATCTCTGGGTATTTGACCATGAGGTGGCAACACAGGTAGATAGGGTCAAAAATGGAGCTTTTGGCACATTGACTTTCATAAATCACAACACTAAGTACAGGAATTGGGGATGTAATGATGAATTTCTATAAGATGTTGGTGAGGCCAAATTTGAAGTACTGTGTGTAGTGCTTGTCACTTAGCTACAGCAAATATATCAATAAGCTTGAAAAAATGCAGAAAAATTTTACAAGAATGTTGATTGAGAATCTTAATTATAGGGAAAGGTTGAGTAGTTTTGGACTTTATTCCCTGAAACACAGGAGAATGAAGGAAGATCTTATGGTGTTATGCAGAATTATGGAGGTATACAGACAGTCTTTCTCCCCCTCTGGTTGGGAGAGACTAGATCTAGAGACCATAAGCTTAGAGTGAAGGGTAAAATGTTTAAGGGGAATCTGAGGAGAAACTTCTTCATCCAGAGGGACTTGCGAGAGTGGAAGTGGTAGATGCAGGTCCAGTTGTAACATTTAAGAGAAGTTTAGATAGGCACATGGATGGGAGGAGTGTGGAGGAATATGGTCTGATGACAAACAGATGGAACTAGACAGAAGATCAGGTAGCATGGGCTGGATGGATGAAAGGTCCAGGTTCTGTGCTGTAGTGTTCTATAATTCAATGACTCTAACTCCCAAGCCTACAAATTCTACCGTTTAAGAGGACAAGGTTCAAGGTCAAAGTCAAGATAAATTTATTATTAAAGTACATATATGTTACCATATACCATTTGTACATACCATTGGAATTTTATCACTTGCAAGTTCTCCTTTAAGTCACAAATTAATCTGACTTGAAACTATGGGGACACAGGAGACAACACACACAAAGCTGGAGAAATTCAGAACATTCAGACCCTGTCATGTTTTACAATTTGGATATGAAAATATAAGGTAGAATTGGTAAGAAGCTATTATGCTGTTGTAAAAGTACCCCAGCATAGATAGATTTGCCCTGAAATAATAATGGTAGTTACTAAGAATTTTACTGGGGACAAGACCCTGTGGGCCTGATGGGATATACCCTTGGTGTTTGATGAAGTTAAAACTGTGGAGAGTGTAGAAGATTGTCAATGGATATAGCAAGATATAGATAAGTGGGCACAGAAATGGCAGCTGATGTTCAATATTGCAGTGACAGGTAATGCAATTGGGAAATAAAAAGTAAGGGAACAATACAAATAGAGACTTTTAGGATATTTAAAATACTTTAAAGATATTTATCTTCACAAATGTGTAGAGAGATATTTAAAAGTGGCTGCACAGGTTAATAGGGTGGTTAAAAATGAATTTGACATGCTTGGCAAGGCATCAAATTCAAGAGTCAGGAAATTATGTTCCAAGGCATTGAGTGTAAGAGTAAGGAAGCTGTATTGAAGCTATAGAAAACTTTGTTTGGCCGTACTTGGAGTACTGCCTTCAGTTTTGGTCATCCTGTTAAAGGAAGGATGTGGAGGATTTGGAGTGGGTATGGAAGAGGTTTACCAGGATGTTGCCTGGATTAGAGGGAATGTTCTAAGGGGAGAGGTTGAACAAACTTGAGCCTTATTCCCCGCAGTTGCAGATTCTGAGGGGAGAACCAAGAGAAGTTTATAAGATCAAAATCAGTGTCAGGTTTATTGTTATTGACATAAATTGTGAACCCTACTTAGAGTAGACAACTGGTATCTTTTTCTCAGTGTTGAAATGTATATCACTAGAGCACATCAATTTATGGTAAGAGCAGGCAAGGTCAAAAAGGATTTCTGCAGGGCAAATTTTTTTACACAGAGGGTGATGGGTACCTGGAATATGTTGCCAGCATTGTAGTGGAGGCAAATACAACAGAGACTTTTAAGAGGCTCTTAGATGGCCACACGTAGCCAGAAGGGATTGGTTAAATGTCTTATTATGAGTTTAATTAGTTTGGTACAACATTATGGGTCAAAGAAACTGTTCCTGTGCTGTATTGTTCTATGTTCAAAGATATATATTGATAGCTTAGAAATGATATCAGAACATTTCGAGATAGTTAGGACAATGCACCCTGTAACACATTTAAGAGTGATGGTGCAAGGGAATATTAACAACTAGCATGTGCAAAGAAGTAGTTCCTGTTGAACAGTAAACACGAGGAAATCTGCAGATGCTGGAAATTCAAACAACAACACACACAAAATGCTGGTGGATCACAGCAGGCCAGGCAGCATCTATAGGAGAAACACTGTTGACGTTTCGGGCCGAGACCCTTCGTCAGGACCCTAATGGGACTCTGAGTCCTGACGAAGGGTCTCGGCCCGAAATGTCGACAGTGCTTCTCCTATAGATGCTGCCTGGCCTGTTGAACAGTAGTAGTTCCATTGTTATACATATTAGTCGTTATGATACTTAAAAGCTATAAGTATGAACTAAAAATACTTGAGCATTGAGAATAACAAAGGTGAAGCAGTTGAATAGCCATTGTTCCCTGGTGTGTGAATCTTCACAAATGCAACCCACTCATTATTCAATGGCAAATGAAGGCACATAAATGTGTATTGTACTCCATGCTTATGGAAAATTGAGCTCTTTATTTCACAGAACAAAAGAATTGTCCAGATAATATGTCAAATGGAAAGTACTTTGTCTTCAGTTGTTTATTTATTTTTGAAAGGAAAGTGAGTTTTTGAAAATTGCTGCGATGTCTGGAACAGTTTGTAATGGTCTTAGAATATCTAAAATAAAAATAATAATTGTTGTAAACACTATTCAGGTCAGGGGATAGCTGCAAAAAGAGAAATAATGTTAATATGTCTTATTGTGTCTAAACAATTCTATAGAATTTTTTGAGGAAATCACCAGGAAAGTTGATGAAAGCAAGGCAATGGATGTTGTCTACATGGATTTCAGCAAGGCCTTTGATAATGTCCCATATGGGAAGTTGATCAAGAAGAATTAGTCACTTCAAGTCAAGTCAAGTCAAGTCACTTTTATTGTCGTTTAGACCATAACTGCTGGTACAGTACAAAATAAAAATGAGACAATGTTTTTCAGGACCATGGTGTTACATGACACAGTACAAAAACTAGACTGAACTACACAAAAAAAAACAACACAGAGAAAGCTACACTAGACTACAGACCTACACAGGACTACATAAAGAGCACAAAAGAGTGCAGGCATTACAATAAATAATAAACAGGACAATAGGGCAATGTGTCAGTATTGAGGCTTCGGGTATTGAGGAGTCTGATAGCTTGGGGGAAGAAACTGTTACATAGTCTGGCCGTGAGAGCCCGAATGCTTTGGAGCCTTTTCCCAGACGGCAGGAGGGAGAAGAGATTACATGAGGGGTGCATTGGGTCCTTCATAATGCTGTTTCCTTTGTGGATGCAGCGTATAGTGTAAATGACCGTGAAGGCGGGAAGAGAGACCCCAATGATCTTCTCGGCTGACCTCACTATCCGCTGCAGGGTCTTGTGATCTAGGTGGTGCAATTTCTGAATCAGACAGTGATGCAGTGGTGTTCAAGATGAGGTAGTAAATTGAATTAGACATTGGTTTTACAGGAGAAGCCAATGAGTGATAGTAGACAGTCGCCTCTCTGACGGGAGGCCTGTGAGTATTGGTGAGCTGAAGGGATTGGTGCTGGTTCTATTGTTGTTTGTCATCTGTATCAACCACCTGGATGCAAATGTAGTAAACAGGATCAGCAAATTTGCGGATGGCACCAAGATAAAGGGGTGGAGTGGACAGTGAGGAAGGCTATCAAAACTTGTAATGGATCTGGACCAGCTGGAAAAAAATCGGCTGAAAAATGGCGGATGGAATTTAATGCAGACAAGTGGTAGGTGTTGCACTTTGGTGGGACAAACCAGAGTAGGACTTACACGGTGAGCAGTAATTCCTTGAAGAGGAGTGGGGGGGCGGGGTGTCACAGAATAAATGGTTTTGGCACATTGACATCCTGTACTGAGTACAGGACTGCAATCTTATGTCAAAGTTGTATAAGAGATCAGTGAGGCTTAACATGGAGTATTGTGTGCAGTTTTGGTCACCTACCTATAGGAACGATGTCAATAAAATTAAAGATGTGCAGAGAAAATTTAGGATGTTACCAAGAACTGAGGGCCTGAGTTAGGGAAAGGTTGAATAGCTTAGTACTTTATTCCCTTGAGCGTAGGAGAATGGTGGGGAAGGGGGAGGCTTGACAGAAATATACAAAATCATGAGAGGTATAGATAGGTTAGTGCAAGTAGGCTTTTTCCACTGAGGTTGAGTGGGATTAGAACTAGAGGTCATAGGTTAAGGTTGAAAGCTGAAATGCTTAAGGGTAATATGAGGGGGAATTTCTTCACTCAGACGGTGCAGAGATTGTGGAATGAGCCGCCAGAGGAAGTGAAGGATATGGATTCAATTTCAACATTTAAGAGAGATTTGGATAGGTACATGGATGGGAGGGGTATAGAGGGCCACGGTCCAGCTGCAGGTCAAGGGGACTGGTCAGATTTGGCATGGACTAAATGGGCCAAAGAACCTGTTTCTGTGCTGTAGGGTTCTATGACTCAACGTTTCTGATTATTTGTCAGAACAGTTTGAGTAATACTAACTGTGTCAGTCAATGATCAACCTTTCCCTCAGCGCCAATTTCCTCCACTAACCCCATATTTCCAATAATTCCATGAACCTCTGCACTACAAGATGGAAACATACTGAGTATATTGTTACGTACCTGTGAGACATGACAGTGGTGTACTTATCACGTGACAGGTGTTGAAGCTATACTGGACTTGAGGTAGTGGTCTTGTGATGGTGGAGTGACGTCATTTTCCCGCCAGTAGAGGTCATGTGACAGTTTTTTTTTTACAGGGTATAAAAGGAGGACCCCTCCCTGTGAGGAAGGGCAGTTTGTGGTTGGATTTGCCATTTTGACTTCATGCCACTGTGTGATTTAATGTTATGATGCAGTTTAGTTGAAAGATGGAGTTTTATTTAATGCCTAAAGTTTAAAAGGTCATTGCCAGCAGTTTCCTTATAATACTGCTAGTTGAGAATCAGTGGAGAGTGAAGATCAGAGTTCAGGAGTTAAAAGATCGAAGAGATTCGATTTCGACAGTGAAACAGGTTTGACCTTGTTTGATCCTCATTCAGAAGGAATTCGTTGACTGTGCTCATGTTAATCCCTGTGAAATAGCAGAAAGGATTGAGTACAGTTTTGTAAAGGAAAGGTCAGTGCCTTTAAGCCGTTTCATTTTTCATCTTCATAAATTGTCCGTGGGAAAAGTATAGTTCGACTGGGAATTGCAGCGACACAACTTGAAGGAGAATTTAAATCGTCTTTAAAAAGTCTCTCCCTTAAATGGACTGTAAGCATTTTGAACTTTTGCAATACTACTTTGAAGAACTGTTTTTGCAACATCGTTTTAAGAACTGTTTAAGCTGCCGCATAGCAGCTGATTTCTGGTTACGTTAGTGATTTGTTTGCTTTTGGGGGTTTGTTTTTCAGTGTTTAATAAATGTTTTGTTTGTTATCAAAACCCTGCCTCACTCATATATTTATTGTTGCTGAATCCGTAACATAAATGTGGGGGCTCGTCCGGGATGAATCATTTGAGTTTAAATGCTTGTTAAATTTGAATCGGTGTTTTGGAAGGGGGGAATACATGATTCTTTTGTTTGATTGGCTTTTGAGTGGTATTCGGCAACAATGAATATCGATGAGTTTCTGGCTTTGTCAGATGTGGAGTTGTTAGAGAAGGCAAAAAAAATTGAGGTGTCTGAGATAGTTAGTAGATTTCAACTTAAAGGTATTTTGAAGTCTACAGCAAAGGCTCTAATACAGAGAAAAATCGCATCACACTATGTGGATTCAGATGATTTTGATTAATCGATTTTAGAGTCGTTTCCAATAAGTAATCTGGAGATGCAGTTGCAAATCGAACAAATGAAGTTGGAGCATTGTAGGTTAGAAGCTGAAAGTAAACAGAGGGGATTTGAATATGCAATGGCGGAATTAAAGTCTGGGAATCAGTCTTCTGGTTCTAGAAAACCGTTTGTTGCTAGTCAGGAAATTAAATTGGTCCCACCATTTAGTGAAACAGAAGTGGAAAGATATTTCCAACATTTTGAAATGATTGCTCAGATTTCAGAGTGGCCGAAAGATAAATTGTCAGTGTTGTTACAGAATGTAATCAAAGGTAAAGCACAACAAGTTTATACAGCTTTAACTGCTGTGCAAGCACTTGATTATGATATTGTGAAGGAGCATATTTTGAAAGCATACGAATTGGTCCCAGAAGTGTATAGAGAAAGATTCAGAAGTTTGAAGAAGTCTGTGGAAAAAACTTATGTGGAATTTGCCTATGATAAAGCTGTGTGTTTTGAGAGATGGGTTTCTTCTAAAAATGTAAATGGGGACTATGATACATTGAAAGAGCTGATTTTAATGGAGGAATTTAAAAGAAACATCCCTGTTGAAGTAAGGACCTACTTAAATGAGAGGGATACTGATACATTGCAAGATTAACTGATGAGTATGTTTTAATCCATAAGAATAAATTTCCTCAGGGCAGAATTTTTAAGAGGAAAAATAACACAGAGACTCAAGGTAAATCAGAAATTAAATCAGAAGTTAATGAGAAAGGTAAGGAGGAAGGAAAACCTGTGAAGGAAAGACAGTTTGGTCCTATTTGTAACTATTGTAAGAAACCTGGCCATATAATAGCTAACTGTTTCAGATTGAAAAAGAAAGAGAAGGAAGCAGTTCCAGATGCTTGTGTGCAACATACTGAAGCACCTGTAAAATTACAGGGTTTGATAAACACAAATGAGGTTTTGTTAGAGTCTGACCAAGTTAAAAAGGGATATGATCATTTTATAACTGAAGGGTTTGTATCCTTGAAAGAAGGATCTACTCTGGTGCCAATAAAAATCCTTAGGGATACTGGAGCTTCTCAATCACTGATGTTAGACAGTGTATTGAAGTTTAATGAAGAGTCCGATTCTGGTGAGGTAAATTATATAAGATGGGTTGGGAGTGATTTTATGTCTGTACATTTGCATAAAATAAATTTGAAGTCAGGGTTAGTTACAGGATTTGTTAAAGTAGGGTTACAGCACAGCTTACCTGTGAAGGATATTTCTTTGTTGTTGGGTAATGACTTGGCAGGTGGACAAGTTTTTACTGAAGTGCATTTGACAATGGAGTCAGAGGAATCAGAGATGAGTTCTAACACAGATTCTTCCTCTGTTGTGACTAGAGCTATGGCTAAAAAGATTGATGCGCAGAATGAGGTTGCTAATCATGACTGTTAAACTCAGGATTCAAGTTTTGAGGATGTGTCAGAGACTTTTTTACCTTCGTTGTTTGAACAAGATTCCTGGAGTAAGTCTGACTATGAAGATTTATCTCTGTCTCGGAAGGAGATGATAGCAGAACAGAATAGAGACCCTGAAATTATAAAATTAAGAGAACAAGCTCTATTAGATAGTGAAATTGAGAAGGTGCCAGTAGTATATTACTTGGAAAAAGGAGTGTTGATGAGGAAGTGGAGATCACCTACAATTCCTGCAAGTGAGGAATGGAATATTGTTTACCAGGTAGTTGTCCCTAAAGTTTATCGAAATGAGATTTTGACTTTAGCTCATAGTGTGCCTTTAGGTGGACATCAAGGGGTAAGGAAAACTGTGGACAAGATTTTAAAACATTTTTACTGGCCTGGTCTAAGAAAAGATGTGGCGATGTTTTGTAAAACATGTCATACTTGTTAAATTGTGGGTAAACCAAATCAAGTTACACCAGTGGCTCCATTACAACCTATTCCAGCATTTGATGAACCATTTTCTAAAGTTATTATAAATTGTTTTGGTCCATTACCAAAGACAAAAACTGGTTATCAGTACTTGTTGACTATCATGTGTACTGCATCTAGGTTTCCAGAGGCAGTACCACTTAGGAATATAACAGCTAAAACTGTGACAAAGGCCCTTATAAAATTCTTTACTTATTTTGGATTACCTAAGGAAATACAAACTGATCACAACCATAATTTTATGTCTGGATTGTTTCAACAGATAGTTTATAAATTGGGAGCTAAGCAAATCACTTAGTCTGCATACCATCCAGAATCGCAAGGTGCTTTGGAGAGGTTTCGTTCTTCAAGAATATGATTAGGACATAATGTGTGAAAAATGAAAGTGATTGGGATGAGGGTATAAACTTACTTTTATTTGCAGTAAGGGAATCGGTACAAGAATCTTTAGGTTGCCATCCATTTGAACTTGTATTTGGGCATAGAGTTAGAGGACCTTTAGCTTTATTAAAAGAACAGTGGATTAGTAAGGAAATACACACTAATTTGTTGGACTATGTTTTGAAATTTAAGGACAGGTTACATAGAGCTTGTAGCTTAGCCAAAGAAAATTTAAAATTGGATCAGGAGAAAGTGAAAATTTGGTATGATAAAGAACCTAGGATGAGGATGTTTAAGCCTGGAGATAAGGTGTTGGTTCTTTTCCCAGTGCAAATGAATCCTTTACAAGCTAGATTTCATTGTCCTTATGAAATTGTGTCTAAAATCAATGATGTGGATTATGTGATAAAAACTCCAGATCGTAGAAGGCCAACACAACTTTGCCATATAAATAGGATAAAACCATATTATGAGAATCAATCTGATACTGTGACTGTTGTGGTTAGTGAGAATGAGTTTGATTTAGCTAGGAACATGATAGATGATTCATCTGAATTTCATTCTAAATCCAACATTGTTTCTGTCAGGTTACCAAATTCAACCATTCTGGAAAATATTGATGAGAAATTAGCACATTTACAGCTAGAGCAGAAACAGCAGATGAAGGAATTAATTTTTAAATATAAGGATTTGTTTCCAGATGTTCTGAGAAGGACTACTATAGCTTCACATGATGTAGATGTTGGCGATGCCAAATCTATTAAACAACACCCATCTAGGATGAACATAGAAAAATGTGAACTTGCTGAGAAAGAAATTAAATATATGTTCGAGAATAATATCATTAGACTTTCTAACTCGAATTGGAGTTCACCCTGTGTTATGGTGCCAAAACCAGATGGTAGTATTAGGTTTTGTACGGACTATAGGAAGGTGAATGCTGTAACGAAAACAGATGCATATCCAATTCCTAGAGTAGATGATAGTGTAGATAAAGTTGGAAAAGCAAAGTTCCTTACAAAGATTGATTTATTGAAAGGGTATTGGTGTGTTCCATTAACGGACAGAGGTAGAGAGATTTCTGCATTTGTAACTCCATCTGGGCTATATGAATATAATGTTCTTCCATTTGGGATGAAGAATGCCCCAGGTACTTTCCAGAGGATGATTAACTCTGTGATTCAGGGATTGAAAGATACTGATGCTTATATTGATGATTTAGTGACAGGAAATGATACTTGGGAAGCACACATTATTGTGGTGGAGAAATTGTTTGAGAGGCTTTCAAAAGCTAACTTAACTATTAATTTAGCTAAGAGTGAATTTGGACATGCCACTGTGACTTACCTTGGTTATGTTGTGGGTCAAGGTAAGGTAGCTCCTGTTCAGGCAAAAGTTCAGGCAATTTTAGAGATTCCCACTCCAACAAGGAAAATAACTCTCAGAAGATTCTTGGGAATGGTAGGATATTATCGAAAATTTTCTAAGAATTTTACTAATGTTGCCCTTCCATTAACTAACCTTTTGCAGAAGAATGTGAAGTTTGTGTGGACAGTGCCTTGTCAAGAAGCATTTGAAAAATTGAAAACAATGATATGTCAACAACCTGTGCTCAAGGCACCTGACTTTGAAAAACCTTTTTCATTAGCTGTAGATGCTAGTGATGAGGCTGCAGGAGCAGTATTAATGCAAAGGGATGAGGGTGATGAGGTTGATCATCCATTAGCTTACTTTTCTAAGAAATTTAATAAGCATCAAAGAAACTATTCGACAATAGAGAAGGAATTGTTATCTCTTGTTTTAGCTTTAGAATATTTTGAGGTATATGATGGTACCACTCAAAAACCATTTATTGTTTACATTGATCATAATCCGTTAGTTTTTTTGAGTAAGATGATAAACAAAAACAGAAGGTTATTAAATTGGAGTTTGATGTTACAAGAGTACAATATTGTGATAACTCATATTAAAGGTAAAGATAATGTGGTTGCTGATTGTCTATCTTGATGTTAAATGTACAATGTAATTTTTTTAATGGAGTGGTTTTTTACAATTGTAACACTCACTATATTGTGAGTTGTAAGATGTTATATGATACTATGTATTTGTGTATGTTATAAAATTTATACATTTGTTTTTCTTGTAAATATTGTTAAAATTTTTGTTCTTGACAGACCAAAAATTTTTTTTTTGGAGGGAGGTGTTATGTACCCGTGAGACGTGACAGTGGTGTACTTGTCACGTGACAGGTGTTGAAGCTATACTGGACTTGAGATAATGGTCTTGTGATGGTGGAGTGACGTCATTTTCCCGCCAGTAGAGGTCATGTGACAGGTTTTTTTTACAGGGTATAAAAGGAGGACCCCTCCCTGTGAGGAGGGGCAATTCGTGGCTGGATTTGCCATGTTGCCTTCATGCCACTGCGTGATTTAATGTTATGATGCAGTTTAGTTGAAAAATGGAGTTTTATTTAATGCCTAAAGTTTAAAAGGTCATTGCCAGCAGTTTCTTTATAATACTGCTAGTTGAGAACCAGTGGAGAGTGAAGATCAGAGTTCAGGAGTTAAAAGATCGAGGAGAATCGATTTTGACAGTGAAACAGGTTCGACCTTGTTTGATCCTCATTTGGAGGGAATTCGTTGTCCGTGCTCATGTTAATCCCTGTGAAATAGCAGAAAGGATTGAGTACAGTTTTGTAAAGGAAAGGTCAGTGCCTTTAAGCCGTTTCATTTTCCATCTTCGTTAATTCTCCGTGGGAAAAGTATAGATCGACTGGGAATTGCAGCGACACGACTTGAAAGAGAATTTAAATCGTCTTAAAAAAGTCTCTCCCTTAAATGGAATGTAAGCATTTTGAACTTTTGCAATACTACTTTGAAGAATTGTTTTTGCAACATCGCTTTAAGAACTGTTTAAGCTGCCGCATAGCAGCTGATTTCTGGTTACGTTAGTGATTTGTTTGCTTTTGGGGGTTTGTTTTTCAGTGTTTAATAAATGTTTTGTTTGTTATCAAAGCCCCGCCTCACTCATATATTTATTGTTGCTGAATCCGTAACAATATGTTCATGGTCTTTTGCTGCAGTAGCCGATCCACTTCAGTGCTCGATGTGTTGTGTAGTCAGAGATGCTCCTAAGCTCACCACTTTGGTAACGTGTGGTTATTTGGGTTGCTGTCGCCTTCCTGTCGGCTTGAACTAGTCTAGCCATTCTCCTCTGCCCTAGCTCAGAGTTTTCGCCCACAGAACCGCTGCTGGCTGGATTTGTTTTGCTTGTGTTTCACACCTTTCTAGAGACTGGTGTGTGTGTGTGAAAATTCCACGAGATCACCAGTTTCTGAGGTACTCAAACCTCCCTGTCTGGCATCAGCAATCAAAGTCACTTAGATCACATTTCTTCCCCATTCTGATGTTTGGTCTGAAGCTCTTGACCATGTCTGAATGTTTTTAATGTATTGAGTTGTTACCACATGATTGACTGATTAAATACTTCCAGTAATGAGTAGTGCTACAGGTGTACCTAATAAAGTGGCACTGAATGCATGCATGGAATGGTCTGTCTGGCATACAAAATAAAGCTCTTTACTCTCAACAACAAGCCAATCCCAAATATACATTTATACAAAAATACAATTATACAATTATCCACTATACATAGTGCACAATAGTTCAGAATTTCCGATAGTCAAGTTTGCTGGGTTCAGATATTAACTCGATGAGATTGAAAGGACAGGTGCAATTTCGGCACAATCCTCGGTCTCGGAAAGGTACACACCTCCCAAAATGCTAGAAAAAATTTCCACGTGTTATCACCAGTGCGATCTATAAAGAGATGGCAGAGCAGAGCCGGGGATCAAAGCCCGTTAGCGACGGCGATCAGACGCGGTGGCTCGGAAACCAGGTACCCCGCCTCCAGGTTGTATGAGAGAGCGGGACCGATGGGGGAATGAGATGTAACGATCAGAGCCCTTGTTACTGACAAATGGAAGTAACAAACTTACGGTACGGAGAGTAAGATTAGAATTAAAGGTACTTTTTAAAATCGACATCTCACTGATCTGATTATTGTTACTAACAGGGAGATCTGAGTCTCTGGTGAGATCAGAGAGATCGGAGCTGAGGCACCGATAGGGAGATTAGAGACTCCGGTACTGACAGGGTGCTCAGTCCCGGTATCAACGGGGTGAGCAGTGCCGGCACCAGCGAGAGCAGAACCTCCGGAGATTAGCTTCAGTGCTAACAACTCTTGGCACAGGCAGAAAGGTCGGAACTCCTGGGACCGGTGGGATTAAGACCAGCCCCCCCCCGGGACGGGCAGAACCAGCACAACAGCAGAGACCGCGGGTGTGACCGATGGAGCCCGTTACTGGAAGCCTCGATGTACTCCCGGAGGCACCCCCCATCTCCGAGCTGAACGCCTCCGTCACGAACGGCACGGAGCTCGGGGTGCTGCCCTTGCTCACCGACGCCTGGCTGGTGCCGCTGTTCCTCGCTCTCATCCTGTTGCTGGGGCTGCTCGGCAACTCCCTGGTCATCCACGTGATTAGCAAACATGCACAGATGAAGACGGCCACCAACTTCTACATCGGTGAGTATGGGAGCAATGGTCAGGCAGGGCGGGGAAGATGTCGGGGTATAGGGGGCGAGATGGTCAGATGAGCGGAGAGAGTCGGGGGTGAGGATGCGAGAGTGGGGGATGATGTCAGGGGCATGATGGAGAGAGTGGGGAGATAGGGGAAAGGAGGAGAGGGTGAGGGTGGTTGATTAGGAGAAAGGTAGAGAGGGTGGGGAGGTTGGGGAGAGGAATGAGGGTGGGGGAGATATCAGGGGAGGTGAGGAAAGGGTGAGGGAAATGTCTGGGAATGGAATAATAGGGTGGGGAGATGTCAGGGGAGATGAGGAGAAAATAGTGGAGGTTGCTCCAGGAGGCAGAGCAGAGTATGGGGAGGTAGTCAGAAAAGAGGAGGCAAGAGTAAGGAAGGTGCTCAGGGGAGAGGAAGAAAGGGTGAAGACATCACCGGGGCAGAGGAGGCAACTGTAGGGGAGACGGTCAGCAGAGATCAGATGAAGGTGGGAGAGATGTTAGCAAATGTGGAAAAGGTGGGAGGGGTTAGTCATAGGTGAGGAGGGTGTTCAGCAGATGAGGTGAGGATGGGGGAGATGGTCAGGGGAGATGCAAGGATGGGGTGGATAGTCAGGGAAGATAAAGCAATGGTGTGGGAGATAGGCAAGGGTTGGGTAGATGGTCAGGGGAGAGGAAGCAATGGTGGGGGAGATAGTCAGAGAGAGGAATTGAGTTTGAAGGAAATGGTCATGGGAGAGGAGGTGAGGGTGGGGGAGATGGTCAGGAGAGAGGAAATAGTGGGGGAGATGATCAGTTTAGAGGAGATGAAGATGGGGAGATAGTCATGATAGAGGAGATGATGGTGGGGGAGAGGGTCAGGAGAGAGGAGGAGATTTCTGAGGATATGTTAGGGGAAAGGTAGAGAGTGTGAGGAGATAGTAGAGAGGGGCCAGAGTGGGAGAGATGGTCAAGGGAGATGAGGCGAGTGGGGTGATGACATGGGAAAGGTAGTATGTGGGTGAGATGGCAGGGGATAGGTGGAAAGTGTGTGGAGATGGTCAGGGGAGAGGAGGCGAGTATGAGATAGATAGTATTGGGAGAAGAGGAAAGGGTAGTGATATGGTCAGGGGAGAGGAGGCAAGGATGGGAGAAGGTTGGTCAAAGGAGGAGGGATGAGTGTGAGGGAGTTGATTGAGGAAGATCAGGTGAAGATGAGCAAGATGGTCGGGGAGAGAGGGCAAGTGTGGGGCAGATGACGGGAGTGATGGAAAGGTTTGGGAAATGGTCAGGGAAGAGGAGGCAAGGGTGGGAGAGGAGGCAAAGGCAGTGAGATTTTCAGGGGAGAGCAGATGCAGGTAAGGGCAAGGTGGAGAGAATGGGGGAGTTGGTCACGGGAGAGGAGGTGAGTTTGGGAGAGATATTCAGGGAAGAGCAGGTGAGAGTAGGGACAAGTGGAGAGAGGGTCAGGGGAGAGGAGGAGAAGGAGGGGTTGTTCGATCGGAGAAAGGTGGAGGTTGGTCAGGGGTGGGGTGCTGATGGTGGGATAGATGGGTAGGGGAGAGTTAAAGGTGGTGGAGATGTCGGGAGATGTGGAGAAAGTGAGGGTGTTTGGGTAGGGGAGAGGAGGCAAGGGTGAATGAGATTGGCGGGGAGAAGAGGCGAGGGTGAGGGAGATGATCAAGGGAGAGGAAGCAAGAGTTGGGGAGATGCTCAGGGGAGAGGAGGTGAGGATGGGGGAGATGGCTGGGGAGAGGACAAGGAGGTAGGGTGGGTGATTGATCAGGACAGAGGAAATGAGAATGTGGGGAGAAGAGATGAATGAGAGGAAGATCATCAGTGGAGCAGTGGAGAGTAGGAAAGGTTTGGGGAAATGGCCAGGGTGAAAAAGGAGGAAATAGTGGGGAGATGGTCAGGGGACAAGAGGACAATAGTGGGTAGTTTGATCAGAAGAGAGGAAGTGAGGGTGGGGGAGATGGTCAGGGGAAGCAAGTGTGGGGAGATAGTCTGGGAAGAAGAGGTGAGGATTGGAGAGATGTTTAGGAAAACGGAGGTGAGGGTGAGGTAAATGGCCAGGGAATACAGGTGAGGGAGATGTCAGGGGAAAAGTGGAAAGTTTGGGGGAGTTTGGTTAATGGAGAGGGGGTGAGGGTGGGGGGATGCCAGGGGAAAGGTGGAGACAGTGGGCATATGGCTGAGGATTGGAGGACAGGGTGGGGAGATCATCAGGTGAGTGGAGGAGAAGGTGGAGGACATTGGTCAGGGGAGAGAAGATGAGGATTGGGAAGATGACGGGAGAGGTAGACAGTCTAGGGGAGATGGTAGGGCATAGGAGGAAAGGGTGGGGAGACAGGGAAGAGGTGGTGGGTATAGGGGAGATGGTTAGGGGAGAGGTTTAAATGAAGTCCCAATGCATTCTTCTAAATTCTGGTGAGTACAGGCCCAAAGTGGCCAAAAGCTCGTCACATGTTAACCCCTTCATTCCCAGAATCATCTTTGTGAACATCCTCTGGAATCTCTCCAATGACAATACATCCTTTCTGAGATATGGGGCCCAAAACTGTTGACAATACTCTAAGTGTGGCTCGACCAGTGTCTTATAAAGGCTCAGCATTATCTCCTTGCTTTTATATTCTACTCCCCTTGAAATGAATGTCAACATTGCATTTGCCTTCTTTACCACAGACTCAACCTGTAAATTAACCTTCTGGGAATCTTCCAAGAGGACTCCAAAGTCTTTCTGCACCTCTGATGTTTGAACCTTCTCACCATTTAGACCACACTATTGTTCCTTTTATCAAAATGCATTATCATATATTTCCCAACACTGTATTCCATCTGCCACTTTTTTGCCCATTCTTCCAATTTGTCTGTCCTTCTCTATTAGCATTGCCTTCACAGCACTATCTACCCCCTTCCCCACCTACCTTCATGCCATCTGCAATCTTTGCCACAAAGGTATCAATTCCATTATCTAAATCATTGACAAACAATGTGAAAAATAGCAGTCCCAATACTGACCCCTGAGGAACACCACGAGTGACTGGTAGCCAGCTAGAAAAGGCCCCTTTTATTCCCACTCGCTGGCTCCTGTCTGTCAGTTATTCCTCTATCTTGCAGCCAGTATCTTTTCTGTAACGCCTTCAGATTTTATCTTGTTCAGCAGCCTCGTGTTTGGCAACTTATCAATGCCTTCTGAAAATCCAAGTAAATGACATCCACTGTCCTCTCCTTTATCCATCCTGCTTGTTACTTACTTAGAGAACTCTAACAGAATTTCCAGGCAAAATTTCCTGTGACATAAACCATGCTGACTTTGACATTTTATCATTAGTCTCCAAGTACCCTGAAACCTGATCCTTAATAATGGACTCTGACACTTCCCAACTACTGAGATTAGGCTAACTGGCCTATAAATTCCTTTCTTTTGCTTTCCTCCCTTCTTAAAGAGTGGTGTGACATTTGCAATTTTCCAGTTCTCCGGAACTATGCCAGAATCAAGTGATTCTTGAAAGATCATGTCCAGTATCTGTTCAGCAACCTCACTTAGAGCTCTGGGATGTAGTCCAGGTGACTTACCTGCCTTAAAACCTTTGAGTTTGCCTAACACTTTTTCCTTTGTAATAGCAATGGTGCTCACTCTTGCTCCCTGACAGTCATGGACCTCTGGCACACTGTTAGTGTCTTCTTCAGTGAAGATATATGCAAGGTACCTAATTTGCCATTTCTTTGTTCCCCTATTACTACCTCACTGGCATCATTTTCCAGTAGCCCAATATCAACTCTCACCTTCCTTTTATTCTTTATATAAATGAAATACTTCTAATATCCTGCTTTATATTGTTGGCTAGTTTATTCTCATATTTCATCTTTTCCCTCTTATTGCTTTTTAGTTGCCTTTTGTTGGATTTTAAAAGCTTCCCAACCATCCAACTTTTGCTCCCACTCCCTTTTGCTACATTATATGCTCTTCCTTGGCTTTTATGCAGTCCTTAACTTCCCTAGTCAAGGTTGCCTGTACCTGCCATTTGAGAACTTCTTCCTCTGAGGGATATATCTGTCCTGCACCTTATGAATTATCCCCAGAAACTTTAGCCATCTCTGCTCTGCCGTTATCCCCAGCAGTATCCTCCTCCAAACCACCTGGGCAAGCTCCTCTCTCATACCTCTGCAATTCCCTTTATTCCATTGCGATACTGATACATGTGACTTGCGCCTCTCCCTCTCAAACTGCAGTATGAATTCAATCATATTGTGATCACTGCCCCTTAATGGGTTCCTCTACATTAAGCTCCCTAATAAGATCTGGATTATTACGCAACATCTAATCTAAGAAAGCCTTTCCCCGAGTAGGCTCGAGCACAAGCTGCTCTAAAAAGCCATCTTATAGGCATTCAACAAGTTCCCTCTTTTGCGAGCCAAAACCAACCTGATATTTCCAATCCCCTTGCATATTGAAGTCCCACATTACTATTGTGTCATTACCCTTATGATAGCTGTCTTTGCAATCTCAACCCCACATCTTGGCTACTATTTGGAGGCCTATATATGATTCCCAATATAGTGTTTTTTACCCTTGCAGTTTCTTAACTCCACCCACAAAGTTTCAACATTCTCTGACCCTATGCCACCTCTTTCTAAAGATGTAATTCCATCTCTTACCAACACAGTCACACCACCGCCTATGGCTTCCTGCTTGTCCTTTCGATACAAAGTATATCCTTTCATGTTAAGCTCCCAACTATGGCCTTGAGGTGAGGAGTTTGAGGTGAGGAGATTGAGGGGTGGATGTTGAAATTGAATTTGCAACCATCATGTCCACTGGCAGCCTGGTCCACACTCTCACCACCCCCCCAAGTGAAGAAGCTCCCCCTCATGTTCCTCTTAAATATTTCACCTTTTACACTTAGTCCTGGGTGGTGGGGTGGAGATACATCCCTACCCAAAGAACTGTAAGGCCCTCCTTGGCTCCACTAGTCTGCACATCATCATTGGAGAAGGTGTAGCACCTGCTTAGCACCCACGATCACAGTCATGTGAAGCCATGGGAACTCATGGAATGACCATATGAGTAGCTGGTGCATATCAAAGTTCCTGGTTATGTGACCACTGACACCATGAAGACACGGGAAAACATGGAACATCGGGAGTAATGGGTTAGCTGCTGTGGGATGCGTGTCCAGAGACCCAAGCCCTGGTGCGGACTCTCTGAGCTTGGAGAAAGTGATGCAACAGACTTTTAACATCATAAATCAGTGAGTTGTTTTGTTATGTCTCCTCTCGCGCTGTAAAATGGGGACACCTCTATTTCCCTTATTAGTAGAAACAGAGCCTGTGGTATGTCAAATTACTGGGTGAATGAGTAGCCTATGGGGTACAGTAAGTCTGTGTCTTTATTGATGCTTTGCTGCCCGCTGGAGTGCTCGGCAGAAGGTGCCTGTTTTTTTTGCTGGTGGATGGGTGGGGGGGGGGGGGTCATTGCCTCGCTGCTGCTTGTGTATGGGTGGGGGGAGCTGGGGGTGCTTTGGGGTTCTAACGTTTAACTGTCATTCGTTGTTTGGGGCTCTCCTCTGTTTTGTGGATGTTTGCGAAGAAAAAGAATTTCAGGATGTATATTGTATACATTTTGCTGACATTAAATGTACCTATTGAACCTATTGAAGACAACCTCTGAAGAGTAACGATAATGGTTGGGGACATTCATCTTGCAAAGACACTGACCAGAAGGTGGCAATGGTAAACCACTTTTATAGACAAATTTGCCTGAAGTTATCATGGTCATGGAAAGACTATGATCAGCCACCTCATACAACACAGAACATAATGACAATGGCACTTAACTGAATTCCTCTAGTTCTAGTCTCAACTAACCTTAGTGGGAAAAAAACCTGCCTGCACTGACTGTATCTGTAATTCTCATAATTTTGTATACCTCTATTGAATCTTCCTTTATTCTCCTCTATTCCAGGGAATAATATACTAACCTATTCAATCATTCCCTATAACTCAAGTCTTCAGTTCCTTGTAACATCCTTGTAAATTTTCTCTGGACTCTTTCAATCTTATTGACATCTTTCCTATAAGTAGGTGATCAAAACTGCTGATGATATTCCAAGTTCAGCCTCACCAATGCCATATACAACTGATATATTACATCCCAATTCCTGTACTCAATACTTTGATTTATGAAGGCCAATACATCCTTATGACTCTATCTACCTGTGGCACCACTTTCAAGGAGTTTATATTCCCAGATCTCTTTGTCCTACCACGTTACTCAGTGCCCTACCACTCACCATGTAAGTCCTACCCTGGTTTATTCTCCTAAAGTGCAACAACTCACACTTGTCTACATTAAATTCCATCTGTCATTTTTTTTCTGCCTACTTTTCGAGCTGGTCCATATTCCAGTACAAACTTCGCTGTCCACTACTCCCTCAGTTTTGGTATCATCTGCAAATTGGCCAATTCAATATACCACATTATCATCTTGATATAGTAGACAAATAATGGACCCTGCACTGATTGCTTCAACACATCACTAGACATGACCCTCCAGTCAGAGAGGCAACCATCCATCTACAAGCTCTCCTTGACCAACCTCCCATGTGGGACCTTGTCAAAAGCCCTACTAAAGTCAATGTAGACAGCATCCACTGCCTTGCCTTCATCGTCTTCCCTGGTAACTTCATCAAAAATTCTATAAGATTGGTTCGACACGAGCTACCATGCACAAAGCCACATTTACTATACCTAATCAGTGCCTGTCTATCCACATTCTTATATATCTGGTCCCTTAGAATACCTTCCTATAACTTATACATGACTGATGTCAGGCTCACCAACCTGTAATTTCCTGGTTTATCCTTTGAGCCTTTGTTAAACAATTGACCGACATAGGTATCCTCCAATGCTCCGGGGCTAAGGATGTTTTAAGTAACTCTGTTCGGGCCCCTGAGTTTCTGCATGAGCCCCCACAGGGTCCAAGGGAACACCTGGGGATTTATCCACCCTAATTTGTGTCAAGACTGCAAACACCTCCTCCTGTCTAATACTGTCCATGACCTCACTCCTGCTTTGCTTCACTTCAATAGACTCCGTGACCATCTCCCGAGTAAACACAGATGCAAAAACTCTGTTTAAGATCTTCCACATAACTCTGGGCTCAATGTACAGATGAGACCTCTGATCTTCCAGAGGACCTCTTTTGAATCTGCAGTCTTGCCATATCAACAGCCTCTCCTCACTACACATTGCCTCCATTTGTAAACCAGCTACCTCATCTTCAGCACGATTATCCGCTACGATTCCTCTTGCAGTGGAATACAGACAGTTCAGGACACTAGTCTCACCATGCTCAAACTTTTGATTTCTAACTTTGTCTGCCGCCTTACCAACATCTGCCTCCACAACCTCTCCAGTAACTGTTCTGGCAGTCTGATTCCTATCCCTCTGCAACTCAAGTTTATACCCCATCATGCAGCATTAACAAACCTTCCTGCTCAGGTAATAGTCCTCCTCCAGTTCAGATGCAATCTGTCCCTTCTGTACAGGTCCCACCTTCCCTGGGAGGGAGCCCAAAGATCCAGAAGTCTTATGTCTAGATGAATGAAAGAAAGCCCGAGGACTCGATCTGAGATATGCCGGATGGACCCTGGCATCCAGAAGGCAACCTAGCATCCGGGAATCTTGTTCTCGCCCACAGAACCTCCTATCTGTTTCCCGAAATAACGAGTCCGTTATCACCACAGCGTGCCTCTTCTCCCCCATTCTCTTCTGAGTCACAAGGTCAATCTCAGTGCCAGAGGCCTGACCACTGTGACTTTCCTCTGTTAGGTCATCCCCCCCCAACAGAATCCAGAAGTGGTATACCTTTTGTTGAGGGGGTTCACCACAGGGGTACTCTGCACTGGCTCCTAACCTCTTTCCCCTTCCTGACTAACATCCACTTTCCTGTGTCCTGCACCTTTGGTGTAACTACCTCTCTATATCTATCACCCCCTCAACCTTCCAGATGATCCAAAATTAATTCTGATTGAAGTCCCATCCTCTCAAAACTCCCATGTCCTGATTGGCTGCTGATGATCCACACCCTAAGCTCACCCACCTTTCCTACAATACTCCTTGCAGTGAAATATACATAATTCAGAATACTGGGCTCACTATGCTCAATCTTTTGATTCCTGACTTTGTATGTACAGTACACTTAACAACATCTTTCTCCACAACCATTTCACTATCTGCTCTGGCACTCTGATTCCCATCCTCCTGCCTCTCTAGTTTAAACCTCCCTCTCATGCAGAAGGCAAACTTTCTGCAATGATATTACTCTCCCTCTAGTTCAGGTGCAAACCATCTCTTCTGTACAGGTCCCATCTACCCTAGAAGAGAGCCCATCTATCTAAAAATCTGAAGCCCTCCCTCCTGCACCATCTCCTTAGTCAAGTGTTAAATGGTATAATCTTCCTATTTCTGATCTCACAAGCATGTGACATAGGTAGCAACCCTGAGATCACAACCCTGTCCTTTAACTCCCAGAATTCACTTTGCAGGTCTTTCTCATCTTTCCTACCCATGTCATTGGTACTGATGTGGACAGTGACCTCTGGCTGTTCACCCTCCCACTTAAGAACACTGTGGACTCAGTTTGAAATGTCCCTAAATCCTGGCACCTGGGGGGCAACGTACTATCTGGAAATCTCGTTCTCTTCCACAGAATCTCCTGTCTGCTCCCCTGATCAATGAATCCCCTGTCACTACAGCTCAACTTTTCATCCCCTTCCCTTCTGAGCCAGACAGTCAGAACCTGTGCCAGAGACCTGACCGCTAAGACTTTCCTTTGCTAGATCATTCCCCCCTCCCACCCCCCCCCCCCCAACAGTACCCAAAGCAGTGTTGATGGGAATCACCACAGGGGTACTCTGCACTTTCCTCCTCCTGACGGTCATCAGTTACCTGTGTCCTGCACCTTGGTTATAACTATCTCCTTGTATCACCCCTCAATCAATCCCTTCAGACTGGAGTTCATCCAGCTTCAGCACCGATTCCTTAACATGGTCTGAAAGAAACTGTAGCTAGATGCACTGCTTGTAGGTGTAGTCATCAGGGACACTGGAGATCTCCCTGCTGCCCCACATCCGATAAGAGCATTCCACTATACTGCCTGGCAACCCCTCTGCTCTAACTGTGTAACAAGGAAGAAGGAAAGAAAAATTAAATGAGAAATTCTACCTGCAGATATTGCCTCTCCTTGCTGAAACCTCTATAAGCCAAAGCCTGAACTCACCACTTTAACAATTGCCTACTCACACAATGGCTGTTCATCCCTTACCAAGTGTCTAATCCGATGTCTCCAAGGGAACTGCGGTGAGCAGAACGTCCCGACTGCCCCAGCTCACTTCGTTTGAAATCTCTTTGCCACTCCGCAATCTAACCTCTCCAAGGGAGCTGTGGCGTGAGAATGCCCTGACTGCTCTGCTTGCCTCTTCTGAAACCTTCCTGTCAGGTTGAATGCGTCTGGATTTCTCTCATTAACAAGATGATTTTCCCCACAGAACAGCTGCCCACTGGATGTTTTTTGCACCAGTCTCTGTAAACTCTAGAGACTGTTGTGCATGAAAATCCCAAGAGATCAGCAGTTTCTGAGATATTCAAACCACCCTGTCTGGCACCAACAATCATTTCACTTAGATCACATTTCTTCCCCATTCTGATGTTTGGCATGAACATCAACTGCACCACTTGACTATCTCTGCTTGGTTTTATTCATCTTCTTACAGGAATCCACAGTAGAACAGAGAAACACAATAGAATCAATGAAAACCAAAAACACAAAGACAGGCAAACAACGAGTGAGCAAAAGAAGACAAACTGTGCAAATAAATGTAAATAAATAAGTGAACCACCCTGGTTTCCTCGGCTGCGTAAGTCTAGGGATGACAATCTTCGGCCCCCCCCAAACGTGGGAGATTGAGGCATGAGCACCCCACCGATCCCCCTGTTTGTGTGGATGCTGTGTAATTTGCTATCTTGTTACAAATTACTGCCACAAAATAATCAACAGTTCAATGCATATGACTAAAGGAATTATATTTCATGAATCTTAATAAAAGGTTAGTAAAGAATAACACCAAGAAAAGCGTCATTCTAATTAAACAGTCAAATGTGCACAAGTTGGAGCTCACCTTGAACTTCTCTGTCACTCAAGTGCTGGGCCCTCGATCAACATGAAAGCACACATCACCTTCTGAACGTTGCTTGCAATCCATCCCGAACAAACAGGTCTCTCACCGGATCGTACGGAACAGCTGGTTCTCCCCAACGTCTTCTCTCTTCATCTCCCGCCAAACACAAGCCCAAGACCAACCTATTGTCCCTCACCAAGAAAACCTCCTGCTAGTTGGATGGCGCACATTCCACATCATCCCTTATCTTCAACAATAACCCAAACAGGCTGAAACCAGAACAAACAGCTCTTACAGAGCTGCTGAATGAAATACTTATAGCATAACAGTAAAGACGTGAACCTGGGCATTATATAAGTAAATGAATAATAGCGAGAACATGAGTTGTAGGGACCTTGAAAGTAATTCCATAGGTTGTGGAATCAGTTCAGGTTTGTTGTGATTAAGGTTATTCATGCTGGATCAGGAGACTGATGGTTGAGGGGTAATAACTGCTCCTGAACCTGGTGGTGTGGGACCTAAGGCTCCTTGTTCTCTTTCTTGATGACAGCAGCAAGAAGAGAATATGTCCTGGATGGTGGGTGTCCTTGATGATAGATGCTGCTCTCTTATGGCAGCACTCCTTGTAGATGTTCTCAACGGGGCAGAGGGCTTCGGTTTGGCTACGTCCAGCATTTTTTGTAGGCTCTACCCTCTCATGGGCTTTGGTGTTTCCATTCCAAGCCAGGATGTAGTCAGTCAGGATGCTCTTCACTGTGCATCAAAAAAAGTTTGTTTAAAGTCTCAGATGACATGCCGAATCTACGCAAACTTCTAAAACAGTAGAGGTGCTGTTGTGCCTCTTGGTGGATGCACTTGCATACTGGTGCCAGGAGGGATCTTCTGATATCATTACGTTTAAGGAATTTAAAATCACCAACCTTCTCCACTTCCGATCCCCTAATGAGGATAGGCTCATGGACCTCTGGTTTCTTCTTCCTGTATTCAATAGTCAGGTCTTTGGTTTTGCTGGTCTTGAGTGAGGCTTCATTCAACCAGATTTTCAATCTCCTTCCTATACGCTCAATTGCCATTCACTGTCTCCAGCTCTACTGACATTTACTTTAAATCTTCACCCATTATTTCATTTGAAACAGTTTCTATACTTTTTTTTCTGTTCGGCCCTTTAAAACTCTTTGATGACTATACTTCAAATATACCATTTCACAAATGATTGGAATATTGCACGGTGGAGAAACGTTCGGAACTTCAGCTTCATTATGCAGTGAACTGCCGCCGTCTAGTGGAAATTTAGAAAATGCCATACCGTAGGCTAAACATTTTAAGAAAAATAGCAGATGCTGGGCAGCTGAATAAACAAAACACATTCAGGAAACAAGCAGGGAGTCAGACATTTCCGGCAGTACAGTAAGGGAACATTTCAGATGCAAACTCTTCTCTGCCATATTTATGCAATATGTGATTGGGACCAACTGGTCTATATTAATTTATGGTTGAAGATTGTGAGAGAAATGGCCTGGTATTTATGACATAGCTGTGCCATTATTCACACATACCATAATCCTCTAGTACGAATTCAAACTTTTGAGACCACTCCATTATAATTTAAAGCAATTGCATTTACGCAGGACACACAGAACCGACAAGGTAATTCAATAGATTATGAAATTAAAATAGTCTGAGCATTTAGGGCTACTCTGCTCTTTGCTCCAGTGCTTTCCTTCAGTTTACATGCTTTTTTTCCCATTTATTGCTGATGGTAACAAAGTCTGGTTTCACAATAGGCAGGAGGGGATGATAAATTATAAACTCTGTGCTATGGAACCAGAATATAATACATTAAGATGGGTGCTGACAGGTGGATGGGGCTCCGATGAACTGGAGGCGGAGGGCAGCATGATCAGGTTCTCGCATACTTAACATCAGGCCTACTCATAAATTCGCCATTTGAAGTGTAAATTTTCACTGGGGCACCTTATAGAATTGTAAAATTGTTATTGCACCAGAGGATGCTTACTCCCCCACTACTTGTCCTTAATCTTGCAAGTTATTTTCATTCTGTGAAATCCTTGATTAACTGAGGTCCTATCCCCTCCACAGTCTATAGTTAGAGTGACACGAGAGTACAGCAGTTAACAACACTATTACAGCGTCAGCAACATGGGTTCAACTCCACTGCTGTCTGTAAGGAGTTCGTACATTCTCCCTGTGATCGCATGTGTTTCCTCTGGGTGCACAGTTGTCTCCCCACATTCTAAAGACATACAGGTTAGTAGGTTCATGGTCACATGGGTGTAAATGGGCACATGGCTCCTTGAGCCTTTATCAGTGCTGAATTTCCATAAAAAAGAGTTCTAGGTGACAACTACTCTCCATGTAAGGAAATATTTTCTCCTCTTATTACTTAACGAAACCTTTATTCTGCATCCTCTGTTCTTCAAGCATCTGCAAGGATAATGGTTTCCATTTGGTTTACCTTATCTCAATCAGTCATGATCTTCTAAACCTTGATTAAATCTCCTTCTGATCTTTATTTTCTTTTGCCATTATGATTTCCAAATCGTGATTGTCATATTCCTGATTTTCTTTGAAGCTAACCTGGCTGCCACGGACATCATGTTTTTGGTCTGCTGTGTGCCATTTACTGCCACCCTGTACCCTCTGCCTGGCTGGATCTTTGGTGACTTCATGTGCAAGTTTGTCAACTACCTGCAACAGGTAAGCAGGAAGAAAATGTGTGGACAAGAACTATTGCCTGCCGGATAAAAACCAACCCAAATTGTTGATGTTTGTGGTGTTCCAGAAAGCATCAAGGAAGACACGCTTTCGGTTCCCACTTTGAAATCAGAAAGTTTTAAATGGCATTTTCAAAATGATTAGGAATATTCACTAAGTAGCAACAAAAATTTTGCACTTACACTGTTTTCGTTAATTTGGTTAAGGAAGCACTATCTCATATCGCCTTTGTAATACCTGGCCAAAGCTTTAAATCTGTAACCTCTGTCCTTCAGCAATTTGCATTTCAAGACATCTTGCAGGAAGTTGAATGGAGAAAATCTGTCATTGACCACTTACCCAGAAAATTGTGTTGATGCCCAAAGGGTTGGACAAAGACATCAGCCAAGAGAATTACTGGAAAATAGGGGAGTGAAGTAGGAATGCAGAAAGATTCAGGGAGGGAATTTCAGAGCCAACGACCTTATAGCTGAATTCAGAATACAAATGATAGGGTGATTAAAATCAAAGATCTGCAAGAGGGCAAAATTGAAGGAATATATTTAAATAAATTGCAGATGTAGGGGATTTTAAAGAGACGTGGAAGAGTGAGGCCAATAATTGTGATTTGTGATCACAATTGTGAACCAGTGATGCAGGTTCAATTCCCACTGCTGTCTGTAAGGAGTTTGTGCCATCTCCCTGTGACTGTGTGGGTTTCCTCCCATTGTCCAAAGGCATACCGTCAAAGGTTAATTGGTCATTGTAAATTGTCCTGTGATTAGGCTGGGGCTAAATCGGGGGTTTCTGGGTGGAGCAGGTTGGAGGGCTGAAAGGGCCTATTCTGCACTGCTTCTCAATAAAAAAATAAATACGTCAACATAAAAAAACTGAACTTAAGGAAGCAGAAGTCTAAAATATGAATGCAATATTGATGATGCTCTTCCGCACTTATTGTGCTGGTGGCCTTTCTAATTTGCTACTGCTAAGTCAGCATGCTGACCTGGTCAGTGAATTTATACTCACTGAGGCAGAGTTGTAATTCAGCATTTCAATCAGCTGCAATTGTTGTTAAGTACTCGGAGTGATAAAGACATCATAGTCATAAAGACACCGAGTTAATGGAGCACCGCTGTACCCCAGCACAGATAGGCAATGATAGGCAAACAGAGCCTGTATAGGGAATTGCTGTTAGCTAGCTGCAGCTGTGGGAACTGTTGAAAGGGAGACATGATTTTTGGTGATTTAGTGTACTGGGAAGATTTATCAAGTGTTATTTTTTTAAATTAATTTTTATGAGTTTCTACAATACAACTACAAAAAAAATCATAAAATGGAGATTTATACAGTTTAAAACAAACGTGTCTAATATATAATTCATAACAATAAGGAAAAAGCACCCAAAATAAAATCATATAAAGTTAGTATCCTCCCCACCCTTCCACTACAAAACTCCAGGCCAACCATTTCAATGTGTAAAAGAAAAATTAATTGGAGCATTCGACCCCACAGAGCTGTAAATATATATAAAGAAAATACAATGCCTACTACCAAAACTATAATGTAATTCACATAAAAAACTGTAAAACTTACAGAAAAAGTAAGTGTTATTGGGTTTTATCAAGTACTTTGGACTACAACTAATTCAATATTCAGACAACATGTCAAAGTACCACTGAAAGGAACAAAATAAAAATCTGTTTTTAATTTCTTTAAATACACTTGGTTTGATTCAGAATTCCTGCTTTGTCCCTCTACTCAGTAAATTCTCTCCAGTACATTAGGGAGAGTTTTCTTGACATATCAGATTTAGTTGTCTACTTAACCAAAATATTTTGATTGATTTATACTGAATAATGTGATTGTTCTTAGGTAGAAATGTACTTGGGTCATAAATTATCAAGTGCATATATTAAGGCAGGGGTTTCCAACTACTTTTATGCCATGGACTAATTCCATTCAGCCAAGGGTCTGTGGACCCCAGGTTGGGAATCCTGTATTAAGGGAAAGAGTTAGTTGGTTTGGGTTAGTTGAATTTAGGGGAGTAGATTTAGGACGGAGATGAGGAGAAACTGCTTTTCCCAGAGAGTGGTGAATCTGTCGAATTCTCTGTGCAATGAAGCAGTGGAGGCTACCTCAGTAAATATATTAAAGACAAGGTTGGATAGAATTTTGTATTGTAGGGGAATTAAGGGTTATGAGGCAGGTAGGTGGAAATGAGTCCATGGCCAGAACAGGCATGATCTTATTGAATGGCGGAGCAGGCTTGATGGGCCGGATGGCCTACTCCTGCTTCTGTTTCTTATGTCCTTATGCTTTGTTTGTAGGGGAGGAGAGATTGACTTTAGAGCTGTATACTCATTACCAGTTCTCAATCATGACCTCAACAAGCAACTTACATTTCATTAAAAAAGTCAGTTATTTTACACACGCAAGGGGCTGCTTTTGAATGATTTTATGAAAATGATCTTAATGTGACAGACAGAGGAGGAAATAAATAATTCAGCCTGATGTACAAGGGCCAGGAAAGTATTCAATTGCCAACTGAACGAGTGAACTGAGATACCTAAAATTGGGTTCACAAATTTTGATCAACTTTGCTCAAGGTGATTTTGTTACAAATTCATAAGTCCTTTCTTCATTCGAGAGGAGGCATGTATCATTTTATCCATATGGACCTTGATATTTTCAACTTCAGATGGAACTTCAACAGGTTGCAGTAATGTATTGATCATGTTACTGGACTGGCAGCCAAAGGTTTAGGCCATTGATCCGAAGACACAAGTTTGTTTTCCAGCCTGGCAGCTGGACGGGGCGGGGGGGGGGGGTTGGTGGTGGTGGATTAATATTGAGTAATAAAATAGATGTGAACTTAAAGTAAAATATGAAGCTACTGGATTGTTGTGAATTGTAGAATTGGCTATCTTGGAAAGGAGTTGTAGCCAAACCAGTAAATGGATTCCAGAAATTCTTAGTGTTTAAGTGATAAAGGTATCTGGCAAAATAGCAAGAACAAGGTACTGAATTAAGAGTCAGCACAGAGAACTACAGCACAGAACCAGGCCCTTCGACCCATCTTCTCCGTAGCAGCCCCATCCCATCTACCTGCACCCAGATTTTACCTCTCCCATCACATACCTATCCAAACTTTTCTTAAGTATTACAATTGAACTTGCACCTATTACTTCTGCTAGCAATTTGTTTCACAGTCAGACCACTCTCTGAGTGAAGAAGTTTCCTGTCAGCTGATTATGGATGAGCACATTGATTGGCTTAAAGGGCCAAATGGCCTACTCCTGTTCCTAACTTCTATGTTTCTAGTTAGCTATTGTCTCTGGTTTGGATCTAGACCATGGATGCAGCTTGTGTGAAGTTCAAACATTTTTCCTGCGACCACGCGTTTCTCCTGATTTCCGTCCTCATTCCAAAAAGGTAGCGATGGATTAATTACTGCTGCAAATTTACCCAAGTGGTAAAAGAATCAAAGGGGATTTGAAGGGCATGTGGGAGAGAAGAAGTTGTAGGAGTGGAGGGAAATCAGTGAGGGAAATGGAACTGCAGGAACAGAATGCTCGTGAAGGGCAATCTAGCCACCCTCCCAAACCCCATGATTGCAGTCAGTAAGCAAAGTCTGTCAGGCCTGGTAAACTAACATCCCTGCCCTCATATTGACTCATTTGCGATCCTAGGCCACAAGGTTCACTCTTAACTGCCTCCTTAACTTAGGAGCGATAAATACCAGCGTTAACAGTAATAAGTCCATCATGTAAATCAGAAAAGTCTCCTTGTCAATTTTCAAAAGCCAATATTCAGAATGAATTCCTTTCTCATCACATTAATTACAGTGAAACATAAAAGTGACCCCTGAATTCCAGGGAGGGGCTCTGTATGGTGATTTTCCATAATGCAAAGCTGCATCATCTGCGTGTGATTCAAGAAAGGCATGCTGTGTCGGTGCATTTACTTTTCTTCACATAAATTCTGTGAGCAAATTTTATTCCGCATATCGAAACTTCTGGATAATTATTTGTGAATTCCATCAGGGTGAATTTCCATAACCTGAATGACTAACACAGGGCTCGCTTGTACTTGTTTTAATAGGTTACTGTACAGGCAACCTGTATTACCTTGACTGCGATGAGTGCTGACCGGTGTTATGCCACGTTGTACCCACTGAAGTCACTGAGGCGCCGTACTCCCAAGGTTGCCATGGTGGTCAGTGTGTGCATTTGGATGTGTAAGTTCTAAAGAATTTTCCAGCTAATGAAAGCATGCTCATCCCCTTGGTGCAAATACCATAAAGATTGAAAAAATATCCCCCCTCCCTTCCTTAGAGCCTTAAGAACTGCAAGGAGATATTTATTGTTTACGCAATTTCCATATCACAGTAATCTACTTTTTTAAGGATTTTTTCTGTTGAAAGATTTCAAGGAGGAACAGATGCCAGTCATAACACAAGCCTTCATACTTCCTGGATTATACATTTCTCTCATCTAAGCAAATAATTTGTTTCTAGATCATCAGCTGCAATATGCAGCCACAATATCCTCTGTTAAATATTCTGTTGCACTGAGTAAAATACCGGCTGTGGTCTGCACCTCCCTACACTTGGTGTCCTTCTGGGAGAAATGACATGGGAAAGCTGTACGTCCTATACGGAGACTAGATGAAGATGGAGGAAAAGGGAGAGTAAAGTGTTGTTTGGGAGAGATTAAAATAAAGAATGTAAGTTTAAAACCTTGCCATTTATAGTAAAAACAGCACCAGAGAATGGGACCTCTCCTTTGGCCCGCTGAAGTTTTTAAGTAGCCCTCGAAAAAATTCATTATTCAGTTCTCAATTCGGATCTAAAGTTCCATAAGGTCTGGGGACCTTTTATCGAGTACTTTCATAACCTTCCTCTTGACTAGGGTTTTTTTTCTCTTTCTTTCCCTTTTTTTCCCTTGCTTTCAGCTCCTTTTTTTTTTCTGGTAGAAGGCATTATTATCCACTGTTGCTGAGTGTATTCACAGTCTGGGAGCTTGGCTGTCCTGACTTATACTCTCTATATTGTGTTGTGGTTGGTCTGGAGTTGCTGTTGTTTTTTCTTGTGTTGTGGGGCTTGGGGAGGACACTAAGCTTACTTGTCTTTAATTTAGGTGCTTTTTTTTTGCTAAATTCTCTTCATTTGTAACATATTGTTATTGTATGCTTAATTTTGCACTGTTTTAATGTTCCTCATTGGGATTTGGGGTTTTTAATTTGTAAAATGTTTTGAAAAACTAATAAAAAAATTTAAAAAAAAGTTTTTAAGTAGCAAAGGTAAAAAGAATTCTGCAATTTATTTTTGTTCAGGATCTCAGAACTAGAGGTTGGTTTTGTTATACTAATTTATCCCTCTGTTGTCCAAGTCATAATCTCATCGTTGCAGATTTGTTGGTACATCGTAGAAAAAAAAGTCTAGCTTATTTTATAAGCATGTACAAACTCCATTTCCAGAAAAGTTGGGATATTTTCCAAAATGCAATAAAAACAAAATTCTGTGATATGTTAATTCACGTGAACCTTTATTTAACTGACAAAAGTACAAAGAAAAGATTTTCAATAGTTTTACTGACCAACTTAATTGTATTTTGTAAATAAACACAAATTTAGAATTCGATGGCTGCAACACACTCAACAAAAGTTGGGACAGAAGCATGTTTACCATTGTGTTACATCACCTTTCCTTTTAATGTCACTTTTTAATTGTCTTGGAACTGAGGATACTAATTATAGTAGGTTTGCAATTGGAAATTTTGTCCATACTTGCTTGATATAAGACTTTAGCTACTTAACAGTCCGTGGTCTCCGTTGTCTGATTCTCCTCTTCATGATGCGCCATACATTTTCAATAGGAGATAGATCTGGACTGGCAGGCCAGTCAAGCACACGCACTCTGTGTCTACAAAGCCACGCTGTTGTAGCTCGTGTAGAATGTGGTCTGGCATTGCCCTGCTGAAATAAGCATGGACATCCCGGGAAAAGACGTCGCCTTGATGTCAACATACGTCTCTCTAAAATCCTAATATACGCCTCAGAGTCAATGGTACCTTCACATACATGCAACTCACCCATGCCGTGGGCACTGTTGCAACCCCATACCATCACAGATGCTGGCTTTTGCACCTTTCACTGATAACAATCAGGATGGCCGTTTTCATCTTTGGCACGGAGAACTTGACACCCGTTTTTTCTGAAAACTAGCTGAAATGTGGACTCATCTGACCACAGCATGCAGTTCCACAGTCTTTCGGTCCATCTGAGATGAGCTCGGGCCCAGAGAACTCGCCAGCGTTTCTGCATAGAGTTGATGTATGGCTTCCTCTTTGTGTAATACAGTTTCAAGTTGCATTTCTGGATGCAGCGATGGACTGTGTTAAGTGACAATGGTTTTCCGAAGTACTCCTGAGCCCAGGTGGCTATAATTGTCACAGTAGCATGACGGTTTCTTGGGCAGTGCCGCCTGAGGGCTCGAAGATCACACGCATTCAGCAGTGGTCTCCGACCTTACCCTTTATGCACTGAGATGTCTCTGAATTCTCTGAATCTTTTCACAATATTATGTACTGTAGATGTTGAAAGACCTAAATTCTCTGCAATCTTGCATTGGGAAATGTTCCTTTTGAACTGACTAACAATTCTCTCACGAACTTAGGCACAAAGGGGTGAGCCACAATCCATCCTTGCTTGGAAAGACTGAGCCTTTGATGGACGCTACTTTTATACCCAGTCATGATACCTCACCTGCTACCAATTAGCCTGCTTAATGTGGAGTCTTCCAAACCGGTGTTACTTGAATATTCTGTGCACTTTTCAATCTTATTTTAACTCTGTCCCAACTTTTGTTGAGTGTGTTGCAGCCATCAAATTCTAAATTTGTGTATATTTACAAAATACAATTAAGTTGGTCAGTAAAACTATTGAAAATCTTTGTACTTTTGTCAGTTAAATAAAGGTTCACGTGAATTAACATATCACAGATTTTTGTTTTAATTGCATTTTGGAAAATATCCCAATTTTTCTGGAAATGGGGTTTGTATTTACAATAGACAATAGACAATAGGTGGAGAAGTAGACCATTCCGCCCTTTGAGCCTGCACCGCCATTTTGAGATCATGGCTGATCCATCTACTATCAATACCCAGTTCCTGCCTTGTCCCCATATCCCTTGATTCCCCTATCCATAAGATACCCATCTAGCTCCTTCTTGAAAGCATCCAGAGAGTTGGCCTCCACTGCCTTCCGAGGCAGTGCATTCCAGACCCCCACAACTCTCTGGGAGAAGAAGTTTTTCCTTAACTCTGTCCTAAATGACCTACCCCTTATTCTCAAACCATGCCCTCTGGTACTGGACTCTCCCAGCATCTGGAACATATTTCCTGCTTCTATCTTGTCCAATCCCTTAATAATCTTATATATTGCAATCAGATCCCCTCTCAATCTCCTTAATTCCAGTGTGTACAAGCCCAGTCTCTCTAACCTCTCTGCGTAAGACAGTCCGGACATCCCAGGAATGAACCTTGTGAATCTACGCTGCACTTCCTCTACAGCCAGGATGTCCTTCCTTAACCCTGGAGACCAAAACTGTACACAATACTCCAGGTGTGGTCTCACCAGGGCCCTGTACAAATGCAAGAGGATTTCCTTGCTCTTGTACTCAATTCCCTTTGTAATAAAGGCCAACATTCCATTAGGCTTCTTCACTTACCATGTGTAGTTGACTATAATTTGAGGAATAGCAAACAATAAGTCCTGGAATATGCTTCAAAGCAATTATATATCATGAGAGTCTTGTCAAAATAAATAAAATGGCATCCAAACCTTTTGAGTTATTTGCAGCCTTGTAGTCAATCTCCACTGATGCATCAGTGTGACTTTCACAATGCTGATTCATGATTGATCTCAGTAACGTTGGTGTGTTTTCATTCTAGGTTCCTTTGTCCTGTCTTTCCCAATTATAATGTACCAGAAGATAGAAAAGGGATACTGGTACGGACCCAGAACATACTGTGCCGAGGCCTTTCCATCAGACGCCCATCAGAAGGGCTTCATCCTGTACCATTTTCTTGCTGTCTACTTTCTGCCTTTGCTCACTATCTCCCTCTGCTACTCTTTGATGATTAAGAGAGTGGGCAAACCTGTCATTGAGCCTGCTGACAACAGCTATCAGGTGCGTATGCAGTTTTGTACAGCTGCCTCAGGCTGAACATCAGAAGCGAATTTGGCTTGACTGTGTGTATGGACTATCTCTGTCTGTAATTGGGAGGACAGACACGACGCAATAAATGTAGTAATTATTGTGATTTTATTTCCAAACCATAGTCACAAGTCTATGCTCTGAATGCCATTTGCTCTGGAGTCAAACCACATCATGAAATTTTGACATGTTTTATACTTAACAGTTTGGAGCAAGGCAGATATATAGCAGAAAGCACAGAGGCCCCATGGAACAATCTTTTTGGCTTCTGAAACTGCAGGAAACAGAACTGAAACATGCAATGGGTTTCAAGACAGAATGGTCAGAATTTTCTAATTGTTAAGTGTCCCATGGGTTAATTCACAGATCTTCTCCTGAACCTCTGACTATATAGTAGAGAGTTATTAGTAGCATGATGTCGTTGAGTCATGAAGTAATAGGCCTACCAATCTGCGCCAACCATTGCATGCTTCTGTCCTGACCCTTCTTCCCTGCATCGGGGTATAGCCTCCTGTGCCTTGTCTGGGAGAAGGCTGCAAACACCGGCTTGCAGTCGGTGCTCATTGCAGATGCCTTGAAGTTGTTGAGGTGACAATGCAGCAGCTGTTGGATTCCAGACAGAAACATTGATGTTGCATGTTAGAATTAATAACTCTGCCTTCAGCATTGTCAGTCCATGAATTACACCAAAGATTTTTTGACAATTTCTGCCGTGTGTTTGCTTTAGTATACTTAGATATAATTACAAGACTATGATCCTTGTCAAACCCTTGATAATATGCACTCTCTTGATTGATCTAATCTTTTCACCACCAAAGTTAATATATTACTTATCCACTTCTTTTGTGGAAGTTTTGTCCTTGCTTATGTTTTACATCAGGTCAACTATGCTGTTAAAGAGACAAATATAGGAGGAAAAGCTATTAGCAAGATAAGTTACTTCTGATAGCATTTGTTTAAAAACCGCCATTAATACAAATCTACAGGAAAAGATCTTTTCTGAAAGATTGCTGAATAAAAATAATTAGCTTTCAATGTTGATCTGGAAAAAATGTATGCGTCTTGTTCACAAACTAACCAGATGTTGTAAAAAGAACATCTTGCAATGTAACCATATCCTGTTATATTACTGGTAAAGTCAGTGCTAATGCTCTGAATTGTGTCAGGTAGTATGATTTGCATTTATATCACTTGCAGATATGATATTAAAGCCCCCAGTCTCTACTTATGTTCTTTATTCCCCTGAACATAATTTCTCCAGAAACAGAAAGCTAACTTTGCTGTGTAGACTGTGCTGGGACCAAATGAAGATGCTTCCAGTTGACGTTGGGTCCCAAACCTTGATTGTGTCATGTGGGTCTGTATCTTCTTTAAGAGGTGGCAAAGACATATCCCTGGCTTTGCTGCCTACCAAATTTGTCAGGGATTATTTCAAGAACACAAGAAAGTAGAAGCAGGAATACACCGTCAGACTCTTTCAGTGTGATCATTACTGATCTATCCTGGTCTGTGTCAGTTCCCCATAAGCCTCAATTTCTCAATCTTTCTCTACCTTAAGAAAACCCAATGATCTCTGCTTCAGGACTCTTGGGAAGACAATTTCAGAGAGTCCATGTACCTCAGGTTTACATGATTAGCCTCTTATTTTGTATCTGTGTTCCCTTGTTCATGGTTGCTCATGGAAACAAATCTTAGCATCTACCCTGTATATTCACTCTTAGGAGCTTGCATGTTTGAGTGAAGTCACTCCTAGAACCACACCTCAGTCCCCTGTAGTCTACTCATTTGCAGCCTCTCTCCATTTACAAGGAATGCAGACCCCATTTTAAAGCAAGCGGACTAAAATTCCACTCACTGTCCCTGGTGTGGCTTCGTCAACACCATGTGCAACAATATAAATAAAAACTCTCTAATTTTAAACTAGAGCTCCTTTGCAATAAAGGCTAATGCGCCATTTGTCTTCTTAACTGCATTTGACAAGATTGCTAGACTTTTGTGATTTTTGAATTAGATTACCTGGATCATGGGCTTTTAATTCATACACAAGCATCAGGGGTGACACCCTGTCAAATGCCTTTTGGAAATCTAAATATGCTACATCTACAGGTTCCTCTCTGATCAACTCACCCTGTTACATCCTCAAAGAATTAGAACCATATTGTCAAACTTTATTTACCGTTTATAAAATTCAAGTTGATTATATTGTTTTCATAAATGATTAGTTGTTTCCTCTTTACTTATTGACTCTAGCAACTTGCAAACGATAAATGCTAAACTAACTAGCCTCTGGTTTCTGCCTACCGTCTTTCTCCCTTTTTGAATACAGGTCACATAGGCTGTTTTCTATTCAACATTTCTGAACCTTTCTACTATTCCAGAACACTTAAAAAAAAACTATTAAAATGAAAGAAAATACCACGTTAAAATTGCTATACATTTTAAGTTAAAGAAACAGCTTAAAAGACTAAAGCAATTTAACTAATTATGAAAGATAAACCAAACCAAATAATTCCAACAAAATTGCAACTTACCTTCTTCTTCCCGTTCTTTAACTCAGGCCCTTCATTTCTCATTCAAGCAAATGGGCCCATGGATCCAGTCTGCTCCAGAATCTGAGAGCGGATTTGCCAAGTTTAAGTGTTGGTAAATTTCAGTGAAATTTGCATAGCCTTTGAACTCCATTGGCAGAGTGCATCTGTGAACACCTCATGTACATTCAGTAGTTGGCTTACTTGGTACATCCTGTCTCCAATAAAGTGTCCACCGAGGCTATATTCATGGTCTTCTACTGCTCTAGCCCATCTATTTCAAGGCTGGACATGTTACGCATTCAGGGTTGCTCTTCTGCACACCACTGCTGTAACTCATGGCTATTTGACTTACTGTCGCCTTCCTGTCAGCTCGAATCAGTTTGGTCATTCTCCTCTGACCTCTCTCATTAGAAACACATTTTCACCCACAGAACTGCCACTCCCTGGATTTTTTCTTTGTTTTTCACATCATTCTCTGTAAATTCTAGAGATTATCAACCCCCTAAGGATTGTAATGAAGCCTGCATTTGATTTCTTTCAACCTTATCAGCTTCATACTGTAATAATATGTTCAACTGTTTCATAATAACGATAAAACCTACACAACCCAGAATGATGTTTTCCAACAAAATATAAGGAATAATTTAACCTGGTATGCCCAATTCTAAATTGTGTCAAAATAATTCCTTCCCTTCTTGTTTTACCTCCTTCTCCCAGAAACCCAACAGTTTTATGTATTCTGTAAATGTGTCATCCCTTATGCCCATTATCCCACAAGTCTTGCCATTATCCCTGAAGTACAAACAAGAGAAAATCTGCAGATGCTGGAAATCCGAGCAACACACACAAAATGCTGGAGAAACTCAACAGTCCAGGCAGCATCTAAGGAAAAAAGTACAGTTGATGTTTCGGGCCAAAACCCTTCAGCACCTGCTGCTGGACTGCTGAGTTCCTCCATCATTTTGTGTGTATAACCCCTTAATCCTTAACCATACCACCCCCTTAGCTTCTGATTTGCTAACTGGAAGTTTGAAATTTTTACAGCTATTTTAGCTAAGCAATCAGCCTGTTCATTCCCCTCAACACCTCTAAATGCAGGGACTCATAAGAAGAAGGCATGTAAACCAATATTTTGTATATGAAATAATGTTTGATGAGCTTAGATCTGACCTACTGCTAAAACGACCAGTTTTAAGACACATCAAAACTGAAAAGGAAACTGAACAAATTACAACTTTGCAAGGACAAATTTCCTCCACCCAACATAAGCCTAAAACGATGGCAACCAATTCTATTGTATATACTGATAGATGCTTTCTTTATCGTCACCTGTAATTCAGGCACAAAAACGGCCACACCAACATTCCCTGTTAAATTATCTATTGACCTATCTGTAAAAATGGTTAACGTATCCTAATAATTTTCCTTAATATATTGATGAACTAACAGAGTCCTTAGATTTTATTTAATTGTGTAACTTAAAATCAGCTAAAATAATTGGAAAAAAAACAAACTGGGATTACTGAAAAAGCTACAGCAGGACATATTGCATAATCCATCAAACCAATATTCCTTGCATGGTAACAACCGAGCCAACAAAACTCAAACACTCTTGTTTCTATTAGTCCTCCAACACACCTTTAATAGGATGATCATTTCTTTGCCCCCTCAGATTAATCCAGTATGGTAACATCAACTTCATCCTCTGCAAGGGCAATTGTCCCATTTCAAACCCGAAACAGGGGATGACCTTATTGCATCACAACACAATCTTAAAGCCTGTGCTTGTAACACATCCAAACATTTTAAATTTGAATATGAAGCTGATAACTGAACCTCTTGACTAGGTCTGTATGCTTTTTATATATTGAGTTATTGATACATGATTGACTGATTAGATATTTGCATTAATGGGCACATGTACGGGTGTACCTAATTGAATGCAGATTGCTGTGATTTTGCTGTGAATCACAGCAAAATCTGAGCAAGTATTTTATTTTGAATGTACAAATTTGGTTACTGCTTCGTTTAAAAAGAGGGGATCACATGCTGTAATTATGTAGGCCTCTGTTAGTCTCGATAGACCGTGGATTTGTGCCTTGGAAAGTTTCCAGGGTTCAAGCCTGGGCAGGGTTGCATGGAAGACCGGCAGTTGCCCAAGCTGCAAGTCTCCCCTCTCCATGCCACTGATGTTGTCCAAGGGAAGGGCATTAGGACCCATACAGCTTGGCTCTGGTGTCGTTGCAGAGCAATGTGTGGTTAAGTGTCTTGCTCAAGGACACACACACAGCCTCAGCCAAGGCTCGAACTAGCAACCTTCAGATCACTAGACAAATGCCCTAACCACTTGACCAAGCGCTGTAATTATACTGATCAATAGAAGGGGTTGGAAAATAGACTTCACTCTTTATAGTGCTTTATATACAGGTGTTGTTTATTGTACAAATATCCAATATTAAATCCATCAGAAATATGGAATATGTTACTAATGCATCAATGACAGTACCTAAATGGTTAGAGTCATAGTGCAATACAGTATGGATGCAGGCTTTTGCACCCAACGAGGGCATGTCAACCACAGTGCCCACCCTGCTAGTCTTAATTTCCAGCGTTCAGCCCAAATTGCTCTAAGCTCCACCCTGGGGATACCTGTCCAATCGCTACTTAAACAATGCTATTGAACCAGTCTCAACCACTGCCTCGTGTAGCTCATTCCATATACTCATCATCCTTTGTGTAAAAAAAATGTTGCCCTTCAGGTTCCTGTTAAATCTTTCCCCCTCACCTCTAGGTTTGGACTTCCCTACACTCGTGAACAGACTTCTCTACAGCTCTCATAATTTTAACTGTTTCTGTAAGGTCACTCCTCATTCTCTCATGTTCCCAGTAATAAAGAGCTACTGTGGCCATCCTATTCCCATAACTCAGGACCTCTAGTCCAGGCAGTGTCCTGGTAAATCTATACTGCACTCTTCCCAGTTTAACCACATTTTTCTTATAATATAGTGACCAAAACTGTACACAGTACTCTGAGTGACCTATACAACCGCAGCATTATGTCCCAACACCTATGTTCAATACCGTAACTGATGACCATCAGTGAATTAAACACCATTCTGTTTACCTGAGTTGCTGCCTTCAATTAACTGTGCACTTGTACTCATAAATCCTTCTGTTTGATTAAACTGACTGTAAGGACTAGATGGGGAACTGTTTGTTAAGTGTGTGCAGAAAAGTTTTCTTAATCAGCACACAGAAGACCCAACGAGAGAGTGTGCAATACTGGATCTGCTATTAGGGAACGAAACAGGGCAGGTGACAGAAGTTTGTATAGGGGAGCACTTTGCACCTAGTGACCACAATGCCATTAGTTTCAAAGTAAGTATGCAAAAAGAATAGGTCTGGTCCGTGGGTTGAGATTCTAATTTGGAAAAAGGCTAATTTTGATGGTATCAAAAAGGATCTGTCAAGTGTGGATTAGGGCAGGCTGTTTTCTGGCAAAGATGTACTTGGTAGGAGAGAGGCCTTCAAAAGTGAAATTTTGAGAGTGCAAATCTTGTATGTGCCTGTCAGAATAAAAGGTAAAGATAGCAAGTGTGGGGAACCTTGGTTTTCAAGAGATATTGAGGCCCTGGTTAAGAAAAAAATGAGGTCCATTACAGTTATAGGCAGGTAGGAACAAATGAGGTACTTATAGAGTATAAAAAATTGCAAGAGAACACTTAAGAAAGAAATCAGGAGGGCTAAAAGAAGGCATGAGGTTGCCTTAGCAGACAAGGTGAAGGAGAATCCTAAAGGACTCTAAAGATATGTTAAGAACAAAAGGATTGCAAGGGAGAAAATTGGTCCCCTGGAAGATCAGAATGGTAATCCAAGTGTGGAGCCAAAAGAGTTGGAGGAGACCTTAAATTGTTTTTGCATCTGTATTTACTCAGGAGGTGGACACAGAGTGTACAGAAGTGAGGCAGAATGGCATCAATTTCATGGCTTCTATACAGATTACAGAAGAGGAGCTGTTTGAGGCAAATTAGAGTGGATGAATTCCCAGGGCTTGACAAGATGATGTCTTGGACCCTGCAGGAGGCAAGTGGAGAAATTGATGGCTCCCTAGCAGAAACACTTAAAACATCCTTAGCAACAGGTGAGGTACCAGAAGATTGGAGGATTGCCAAAATTGTTTCACAGTTTAAGAAAGGCTCTTAAAGTAAAACAGGAAATTATAGGCCAGTGTACCTGACATCAATAGTGGGAGAGTTATTGGAAGGCATTCTAAGGGACCAGATAGATGAGTACTTGGATAGACATGGACTGATTAGGGATAGTTAGCATGACTTCATGCATGGTAGGTCATGTCTAACCAATCTTATAAAGTTTTTTGAGGAAGTTACCAGGGAAGTGGATGAAGGCAAGGCAGTGGATGGTATCTACGTGGTCTTTTGCAAGGGATTTGACAAGTTTCTGCATTTGAGGTTGGTCAAGAACGTTCAGTTGATCAGCATTCAAGATGAGGTAGTAGATTGGATTATACATTAGCTTTGTGGGAGAAGCCAGAGAGTGGTAGCAGATGGTTGCCTCTCTGACTGGAGGCCTGTGAGTAGCGCAGTGTCGCTGGGATAGGTGCTCGGCCCGTTGTTGTTTGTCAGCTATATCAACTATCTGAATGATAATGTGGTTAACTGGATCAGCAAATTTGCAGATGACACCTGGATTGAGGGGTGTAGTGGATGGTGAGGAAGGCTATTATGTATTATGGCTTGCAGTGGGATCTGGATCAGCTGGAAAAATTGGCTAAAAACTGGCAGATATATGTAAGGTAGAACCAACCAGGGTAGGTCTTACACAGTGAATGGTAGGGTACTGAGGAGTGCGGTAGAACAAAGAGATCTGGGAATGCAGGTTCACAACTCATTGAAAGTGGCGTCACAGGTAGATAGGGCTGTAAAGAAAGCTTTTGGCACATTGGCATTCATAAATCAATGTACTAGTACAGGAGATGGGATGTAATGTTGAAGTTGTATAAGACATTGGTGAGGCCTAACATGGAGTATTGCTTGCAGTTTTGGTCCCCTACCTACAGGAAAGATGTAAATAAGGTTCAAATAGTTTAATTTACAAGGATGTTGCCAGTCTGGAGGACCTGAGTTATATGAAAAGATTGAATAGGTTAAGACTGTATTCTTTAGAATGTAGAAGTTTGAGAGAGATTTGATAGAGGTATACAAAATTATGGATAGGGTAAATGCAGGCAAGCTTTTTTCACTATGGTTGGGTGGGACTACAACCAGAGGTCATGGGTTGAGGGTGAATGGTGAAAAGTTTAAAGGGTACATGAGGGGAAACGTCTTCGCTCAGAGGGACGTTGGAGTGTGGAATGAGCTACCAGTGTAAGTGGTGCATGTGAGTTTGATTTCAATGGTTAAAAAAAGTCTTGATGGTTGGTAGGAGAGTGGGGGAGCTATGTTTCTAGTGCAGGTCGATTGGAGTAAGTAGTTTAAATTACTTGGCATTGACTAGATGGGGCAAAGGGCCTGTTTTTGTGCTGTACTTTGCCATGATTCTATGACTTCCTGTTGTCCTGCCAATCACAGTATAAATCTTACACTGGTTTGACTTTCCAAAACGCATCACACTTGCACTTAACTGTATTGAAATCCACTTGCCATTTCTCAAACTGCTTCCCTAACTAATCAAGACCCCCTTATAATCTACAATGGTTTACACCCATGCACTAAATAAAACTGCTGTGGTACTTTGTGGGAGCTTCGTAATAATCTGCTAACTCCTCAGTCATGGGTATGCTGGTTGTTTGGAAGGTATTGGAGCTTAAAGAAACACTCCCCATGGCAGTTACGGAACAGCAGCACAGATCGCTACCCATGGCAATGAAGGAAATTAGGGTAAAGATGATAGGTTTGTTTATTCTTTGGATCTCTGGGCATTCTCCTATATGCATAGTAGCCCAACCCAATTATTTTATGCAGTATGTGTCCCAGGGGTGGAGAATGAGTAGTGTTGGAGAGATCACAGATTGTGCATTGAATCAGTGATGGACCAAACAGTGATGGACCATCAGTGATGGACCAAACAGTGATGAGCACTGAAAACTGAGTCTGCCTGATGCTTTTGGCAAAGGTGTGGACATACATGAGGAAATCTTCAACTAATGTCTTATTGGTGATCTCAGCACAATGTGCTCCTGAGAGGAGGGGGAGTGGTTTTTGGAGACCTTTCAATGGAAGTAATAGGCTGCACCCAAAAACACATTTATGTGTTTGGGGAGATGATGGAATTTCCTGATGAGGAGGCGTTACTCAGAAATATAGATGCAGGTGAACTCATTTCCTCGAGAGCTTTTAAAATAATATTAGATATTTGAGCCATATGGCTTAAGTTGTGAACATTATTGTAATGCAAAAAATTACAGCAAAATCAGCAACATTCAATCTTATAATTGGCCATTTCTCAGTCCATCCTTTCTTTGTTGTTCATTGATTTCTTAGTTCTTTATCCTTTAAACTGCAGCTTTTCAAAAGTCATATGTTTGCCATTTGATAATTAAGCACTAATACACAGTGTATTGGTTTTCATCCAGGTTCAGCTGCTGTCTGAAAGGACAATTGCAATGAGAAGCAAGATTTCTAAAATGGTGGTGGTGATTGTGCTCCTCTTTACAGTTTGTTGGGGGCCCATCCAACTCTTTATCCTCTTCCAGGCATTTTACCCAAAATTCCAGGCCAACTACGAGACTTACAAGATCAAAACTTGGGCTAACTGCATGTCTTACGCCAACTCCTGCATCAATCCCTTTGTTTATGGGTTTATGGGAGCCAGCTTTAGAAAGTCCTTTAAAAAGACTTTTCCATTTATGTTCAGACATAAAGTCAGGGACAACAATGTGACCTCTGGGAGTGGCAATGCAGAAATGAAGTTCATCACTGCAGAGTCTTAACAGTTATAAATTCTTTGTACATAAACATGTTTAAGATACACAGTCACAGATGGCCATTTTGTTTGGCCTGGATAATTCCTCGAGGGCAAATGTACTAACAGTAATATGACATGCAAGTTCTTAATTTGTTTATGAGCTTGCCTTCACTGAGTAGCACTTAACTATATGGCCAAGTATTGCGGTTTACTGTAAAAAATGATTTACCTTCAACCAACTTCAGAAGCACAAATGAATCCTTTGTAATTGGTTGCCAAGAAGTATTCCCTTAGGATTTGGAATTCTATAAACTTGAGATGGAAGCAGTCAGTGTGAAAACCTTTCTTGCCACAGCCCACTGAGTCACTTCTTAAACAATTCAAAAGAAAAACAGCTTAAAACTTGGACTTAGAACAAGCTTTGCTTTTAGAGTTATATTTGGATCAAATTTATTATATAATGGTAATTCATGGGAAATGAGTGTACCATTTGGAATTTTTTAGTAATTTGAATTAGTGGAAAGATATAGCTTATTTAATGAAATTACAGGTGTGATTGATGAAAGATCTGTTCAACCTATTGGAAATTGACAGGTAAATGTAACCCATTGCATTTTTATTTAATGGATTGCACGTATAAACTTAATACAAATAAAGCAGGATTTAGTTAGAATTATTTTCGATTGTTATATATGGAAATATAAATTAATACAAAATCATTTTGTTCATATTCTATAGTAGTCAGCTGCATTTATGAAGATATACAGTAAACTTGGATCTTAGGGTATCTTAATGGACCATTATAATTGAGTTACACAGATTCATTTAGAACAGAAGAGATTCTGCAGTTGCTGGAAATCCAGAGTAATACATACAAAATGCTGGAGGGGAACTCAGTGAGTCAGGGAGCATCTGTGGAAACAAATAAAGAATTAATGTTTTGTGCCCAGACCCTTCATCAGGACGGGAAAGGGAGAGGGAGGAAACCAGAATAAGAAGGTGGGGTGGGGTGGGGGGGGGCCATGGAGAGGAGGTGAAGCCAGGTGAGCGGCAAGGTATGTGGGTGGGAGGGTGGGAACAACATAGGAAGCAGAGAGGTGATAGATGGAAAAGGTAAAGGGCTGAAAATAAAGGATTCTGGTTGGAGATTGGACCATGGGAGAAAGGGTTTCAGTGGGTGGTGATAGGCAGGTTAGGTGAAGAGAGAAGGGGGGGGGGGGGGTAAGAAATTACCAGAAGTTAGAGAAATCAATGTTCATGTCGTCAACATGTTCATGTTCACCCAGACAGAATGTAAGCTGCTGCTCCTGTAACCCTAGAGTGTCCTCAGATTTATTTTAGAATTTGGGTTTGAGTGATACTGAAATAAATAAGGTCAATACAGTTTTAAATTGCTGAGTCACAACATTCAGAGGATATCAGACAGATTGAATGAATTCTAAGTAAATTTTTATTTGAATTAAGAAATCAGTACAACTTGATAACAGTCAGATCTTGTCAAGACATTAAATTTGTGGCAAGGAATTTTGAACAGTCATAACCAAAATCAATGACATTTGATTTTTAGAAGATTGGTCTTTGCAAGAAAAAGAATTAGTTCACATTCGAGGAAAGAGAAGCAAGTTGAACAAAGTGATTTTTAAGTTAGTGAGAGCTTTAATGAACTGAATGAGAAGTAATTTATATGAATTCATTAATCAGTTACCCAACAACCATTGTTAGAAGTTAATGAATTCACAGCTGAAAAATACTAAGAATAACTTTATGATGTGAATTCAGATAGATCCAAAATTAAAAAATGATTATTTATGAAATGAGTCTTGAATGGGTTTTGAGGTAGTTAAAAAAATGCTCAGCGTGCATTCTGAAAAGATATATTACTAATAGGTTGGATTAAGTGCAATCTTTGTCCTTTTCCATTTGCATTCTTCAGCAGTAGATTTGAAATGTTAGTCAATAGAATATGACAGATGTATATTGGCATAGTGCCGAGTCCAGGAAACAGTTTGATTGTCTTGGATTTGATACGTCCGAGTTGACGTACTATGTGTTGTGAAAAGAAACATGGCAAGGGAAATATGCAGTCAGGTGGACAGATAACTCTGCTGCCATATTATGCACCATTCTGGTACACCCATACATTGCAGGAATAATTTCAAATGTAAATTATATTCAAGTGTAAATATTGTGCATGTCATATTTCATTGCATGTGGTGAGATAACAATTATAAAATATATTTTTAAATTGTGGTTAAAATAACTTTACAGTATAAATGATCAAGCCAATAACTTGTAATACTTTGGTATTTTCCTGTCTTCTTCAATCTACAGGGAATAAAATTTTAAAAAAACACTATCAATCTTGGTTTTAATTTGTTTCTTACCATCTAAATCGAGTTTATTTCTCTGATCCTGAAGCTGCTACATCTACCTTTCTTTGGCATGAGAAATTCTTACTCTGTTAATTTTCTCACATTATTTCCTGTGTCAGTTCTGTTTAAATAATGACTTTGGTCAGCGAATGTCTTTCTAAAAGTACACATTCCCTCCAAATCAAACCTCAGTACACACACTAAAACCACTTCAATCGCTGAAGTATATTTCTTACTTTCAGCAACAAGATTTGTTCCAAATCCACCTCAGCAAAGCCAGTGGCTGTGAATGTGTGGGCAAGCTACTTGTGGAGAAGTAACTTGCAGGAAAACTCACAATAAACCCTGAAATAAAGGCAGGGGAGCAGTTTCTACTGTTCCTGGTTCCACACTGGTGAGGTGAGGATCAGAAAGCACACCCCCACTCCCCACAAACATACAGGAGGAAATGTTGAAGGTTTAGCATCCAGGGCTACAGAGTCGGACCTAACCTTGGGACAGTTCTGTCATCCTCAGCCACTGCTTGGCAATAAATCCTGAAATAGTTTATATAACACAAAATATTGTAGGATCTTCAAATCCCGTGTAAAGACACTCTATGCTGTGAGAATAGTAGCTCTAGGGAAGGGAAAAGATTTCCTATGGTTTGGAAGAGAAGGCCTTTTGCTCCTGGCCCCACGAGGGATGTACGTATATAAAAAGAAATCTTACCCGAGCTTGGCTCTGATTTACTCCCTCGGTCTTGTGAGAAATTTATTTTGGCTTTCTGTTCTGGCTGAAAACTAAAATGTCCCAAAGTGCTTTAATGTTTAATACCAAGTCACATAAAGGCTTATTGGGACAAGGAACCAAATCTTGATAAAAGGATTTTTTTAACATGAGTGTCACAAAAGAGTCAGAAATAGAAAGGCAGAAAAAGTTAAGGATGAATGACTAGAGCTTAGATTTTGTCCTGTGAAGGCAGCGTTGGTGATGTAAAAGAATCTGAGGGTCTATATCAGCATCAATATCTACTATTTACAGAGTTTTTATCATGGTATTATAACCATGCACAAAATATGTGAATAGGAAAGGGGTAAAGAGGTGACTGGTAAGTGTTGGGATGGACGAGCCCTTTTTGAAGGTACTGTTCTGAAGTTTCATGCCATTTACTAGAATGTATTACTGTGGCTTTATCCATAGGTGCATGGACCTGGCTGATAAGGTGCATACATCTTGCTGGGGCAGCATTCTATAGTTGATTTTCATTTTACTGGAGGATAATTCTGCAGGTATATGCCCTTTACTGTGGCTCGTATGTTCTTTGGTGTTTTTTTTTGCTGTAGATGTGCCCAAATGGGGCATGTTCATGCCTTGGTGTATTCCTGCTTTTTGTTGGGGCTTGCTTCTTCATGTCCAAATCCATTCTGCTGCTGCACGTCCCTTACCTGTAGATCTGTGTGTCTTGTTGAGCTGATGCTCCACACCGTTTGCCGGACTGTAGTAGTGCCTATTGAAGTCTTATCCCTGAAACCAACCTTATTCAGTCAACCTTTACCATAACTGTAATCTTAGATAGCTACAGAAGCAGTTTACTTATTACAATTGAGAGGCAATATGCGCATACTAATCACCCGAAAGCATTAGTTCTATATCCATGGAGTATAGAACAAAAATGCTTGAAAAATTTCTCTGCTTACGTTTAGGATGACTGCAAAACCTGGGTGGCCAGCAAGGTTTAGATCAGATTATACAGCGCACGGTAGGGATGTAACAGAACCAACGATATGGAAAGAAAATCCAGAGAGACTGGTTGATTTTACAAGTAAGAATCTGGAAGGGACATAATGAGAATGAAAAGAATAACCCTGGCAGTAGAAGATCGTAATGTTAAAATGAAATTAGGGGGCAAGATAGAATATGAAGGTATTTATTGGAAGCCGAGTGAAGACAGATGAGTGAGCTGGCAGGATTCAAGTATAACATGAAACAAAGCTCTGATGTGGAGGAGATCCAGAGAATGGAGAATGAATCAGTAACTCAAAGTAGGGGAAAGCGGGGAGAGAATTAAGCAGTAGATATTACTGGAAATCTGAAATTCACTCCTTGACTAAACAGAAGCTACAGTTGCAGGCGAAATGAGTTATCCTGTATCTTTTCCTTCATACATTAGTCTTTGATGTTAAAGCAGACCCTGCTTCTGCTGAGTTCAGTCATCTAGGTAACCCCCATTTTTCTTTGAAAAAGATTAAGCCTCTGTTGACTGTTAATTTTTCCATTAAATAGCAATGATTCATTCGGACTCTATTCTCTAGATTTTTCCAACTGCAAATTATGTTTTTTTAAGGGAAGTCTTTATTTCCAGACTCATGATTCAGTCTAAATCATTTCCAGCATCAACCATTTCACTCAGGACTCGGGTGATTCAGTTTTTGAATTGGATCCATGACCTTATATTTGTGCTCAGTAGTGCATATATATCTGCTTTTACAAAACATTGTTCCAGACTGGCTTTAATGTTGTCCTATATTGTGTCAGCTGTTGCTCTGTGGGTAGTACTAATGCCTCTAAGGCAGAAAGTTGTGTGTTCAAGTTCTGTGTCCTGCTCCAAAAATTGAGCCCGAAGATGCTCTTGTACATACCAAGAGAGAGCTGTACCTAAGATGTGGCATGAAATAAGACACTATCTTCTCTCTCAAGATCTACTTGAACTGCCATTTTGAAGAAGAGTGAAAGTGTTATCCCAATTGTTCTGGCCAATGCAGTTTCCACAGTATTTAATTGTGGCCACAATGTGAGTCTGCAAAATCCCACCAGAGTACTGCAGGCCGATCCCCATGACAGACAAGCTGCCATCTTGCATTTGTCAGCAAATGGGGAGAAGTTACACCCGCTCACACTGATGATGTCAGCTTTAAAGCCACACCCCCAAGGAGATTATTTCTTAGCTGCAAATATTCAGCTATTCATTAATAAAAGATTTATGCTGATGTAGGTTTGAAGAACAAGCCAGTGATGGCAATAGAATGATTGGGAATGGGTTTAAGAGGACAAGTCATGGACTAATATAAGAAAGTAAGCTTGCTTTGTTGGTATTTGGCTGCAATGCCATCAGATGTCCAGCCTTGCGCTAGATCTGATAGTCACTGCTTTCAATGAAAGAGATTAGCTGTATTTGTCACATGTATACAGTAAAATGAGTCATGTGTGTCAAATCAAATCAGAGAGGATTATTCTGTGGCACTTCCACTGCCAGCATAGCAAATCCACAAACTCACTCGCCCAAACCATATGTCTTTGGAATGTGGGAGGAACTGGAGCACCCAGAGGTTGTGAGGAGAATGTTCAACTTCCTTACAGACATCAAAAGAGATTGAAACTGGTTCAGCGATCGTGGAACCGTAAAGCAGTTGTGCTAACCACTGCGCTACAGAACCAGCCCTAGATGGTCAACTGTATTATTTGGTCGTCTCCTATAGGTGGGATCTGAGCTTTAGTAAATTTGAATTACATGCATTTTTGTCAGTCTTTAATCCAGATTGTACAGTTTGAGTAGGAAAGTGGGTGAATCCCACGAGAACAGCAACATAGTTTTGTCGTGCTGGGATAATGGTTGTTATTTCCCATTTTGTTGACTTAGTGATCTGAGTGGGTATCAGTGTCAGAAACCACAGTGCATCCTCTAGGAAGGAGACAAATCATAATGATATTCTTTTATTTGTCGGCCACCAATTATGCATTCTAACATGGAAGTAGTCACAGAACACAGCAGTAAATGTGGTGTATATGGATTTTGGTAAGTATTTGACAAGATTCCCCATGGTAAGCTCATTCAGAAGGTCATGAGGCATGGGATCCAGGGAACTCGGCCACATGGATTCAGAATTGGCTTGTACTTGGAAGGCAGAGGGTAGCAGTGGATGGAGCGCATTCTGCCTGGAGGTCGGGGACCTGTTATAGGATCTTTGCTCAGTGTAATCTTTATAAATGACTTGGATGAAGAAGTGGAAGAATGTATTAGCAAGTTTGCAGATGACATGAAAGTTGGTGCTGTTGCAGATAGTGTAGAATTTTTTTGTAGGTTATAACGGGACATTAACAGGATGCAGAGCTGGGCTGAGAAGAGGCAGATGGAAAGTGTGAAATGATTCACTTCCCAAATTTGCTTAACCTCTCCTCATAGTATGTGCCCTCTAATCCATGCTTGTAAACCTCTTGTGCACCCTCTCCAAAGCCTCCAGATCTTTCTTAGAGTCGCAGAATAATACAGCATGCTAACAGATCCTTTAGTCCAACTGGTTCATGGTGAGCACAACATCCTCCCTGCTGGTCCCAGTTGCCCGCATTTAGACCATAACCCTCTATGTACCCCTTAGATGTTGTAACGTACTTGTCACTTGTTCCAGGTACTCACTATCCTCTGTGCAAAGAAGTTACCTCTCAAGTATCTTTCAGATCTCTCCCCCTTTGCCCTTGAGAAAAGACAATGACTGTCCATGTTATCCATGCCTCTCATGATTTTATAAATTTCTATAAGGTCACCCCTCATTTGTCTGTGCTCCAACGAACAAAGACTCAGTGTGTGTGGCCACCCTCCCCCTATAACTCAGGCCCTCTAATCCAGGCAGCATTCTTGAAAATGGACTCTGCACCATCTCCAGTTTGACAATGTGCACTTCTACTCCCAGGTTGTGATCCGAGTTCCACTATACTTGTCAGTGCTTTGCCATTCACTGCATAGGTCATACCTGGTTTGAATGACTTCACACTTACCTAAGTCATTTCCTATAAGGGAGTGACCAGAAATGAATGATATGCTCCAGGTGCAGTCTAACTAGAATTTTATAGCCAGGGTAGGGAATATAACTTCCTGACCCTTGAACTCAGTACCTCACCTGATAAAGTCATTGAGTAACAACATTGAGGAGTAGGCCCCTCAGCCCAAATTGTACATGCTGTCCAACGTGCCCACCTAAGTTAATTCTATTTGCTGATGTTTGGCTCATATCCCTTTGAAACATGTACTTAACCCAACGTCTTTTAAATATTTTTGTTGTGCTTGCCTCAACTATTTTCCCTGGTAGCTTATTAGATATATGCTGCACTTCTTTGTGCAGAAGTTGTCCTTTTAAATCTTTTCTCTTTCACTTTAAGCTCAGGCCCTCTCATTTTTTGGTTCCCTTGTGAGAAAGACTGTGTGAATTCGCCCCTTTATATTCACAGATGCATTTGATTATAGAAGACGTTGCATGCTTCATTTTAATAGGTTTTAAAATTTTAATTGAAGTTTTTTTTGACTATCCCTTTCTAAAATGGTGTCATTAAATCGATTGTTGTGTTCTCTGATCACAACCTTGGGATGATTTTTCTTTACTTGTTTCAATATCACCCACTTAGTGCTTCATCAATTTTGTATTATTCCTGCTATATGACATCTCATTGCTGATCAAAGTTATTTTGTTTTACCGGTAACGGTCTCACTGGGGCTCGTATACAAACTTGGCTCAGTAGCTAACTCTGCTGACAGCCACGTGACTCACCGGTGAGATGGCCACTTCTCATAAATGATATACGTCTATGCTCAGTATGATTTGGGGTTCAACCAAACAGGAAAGTTGGGATGTTCCGATTACGGAACATAGATTGTAGCAAATACTGTGTAAGCACTGCCCCATGCAAAGTTATCATTCGCCAGAAAAATAACAGATTATACAATGGCATAAAATTACAAAGGAAATATATTTACCAATTTTCCAATTTTAACAAACAGCTACAGAAAAAGAAAAGAAAGATAAAAGGGCCCATTACATTAAACCAGTCCAATGTGCACATAAACATTGGAGCTCCTTTCTGGAGTAGTCGAGTGTATCGCTTCACCCAGCGCTGAACCCATGTTCTGCGTGAGGGACACCAAACATAGTTCTGACTTCCCTCAAAGACAACCTTGAATAAACTGACTCTGTTATGAACATTCCTAAGTTGGCCAACATGGCTCCTTACCTTTAGCTGAAGCCAAAACACTCTTACTAGCAGGGCACACTTATTTTGCAGAAAACTGCTAAAATAAAAATACCTCACAGCACAGTAGTAGAAATCTTACACAGGGCATTACATACTATATTACAATAAAATGAAATTTAAGTGTGATATGTCCTCCATTTTTGATCCGTTTGATTGAAATTAATGAAAATTTTTAGTTTCGCTAAAGGATTGTGAATGGCAAAAATTATGTGAAACTTGAACACCAAGTTATCTGAACACCAAGTCTCCCACCCAGACCTAATCCCCCCCCCCCACTTCCCAATCATATCACCCATCAGCCTCCCCAGTGAGATCCAGATTGAACCAGAGGTTCTGAAGCTTCCTGGGGACTCATACGACTGGAGGCCTCCATTCAGGAACCAGCCTGGATCCCTGGAAGGAGGGCCGGCCTCTGGAGCACAGGCTTTGAGATAATTTTCCCCAGTGGCATTGGGCGGGATGGTGAAAACAGAAGTTAGTGTTTGGTAATCACTGGATATCACTAAGCCGCTGGGCTGAAACCAGACCAAGTACCAATAGTGTAGTAGTGACTATCCAATCACCAACAAGAGAAAATCTGCAGATGCTGGAGACCCACTCAACACACACAAAAGGCTGAAGGAACTCAGCAGGCCAGGCAGCATCTATGGAAAAGAGTACAGTCCACTGTGCTCTTTTCAATTGGTCTGCCTGGCCTGCTGAGTTCCTCCAGCATTTTGCGTGCGTGGTAGTGACTATCCACATGCTTGTCGGATAATTATGACTGCAGTCATGTTGAGAATTGCCTTTCACAGTTTCTATGTGACAACACTTCAAAATAAACCTTATTGCCTGGAAATTGCTTTGGGCTTTCTACAATTAACACGTGACTATAATGAGGGATCACGAGGACTTCAAATAAGATGTTAGGTCTAAGAATACTTTCCAGTAAAGTGAGTTTAATGAGGAATGCTAATTTTCAAGCTTTGTTGTAAGTCTTGTATCCTGTGATCCCATTGTCGCTGCTGAGCTTTGTTTGTTAGTAAACACTGTAATGTCGTTTAAAGCCAGGTCTACAAAAGCATGGCACTGTAATGCTTACCAGGGTATAAAACTACCCCTCCTATTGATATCAATGGCATGAAATGGAGGATTTGATTGGGAAAATCTGTCGGGGAGAATTTTGCTATGGAAAAACAGTAAGCGTGTGCCACGAAATGGTCCACTCTTTCAAGGGCCAGGCCAAGTAAAATGGGTTGAATGCGTTTTTCCATGCTCCTCTTATTTTCAGAATTTTCTTTCCGTTTATGCTGCAGGATGCACAGTTTCCAAGAAAAATGCTGAGATTAAAAGTTCATAGAGAGAGCTGGTTCTGTCACTCTGGATTAGTTTATTTCTTCATGATGCACAACAAATGGATTTCACATGTAGAAGTTGCATCCTTTTAAAAGAAATGAGTGTAGTTTAAACCAGCTATTGCACTTTAGTAATGTCTGCTATTAATGAAATCATCTTTATGATCATGGAATGTGACAATCCATTAGAGCAGTCCTCATGATTAAAAAAAAATGCAACAGGATGAATTACAGATTCATATCCCTGAAACCAGAGTAAGTAGCAATAATCACGGCAGTGACTATCTATGTTGGATAATCAGAACTGCAGTCATGTTGATATTTGTGTATTGGCTTTCGCAGTTTCTGTGGCAATACTTCAAAATAAACCTTATTGCCCATAATATCCGTACAGAATAGTGCTATACAGAATAGATGCTGATGATGTTCTACGAGTCTGTGGTGGCCTGTGCTATCATGTTTGCTGTTGTGTGCTGGGGCAGCAGGCTGAGGGTAGCAGACACCAACAGAATCAACAAACTCATTCGTAAGGCCAGTGATGTTGTGGGTGTGGAACTGGACTCTCTGACTGTGGTGTCTGAAAAGAGGATGCTGTCCAAGTTGCATGCCATCTTGGACAATGTCTCGCACCCACTCCATAATGTACTGGTTAGGCACAGGAGTACATTCAGCCAGAGACTCATTCCACCGAGATGCAACACTGAGCGTCATAGGAAGTCATTCCTGCCTGTGGCCATCAAACTTTACAACCCCTCCCTCGGAGTGTCAGACACCCTGAGCCAATAAGCTGGTCCTGGACTTATTTCCACTTGGCATAATTTACATCATTATTTAATTATTTATGGTTTATATTGCTATATTTCTACACTATTCTTGGTTGGTGCGACTGAAACAAAACCCAATTTCCCTCGGGATCAATAAAGTATGTCTGTTTGTCTATAAGCCCACACTCTTGCTGGGAATGTTTGATCAGGGAGCAGATATCTCCTGTACACTCTTCAATGTGCTCTGCATGGCAAGGAAAACATACCTTAACTCATTGCAAATATAATGGCCACAATGGAAGCATTGGTTAATTCCCCCGTCAGAAATTGCACCAAATTACGAGCACGATCCCCTATCTTCCACTCACCACATACTTCTGGAGAAAGAATTTAGCTTTTATGGAAGAAATTGCTGTGGTTTCCATTTCCGCAGCTCTTTCCTCAGGTTTCCGGAGAAGTTCTGGGGCCCTCTAAAGGGTGTGTAGGAATGGCAGTGGAACAAAAACTCCTCTGGTTGTTCTTCAACGCAACAAAATCCAGTGGAAGAGTCTACAGTTACAATTTACCAAGCTTTGCTCATTTCAAAATATTAAAGATTTTCCAGGGTCAAGTCAGAAGCAGGGAGTGAGAGAGAGGAAGAGAGGGAGAGAGAGGGGGGGGGGGGGGATAGGTCTCAGGTCAGCAATGTTCCTTGCTTTATAGGAGCCACTTAAGGACTTTGAGAGACACAACAGGGAAGAGAGGAAGATGGCAGAATCAAAGAAACAGATGGGACTTGAGTCAGGGAACTTGGTTCTGCTGGTAACAGGCGTGAGGGATGGTAATTGTTGTGGCGGAGAGAATTGGGAGAGAGGATAGCACATGATGAAGGAGGGGGAATTGGGGAGCAGTACTGTGCTTAGTTAGGGGGCAAAATTGGGGAGTGGTGCATCACGTTGCTGGGTGGGATGGTATGTGATATGGTTGGAGCAGAGAAGAGGAGCTTGGAGGATGATGTGGTTGGAGTGGTGATTGATAAGCGGGAGACAGGGGTTGTCAGGGAGTGGGACTGCACAAGGTTGGAGTGCGAGGCAAGCAGCACCTACATGGAGTGGTGGGGATTGTGGAGCAGGACTGTGCGTTGTGAGGATGGAAAGTGGTTGGGATACTTGATGTGAGGAGATGAGGTTTTGAGACTTGCATTTGAAGGAGTGGAGTAGATTAGGGACAGGATCACATTGATGGGCTGGGGGCTGGTCTGGATGCATGTTGCTGAGGGGTCAGCAGACTGGTGGGAAAGGGTTGTCAGAAAGTATCAGGGGAGGTAGGGGAACCGAAAGATTTCTCATTTCTGCTCTGCTGTTACCCATTGATGGGAAAAACAGGACAACATGGTTCATGTTCTCTTAGGGTGCTCCAAAAGGAGATTTTCATAGGGAACAAAATCAGTCTGTGCCGTCCTCAAGCAGAAATCACTTGCATATCACACAGGGGACTCAGAACAAAAAATGCCCCATAGAATTTTGACCTGGACATGTCATTAACTCTGAGTTAGGCAACTTTCAGCTTTTGAAAAAGAAAGAAACATTATGAGATCAAATTTCTGTTTTCTGAACAAATTGGTTTTGTCTGCTGTACACATGATTGTTTGCTGAGTCCCATTTCAACTCATTGGCTCAAGCAGTGTTAGAGTCTGATTGCACCAAAGCTGTCTTGAAAGGTTATGCATGAAATCTTGTTTTTCAGGCTGGAGATTTAGGTCCTTACATACCTGAACTCCCTTCATTTCACTTCCCCAAGTACTCAGTAGAAGATCTTGTGAGTACCTTTTGGTGTCCTTCTTGAATAGATGGCTCTGGGCTGATGGCAAAGCAGGTGTACATCTTGGAAATACCTGGCTGCTCTTTTGACAGGTTGATCTTTTCTCCAAAGCAGCCCCAAGGAAAGGCATAACCTGATCCTTTGTTACGTTGTATATGAACAGTGAAATTGTGACAGTTATCAGAAAAGTGCTTATTTCAACCTTTCTGTCCTGGAAGAACCCTTGAAATAATTTTCAGGTATCAGAGAACATCTGTGTAAAAATTATCATATCTACAGCATGATCGGTAAATTGTAGATATAATAATCCAAAAATAATTGTCAATACTCTTTTAGGTATAGAATAAATTTTTAGCCAATCTTTCTTGAAATTAATCTCTTTCTTTCCTTTTCATAAATTTTAAAACTTATAAAGGCAAGCATAATAAATTTCTGTTAAATATCTGGCTTAAGCCAAAATGGGATTTAATTTTTCTAAAGGTAGGCTTGGTAGACTTAATTTAAATAAAGGTTGTAAATTGATTTTAATTAATGCTACTTAAAAACATGAAAATTTATTGACAATGTTGAATAGTAAAGTTACTAAAAACCATAAATCAAAGCAATATGAATAAAAATAGGCCTAAGACACAATTTTATACAAGACGTTGAAATAACATTTTCTTACTATGTGTCATGATCAGGCTCAAATATAGGCCTAGCATGCGAAAACTGTACTTGTTTTTTCTGTACAATTACTCAATTCTGGGTTGAACTTGAGATAAGCACACATGGATTTTGCCTTCAACTGAAATGAAATGATTTCTGTCTTTGCTCTTGATGCTTATTAAACAAGAAAAAGCTTGCTCGCACATGTAAGAAGTTGAAGGCTGCGACAAGTTGAAGGCAGGTACTCTCTTCCACAGAAATCCAGAACTTGTCTGGGGCAGGTAAGTAAATCTCATCAAGTGCCCGATCAGAGTTGCTCTCAAAGTTCTTCCTCTTCACTATAAGTCAAGTTCTCAGGCAGAACAGAAGTTTCGGAGAAAGAGTCCCTCACCCAGTCATACACTTGTGTTGAAAGGGAAGAAAAACACTGTTCAGTTTTTTCAATACTGTTTTCAATAAGACTTTCTGATACTCTTCCTCACTCTCAAGCCCAAGCAGCAGTGGAAATAGTTCAAGATTTCCGTTTGCAACAGGATTTTTCCAAAGATTCAGTTTCCTTTTAAATCCAAAAATTTTGTCATTTGAAGTCAAAACACTTTCTCCAGGGCCTTACAGAGACTTGCCTTGAAGTCCAGTGCTGATGCCACTACATCACTGGCTGGTTGGCATAAGTAACCAACCAGAACTTAGCCAGAAAGTAAAACTTCATCTTCATTGTATTTCTTTGTTTTACTGTTAATGCCTGCCAGAAAATGAATCTCAAGGAATTATATGTTGAGGTACACTTGTGGCCACTTTATTAAGTATAGGAGTGGAATCTGGTGTTGGCTTTTGCTGCTGTAGCCTATCCAATTCAAGGTTCAATGTCTTGTGCCTTCAGGGATGCTCCTCTGCACATCACTGCTGTAACATATGGTTATTTGAGTCACTGTCACCTTCCTGTCAGCTTGAACCAGAATGGCCATTTCCCTCTGACCTCTCTCATTAACAAGATGTTTTTGTTCACAGAACTGCCACTCACTGGATGTTTTTCACACCATTCTCTGTAAACTTTAGAGACTGCTGTGCATCAAAATCCCAGGAGATCAGCAGCTTCTGAGATACTCAAACCACCCTGTCTGGCACCAACCATCATCCCATGGTCGAAGTCACTTAGATCACATTTCTTTTGCATTCTGATGTTTGGTCTAAACAACAACTGGATCTCTAGACCATGTCTGCATGCTTTTATGCATTGACTTACTGCTGCATGATTGACTGATTAAATGTTTGCATTTATCAAATAGTTGTACCTAATATAGTGGCCACTGAGTGTATAATTTGATAATAAATTTACTTTGGACTGTGAGATTTGACCACGATAGCTTTGATCTCTGTTTCAAGATGCTCCAAAAGGATTTGGAAGTAATTAGGTATCTTTTTCTGAAGTATAATCACTGCTGTGATTGAAGAATTTCAGCAGCCCATTTACGGAGGGCAGATTCCTTTGACTAGCATAAACGTGGTGACTGTATTTAGCAACAGTGATTGAGAAGTAAGTATTGGTCAGGATATTGTAATAGCTCACTTGCTTTTCTGTACGCTGGCACCACTTCTCTTACTTCCTCTTAATAAAAGTACAAGATCTTGGTTGAAGGTCCTCACCTGAAACACTGTGCAGCACTCTTACATATTTTTATGTTCCTGGCTTTGGAGCACGACTTGAAAGGATAACTCTCTGACTCAGAGGCACGGGAGCTATTCACTAACGGTAAGGTGCCTTGCAGATGGTCCAACAAGAGCTATTCATTAAACTGTAAGGTGCAATATATCTGCAGTTTATAATCCTGCATCCTTTCATTAACAATTTTAACTATATGTAAAGAGTTTTATGGAGGAAGCAGCAATAAAGTAAGCTCATATCTTTCAATAAACAAAGCAATGCATTTATGTGTTTGCCCTGCAGGTGGAGACAGAGTTGACAGTAATTGTATGATCTGTCAGGCTATGGGTATGGTGACTATCATACCAGACATATGAATCATTAAATATAATTAAATCTGTAAATGTCAGAAGAAATCCTTGTGACTAATCACTGCTATTTGATGGGTCACTGGTTCACACATTGACTTAAGAAAACATATCATGAGGATTCTGCAGGACGGGGTAGAAAAGCATGTTCAGCTTCATAAAAGAATCTTGTTATAAGAGCAGTGTTGCTTTTTAAATGATGAAAGATGTCTTAATTATGGAGTAGAAGTAGAAGGATAGAAAGATAAATAGCTAAGAGGAGGAAGTTCTAAGACTACCACTATCCACAACAACCATGGGGCCCAGGAGGAAAAGGCTGAAACGTTTTCAAGCAATTTCATCCAGAAGTGTCCGGTATATGATCCGCCTCGACATCACAGAAACCTGTCTCTAACTGACTCCGTTCAATGATACAAATATATTTGTGATATAAAGAACTGACTGAGGCATTGGACAATCAGAACAGACAGTAACCCAGCTGTCTTACTGGCAAAGCATACCAGAACTAGCTGAGCCTCAGGCAAGCTGTTCTAGTTCATCTGCAAGGCTGGCAACTCCTGACAATATGGAAAGTTGCCTGGCAACAAAAAGAGCTGGAAAAATCCAGTAAGGTTAATTATTATCTAATATATCTGTTCTAAATCATCAACAAAATGGTGGAAGGTATCATTGATTGTGCTATCAAGTGGTACTAACAACCTTCTCATCAATGCCCAGTTTGTGTTTTGCTGACCACTCTGCTCCAGGCTTCGTCACAGCTTTGGGCCAAACATAGAATGCCGAGCTAGACGCTGGAGGTAAGACAGAGTGACTCCCCTTGACAGTAAGGCAGCATTGGACCATAGTCACTGAGCATCATACTGCAGTAACAGGAGTTACATCTTACTTAAAGGCCTGTTCCAACATGCTGGTTCAATGCCTCTCTGTGCCAAGATGAGGCCACCCTCAGGGTGGAAGAACAATGCCTTATATTCCATCTGGGTACCTTCCAACCTGAGGGTATGACAGTAAACAAATTCCCCCTCCCCCTTCCTCTATTGTTCACTCTGAACTTTTACTTCTTCTCACCTGCCTATTACTTCCCCCAGGTCCCCTCCTCCTTCCCCTTAGCCTATGGTTCATTCTCCTCCCCTATTAGATTCTTTTTTCTGCATCGCTTGACCTTCCCCACCCACCTGCTTTCAACTATCACCTTCCAGCTGGCCACCTTCCCCTCCTCACACTTTTTTTTATTCTGGCATCTTCCACCTTCCTTCTCAGTCCTGAAGAAGGGTCTTGGCCCGAAACATTAACTGTTCATTCTTTTCCATAGATGCTGCCTGACCTGCTGAATTTCTCCAGCATTTTGTGCGTGTTGCTTTAAATTTCATCAATTTCAGACTTTCTTGTGTTTATTATAGGTGGTTATTGTTGTCTGAGATCAATTACCTTGACCTCGGGAAATCACTTTATGGGTTTCTCAAGCCAGGTTCCTAGGCCTAAACATATCAACTGTTTCATCAACAAACTTCGTTCCACTATAAGGCCAGAAGTGGGGACGTTCACTGATCATTTTAGAGTATTCAATTCCATTTGCAAATTAGCCAATGAAGCAGACCATACTTGCATGTAAGAACAAAATTTATGCATAGACTGATAAGTAATAAGTAACACTTATGCCACAAGAACAAGCTTTGCTGCCTACCCTTGAGATTCAATGACATTACCATTGCAAAATTCCCACCAATATTCTGGAAATCACCATTGATCGTTAATATTGTGGTTGCGAGTGTGGGTCAGAGGCAGTTCATTTAATACCATCGGACCGATGGTACCACAATACCACAATCCTGATTGAAAAGTTGCAGAACCTGAGCCTCTGTACCTCCCTCTGCAATTGGATCCTCGACCTCCTAACTAGAAGACCACAATTGTGTGGACTGATGATAACATCTCCTCCCCACTGACAATTAACACTGGCGCACCTCAGGGGTCTGTGCTTAGCCCACTGCTCTACTCTCTATCTACACATGACTGTGTGGCTAGGTATAGCTCAAATACCATCTATAAATTTGCTGACGATATTACCATTGTCGGTAGACTCTCAGATGGTGACGAGAGGGCATACAGGAGTGAGATATGCCAACTAGTGGAGTGGTGCCACAGCAACAACCTGGCACTCAACGTTAGTAAGACGAAAAAGCTGATTGTGGACGTCAGGAAGGGTAAGACAAAGGAACTACCAATCCTCGTAGAGGGATCAGAAGTGGAGAGAGCAACCAGCTTCAAGTTCCTGGGTGTCAAGAGTCTCTGAGGATCTAACCTGGTCCCAACATATTGATGTAGTTATAAAGAAGGCAAGACAGCGGCTATACTTTATTAGGAGTTTGAAGAGGTTTGGCATGTCGACAAATACACTCAAAAACTTCTATAGTTGTACTGGAGAGCATTCTGACAGGCTGCATCACAGTCTGGCATGGAGGGGCTACTGCATTGGACTGAAAGAAGCTGCAGAAGATTGTAAAGCTAGTCAGCTCCATCATGAGTGCTCCATCATGGGCACTAGCCTACAAAGAACCCAGGACACCTTTAGGGATCGGTGTCTCAGAAAGGCAGCGTCTATTATTAAGGACCTCCAGCACCTAGGGCATGCCCCTTTCTCACTGTTACCATCAGGTAGGAGGTACAGAAGCCTGAAGGCACACACTCAGCAATTCAATAACAGCTTCTTCCCCTCTGCCATCCGATTCCTAAATGGACATTGAATCTTTGTACACTACCTCACTTCTAAAAAAAAATAGTATTTCTGTTTTTGTGTATTTTTAATCTATTCAATATATGTATTGATTTACTTGTTTATTTATTATTAATATTTCAATTTTATTTACTTTTTTTCTCTGCTAGATTATGTATTGCATTGAACTGCTGCTGCTAAGTTAACAAATTTCACGACACATGCCTGATTCTGATTCAAGTCATTTCCACCATCCACAAGGAAAAGCCAGTAGTATAATAGAATATTCTGTACTTGCCTGGGTAAGTACAGTGGCAGGCCAGCTGGTGGTGTAGTGGCATCAGCACTGGACTTCAAGGCAGATGGTCCTGCGTTCAAAGCCAGCCGGGTCCCATCCTGGGCAGCAGCGGTATCTGCTTGGAAGAAAGGCCTGGCAATCTACTTCCGTATCTTGCCTGTGGTCCACGAGGTCACAAAGAGTCAGACTCGATTCAATGACTGAACAACAACAGTGTCAAGTGCTCAAGACCATTTAGGTGGCGATTGATTAGCACCTTCTCTTCGCCAATGCACCAACAATTCGCCAACACCTCCCACCAAGAATGATAAGGGCAGTGGGTGCATGTCATACACAATTAGATTCACTAGTTCTTCTGGGTCTAAATCCTGAAAGTACCTTCACCAGGACTGCAGTCGCTCAAGGTGACAGCTCACCGCCACTCTCCCAGTGCTATTATAAGTGCTTGTGTCACCCAGATCATGAAAATGAATTAAATAAAAACTGTACACCAACAAAATTAAAGAAGCGGCAGGAGGAGGTGATAGTGAACTGAACAACTACCTGTGAATAGAGGAAAGTTACTCATTCAGTCAAAATGTTTTTGGATGCCTATATAGTGCTTATTGCCCTTACAGGGCAGTCAGTATTTCATTTAATGAGATCATCACTGGGGGTCGCTCAGTGAAGTAACACTGAGTAACCACATTGAACTAGCTTCCACAGACATTTTCGGAAACTACAGTTGTGGTCAAGAGCCTGAGAGGTAATTGTGAAAAAAAAGTGAGATTCATAAGCATTAACAATGGAAAGCAAAACTCAGTGAGTATGCCAGGAAATTCACTGGGATCCAGATAGCAAGAAAGTGCAGAGGAGATTTACCAGGATGCTGCCTGGATTAGAGGGTATGTTTTATGAAGACAGGTTGAGAGATTTGTGGCTTTTCTCTTTGGATTCAAGGAGGATGAGAAGTGACTTGATAGAGATGTACAAGACGATAAGAGGCATTGATTAAGTGGATTGCCAGAGAGTTTCTCCTAGGGCATAAATGGCTAATACAAGGGTACATAATTTTAAGGTGACTGGAGGAAAGTATGAGGGGAAATCAGAGGTAAATTGTTTACAAAGAGACTGGGGGTGCATGGAACACCCTGCCAGGTGTGGTGTTAGAGAAAGACACATTAGAGGCATTTAAGGAGCTCTTAGAAAGGCACATGGATTACAGGAAAATCAAAGTTTATGTACGAGGGAAGTGTTAGATTGATCTTAGAGTATGTTAAAACGTTGGCACAACATTATGAGCTGTGGGGCTAGTATTCCACGGTAATGTTATGTTGCAACCAAGAGCGCAGTCAACTTAAAGAAATACTAGTTATTATCTATTACTTCTTCATAATGCTACTAACAGCATATTACAAAATTCAATCCGAAGGGTCCATCTGTTGATGCATGCAGCATTTCTGTGAAATAATCCATTTCCCACTCTTCGAAGCAGAAAATTCATCTGTAGCTTGTCCCAATATATTTCTACAACTTTCAATTTTCCATTGCAAAACATTTAGCTCCACCCCCATGAAGTCATGTGCCTAGCCTCCTCTGAGAAAGGTTTGTTGTTCTCACTTTTCTCAGTGTTTCTTTGAAATCTATTTCCCACCCTATAGAAAGAAACCAGTGCGGAGCATCTTGCTTGCTTACACAGCAGCATTTCTCCCACCGTTAATACCAGGATTATATGGCTATTCGTCTCTTTGCCAACAGAGCCATACTCCAGCATGTAAGCTATTATTGCTAACAAAACAATCGCAGCACACTGGTCTAGCTTGTATGCTAATACATTTCCCGTTCAAGGAAGGCCGACTTCAATAACTGCCCTTGGTAAGATGTAGTATTACCCAAAGTGACCAAAAAGCAAAAATTAAAACTAATAATACTTCATTTAAAATTTTTATAAGGTGTCCCAACGTTAAGGTTTCTTGTCTGATTACAGACTTGATGCAAGACAGATTGCTCAATTAACCTTAAATTTTAACAAGCCTGGCTTTGGAACTTACAGCTTGTACTTAAGGGAATATATTGTACACACTGGAATCCAGACATTAGCAGAGGCTCTTAGCTTTAGGCTAAGTGTGTAAAACTATTATTTATAACATTTCACTGATTGTTTGAATTCGATATCCTGTTATGTACTTACTTAACATTTGGCAGATTGTTTGTGCATGAAGGGGAAATCAAATACCTTTGCAATTTGTGAAACGCTTTACTTGTCCCTTTTGCCGTTCTTAGTTGTAAGTCTATGAATAATCAGGGCATGGTTTAATTCTCAAAATGGTGGGGTAGACCAATTGAGTCCAATGTAGTTTACCAAAACAGCAAGCAAGGAGGATCTAGCCACATGTCTTCATTTAGCTGTACATCTCAGGAATTTATGAAGAAAAGTTAGGGAAATTAAATCTGGCTATAAATAAACCACTGAAGTGATTTGTAGAAGTTTTCAAAATATTGAAGATAATATTGCACTTCAAATTGTCAGAGTTTACTTTTAGAAGTGTATATTTTCCTGGTAATTTGTTCACATTGGTGCTATATTTAAAAACTTGTGAGTACATTGAAACAATTTGGAATCATTGAGCACGAAGGGACTGTATGCAACAGGGACTGATTTTAACCCTGACTGGCCTGCAGAAGTGACACAGGGGCTCAGTTAAAATGGACGCCGAGGAAAAGCCACTATGTTTCTGCAGAACTGCCCAGAATTCAATAGCTCTCCCATATTTCAATGGCCTCACAATTTCCACAGTTTAGAGGTCTGCTAGAATTTGATAGAGGGCAGGAAGAGGCCAAAGGAAGCATAAAAATGGAAGTTTTCTGCAGCTTTCTTGCTGTCCAGCAGGAACAGGCGTGCTGAGCCAGGAGCTCCAAAGAATCTCCTAAACACCACTTACCCTCTTGTTCACAACATCAAAGCCTTTGGCCCAGGGCTAAATTTACACTCGCACCCTCAGCCTCCTGACCCGGCTGTTGTCCCACCAGACGCATATTAGTAAAACACTTCTACTGTTTAGGTGTTGAGACTTTAAAATGACTGTGACGGCAGGTAGCAGAGTGGTAATGATGATGTTTCAGAGCAGGTAACCTCATTATTCTCTTTTTAAATCTGGATCACAATATGAATCCACATAGAGTGGCAGAAAGGACAGAAGATCCATACTTTATAAACATTACTTTCCTGATGTCCTGTCCATTACTATAGGCAGGAGACTATTCTGCTCTTAACATGAGCTGACTTTTTCTCTTTCCCTGTACATTGAATGAAACAATTACTGTGGCATTATCATTGCCTTACATCTCCAGTGAAAATCAATGCTATTAATCTATGATTTTACATCCAGGTTGTATGAGTAATAACAGTGACTGAAGATTCTACAGTAATGATCTCCAACTTGAGTTGTAAATCATCATGTTAACTCTGCAATCATGTTGGTGATAAAACTGAGTTAAAGCGTAATCTGATAACTGAAATTCTGCTTTGATTATCAAACAACTAAACTTTCTAAAATGCAATACAATCCACACAGATAGAAATCCCTCTTCCTACTGTCAGTAACATTATTAAGCAGATGTTGCTATGGCACTGGTCTTTCCCTGAACATTTGCTGTTGGGAAATGACTGACAGCCCTACTTTTGAACAAGATCTCTGATACACAATGGGACTGAAAATAGAGAAAATAGCAGCAAGTATAGGCAATTAGACTCTTTGACCCTGTTCTATCATTCAATAATCATCCATTTCAATAAATTGTTCTTTCTCCCCATATCCCTTGAATTCTTTGGCATTCAGAGGTACACCTACCTTCTTCTTGAGGATTCTACAGCTTCCCTATTCTCTTGGTGAAGTAATTTCTCCAGAGTTCAGTTCCACATGGCATTCTGTGTATCTTGAAGGTCTGGATTCCTAAGATATCAGGTCACCATCCTAGTGTTTAGTTTGTACAGGTCTGTTTGAATTTTAGAGGCTTTTATGATCTCATTCTTCTAAACGTCGGTGAATATAGGCAGAATTAACTCAAATCTCTTTTCTTATCATAATCTTGCCATCCCAGGCATCTCTTTCCTTCCTTGTTTGTACAGGAAGAGATGCATGGTGCAGGGAAGTGAGTTTCCCTCAAGGGAGTCTTCATGATTAAGATGAGCTGGTTCTATTTTCTCTCCATAAGCTAGTCCTTCCCACGAGTCCTGGCCTACCTCATAGTCAATTACATCTCATCCAATATACTGTGTTTTCCTTATCCAGGCTACTTGGATTCTTTAAAATGCTACAAGATATCTGTCATATCTCTGCTTAATCATGTTACGTTGTGATAAAAATGCTCTGTTATCATGACCTTAATAATTTATTCTAGTATTTTTATTTAGAATTGATCTCAGGTTAACTTCTTCATCTGCAGGGCAATCTTCATTTTGTGGGAAAGATTCTGCAATCCACATTGTTGCTGTTGGGGGAGGGTTAAATGGATTATGCTTATTTTGAAATAGGTTTATGGTTCTGGAGCCAGGTCGTTTATAGAGGTGGGGTTTGCAATTAGTGAGTCATTTTCAATAGCTTCAATCTCCTTTATGTACATATAATTGTTAAGTAATCAAATGAAAGTGAAGGTGGGGTTTAAATTATAGGAGTGCTAGATTGCAGCATCATAAAACTAATCCCACCTGTGATTTGTAAGATAAATTTTAAGTGAGAACCCTTTCTTTTGATTCCATTTATTACAATGATGCTGAGGACTGTCTGATCGGCTTTGTTTTCTCGAAGTTTAGAAATCTTATTTAAAATATGTTGGTTTGCTGTTGCCATGGGGGCTTTTAAGACACCATGAAGGTACAGGAGCAGAATAAAGTCTGCTTTGTCATTTGATCACAGAGTTTTCATTTTTATTTTTAAAAATTTAGTCCACAAACCCATCTTGGACCATTTCATTATTTTATTTACTTCAGTTTTGGTAATTCATATCAATTTAATGGGTTTAAATTTTGTGAGAGGTGCAACTCTTGACTTGTAAGAATAGGCAGTATTGAAAGCCTTTGTTTAAAATTAATGTGTGGATTAATTCAAGTCTAAGTGATTGAATGTTTCTAGAAATGATTAGGAAGTATGTGCTGATCTCGGTAATATAAGTGTGGGTTGTGAGGATGATGCAGAGGGGCTTCAGAGAGACACAAATGCATTAACTGAATGGGCAAGGACATGGCAGAGTAAACTATGGAAAATGAGATATCCACTGTGGGAGACAGATCAGAAAGGTGGAGTGTTTGTTAAAAGGAGTGACTGAAATGCTGGTGTTCAGAGGCACCTGGAGATGAAAGTTAGCATGTAGGCCATTAGGAAAACAAGTGGTATGATGGCCTTTTATTGCAAGAGAATTTGTGTACAAAAATAAAAATAGTTTTACTGAAACTGTTAAGGGCCATGGTGACTCTGCACCTGGATTATTGGGTACAGGTCTGGTCTCCCTATTCAAGAAGGGGCTCACATTTGTGAGGGTTGAGGTGCAGTGAGAGCTCACTAGACTGATTCCTAGTGTTAAAGATTAGCTTTATTTGTTTGTCAAAACATACAGTGAAATGTATTGTTTGTGCCAATGACCAACACAGTCAGATGTGTGCTGGGACAGCCTGCAAGTGTGTCCATGCTTCTGGTGCTCACAGAGCATGCTCACAACTCACTAACCCTAACCGTACATCCTTGGAATGTGGGAGAAAACCAGATAACCTGGAGGAAACCTATGCAGTCAATGGGAGAACGTACAGACTCCTTACAGGCAGTGGTGGGAATTGTACCCCCGATTTTACAGCTGGCTCTGTAAAGCATTACATTAGCCACTATGCTATGGATTTGTCACATGTGCAGAGAATAAATGGACTGGCCTTAAATCTCTTGAGATCAGAAGATGACATGAGATTTGAAGTAGCAGTATCTAGAATGAAAGATCACAGTCTGTGATCACATATACAGAGTCTGCCATTCCGAACTGGGGCGGGAAGAAGCTTCTTCACCCAGAGTGCAGTGAACTTTGTGTTCAGATTGTAAAAACCACTTTACCTTCAGTGTTATTGTTAATAAAAGTCACTTCCCTGTTGTACTGATAGATAATTTTCAAACTCATGAACGAAGTGATATGGAGGAGTTTAGTCTGAATCAATTCGGGAGATTTCACAATCTAAGTTGCAGCTAATCGAACAACATTTGAGATGGCTTCAACGTCAGAGATTCTCAGCCTATTCCCGATACATGACCAATTTGTGCTGGATTTGCAAGGAACTCAATTTTTTTTGTTAATGGTCTTTTAAAGTGTTGTCTCATATTTTCCTTTATATAAATTGAAATCTATGTTGACTTGACTTGGCCTGACTTTCAGTGCAATCCCATTCTCCTCCCTTACCAGTGATTCACCATTCATACCCTTCACCCCACACCGATTCTCCTACTGCCCTCTGATACAAGGCACAATTTGACCTAGCAGCCATTTGACTTAACAACCAGCAGATTTTTGGATGTGGGAGGAAACACCATACAGTTAAAAAATACCACAAAGGGAGCACTGGAGATGAGGATGGACCCTGGGTTGTTAGAGCTGCTACTCTGCCTTTGATTCCAGCCTGTTGAAACAAAACAGAAACCTCCCTCAGTATCAGTACAATGACATTGGCTCCTAATAATATGAATTATTTTGAAAAAATGTTAGACAATCTTTAATTAATGCAACTTTCGCAATTGAAATAGCAGCAATGTTATCTATTAATGTCAACTCGTATGATTTACTGCGGTTTTTCCAAGAAAACGAAGAATCATTTTCTAACTTTCTGGTAATTTACATACTGGCTAAACATTTATTGGAATTGAAAGCTCTTTTTTCTAGTTTGTAAGATATGTTGCTATTAAACAGTTAATCATCAACTGTTTATTAGATTAGTCACTTGATTACATTATACCCCAATCTTGACTGAGAGTTGCAGTTAATGACAAAAAAGAAGTGACATAAAACCAGCATAATGTAGGATCAACTCTGTAGTGAGATTGCAGGTAGTTATAAATTAGTTGAAATTTGATGGCATAAGTTAATATCATGACACAAGTTAAGAAACAAAGAAGTTTACACCATTCAGCCTTACCCGCTGCCGGGCCAATTCAGTGATATTTTACCTCAATGCCACTTTCCTGAATTAACCACATATTCCCTGATTCCCTCTGTAATCAAAAATCTACCTATTCCTGCTTCAATATGCTCAGTGATTTGGAACTATTCCACCACAAGTCAAAGTTTCAAAGGTTCATTTTATTATCAAAGCATGCATGCAGAATACACCTCTGAGATTTGTCTTCTTCAGATAGCCATAAAATACTGAAAAACCATGAAAGTCATTAAAAGGAAAGACATCAACCGCCACCCCCCCCCCCCCGCCACCGCGCGTGAAAGAAAAAGAAACAAGACTCGCAAACCACTAAACCAACCTCTTCCTCGCACGAAATCTAACAGGTCACTCACCCGGATACGGCAGCGAAAACAGCAAACCCCTAACCCCCAAGCCCCTCCCATGTAAAAAAAGCACTGACAGTAACATCAAACCCCAAACCTCTCGCATACAAATATCTAGCAGATCACTCACATGGAAAAACACCATCAAGAACATCAGACCTCAGATCCCCAACCCCTTCCTTGCCCAAAAAATGTAACATGCCACTCACCCGCTGACTGGCAGCAAGAAAGAAAACACAGAAAAAAACAACCGGTTGGATTACTTGAGTACATTTCAGAGTTTGATAGGCATCTACCTATTTAGATAGTTGTTATGTTACTTCTGTTTAAACGTACCATGGGTTAACAGTAAAGAATCATATTTTGGAAGAATTAGAGAACTTTTATTTACAGTAATAAACAAACACGTCTTAACCCAGCCACGTGCTGGAACATTCTAGTAATCCTGCGCATGCTCAGTGCTCTGTCCAATCATGTACTGGCACATCATTGCATGTGATATCACCACATCTTCCTTTCCTTAAGAAGAAAAAACAATTAACAACATTAATCAAAACACACCTATATCAGATAACTGAAACTCTGAAGTTGGCTCTTTCTTAAGGTCATTGTGATTTCTTCTTAACACTGCCCCCTCCTCTGTTTGGACCATGTGTGATCTGGTCTCTGTCCATGTGTTTATTTTATCTTGTGTCCTCACTTTGTCTCCTTGTCCTTCAGACAAATTTCTCCTTGGATCAGTCAATTCACATTCCACTTCCATTTGTAATGAAATACGAATCTTCTTTTCCTCATCGAATTCATTCATTAACTGTGTAATCTCTTTCTTATCTGAGATTTCATAATTTCAATAAAACTTCTCAATTCCTTCACTTGTGCTTTCACTTCTTTCTTATACTGTGCCCACTGTGAGCGTTCTTGCTCTAGACGGTGATGAAACCGAATTTCATATTCTCTCAGTGTCTCTTTCATTATCGCTTGCATTGAAACAACCTTCTCCTGCCATTGCTTTTTCATATCATCAATCGCCTCCTGTTTGGTTGTCTCAGACGCTGCAGCTACAGCTTTTATATTCTCGATGTCAGCATTTGCCTCCACGAGCTGGACCTGCAGTCGATTTACATCACCATTCACCGACTGTAATGCAACATTCTGTCGCTTCAGCTCTGCGTCGCTATCCAAGACTAAAACTCTTTTCAACAAATTAAGTCTTTCACAGGCAGATAAACCCAGAATTGACTGTACATTTTTGGCACGACCACAAATGAAAGCGTGCGCACCATATTTTTCTGTGATACTTTTGCCTCAATGTTCCTTTAACTGGAAAGTCTGCACCTGAATACCCAGTCACTTTTATATTTGTCTGATGTGACTGCGGTCTTGGTTTTAAAGCTTTAAACTCAGATTCTGCAAGAACATTTACTTGTGCTCCAGTATCAAGTTTAAACAGAATATTGTTTTGATTCACTTGCAATGGAACAGTCTAGTCATTCTTACTTTGTTTATTTTCACAAAGCACATCTATATAAAATTCTTCACATTCATCTTCAACCACAGCATTTACTTGTTTCATTTTATTTTCCTTCTGTCTACTTTTACAACAGCGTGAAAAATGATTACTCATACTACAGCCATTGCAAATTTAGCCCTATGCGGGACACTGATTTGGATGATGTTCCTGCTCACAGCTATCACATGACCTTTTACTTTCAAGTGCCGCCTTGTCTCTGTTAGTCTTGTTGACATATTATTATATTGTAGCGGTGTGCTACACGCAGTGCTGCAATAACAACACGGAGTCGGTGAGCTGACAGTTGCAAAAGAGGTTTATTCAAACTTTGCGACCTCGCTTTAAAGCCTTCCTGATCCCACCCTCCCCGGGCGGGAATGCTGTAGGGGGCGCATATTCACAGTCCTGTCCCGCACGCAGGCTTTTCTCCTTGCTGGTGAAGCAGGTTTGGTGCCCTCTTTGGGTCCTGCCTCAATGCCGGCGCGCACCGCTTTGTGAACTGGTTTGAGTGCGCTGGGAAGTGGGTTGCCACATAACCCCCCCAGAACCGGCGATACACCCCCCAATGTCCTCAGTCTGGGTCGGACTCTGTTTGAGAGATCTCCCTCTGCGCTGCAGTGCCGGAAGCTCGATCAGCTGCGCCAAGTCCACATGGGCCGGTTTGAGTTGGTCCACCGTGAAAACCTCCGCTTTCCCCCCAATGTCCAGCACGAACGTGGACCCGTTGTTTCCAATCACTGTAAACGGCCCCTCGTAGGGCCACTGTAGCGGTGCCCGATGTCCGCCCTGTTGTACAAAAATGAACTTACAGTTCTGCAGGTCTTTGGGTATGCAGGTCGGGTTCTGCCCATACTGAGAAGTTGGTATGGGGGCCAGGTCACCGAGCCTCTCGCGTAGTCTGCCCAGGACTGCTGCGGGTTCTTCCTCTTGCCCCCTTGGGGCTGGTATGAACTCCCTGGGGACGACCAGGGGCGCGACATATACCAACTCGGCCGACGAGGTGTGCAGGTCGTCCTTGGGCGCTGTGCGGATGCCGAGTAGGACCCAGGGAAGCTCGTCCGCCCAGTTAGCTCCTCGCAGGCGGGCCATGAGAGCCGACTTTAGGTGACGGTGGAAACGCTCCACTAGTCCGTTTGACTGTGGGTGGTAGGCAGTTGTGTGGTGCAGCTGAGTACCCAAAAGGCTGGCCATAGCTGACCACAGGCCGGAGGTGAACTGGGCGCCTCTGTCGGAGGTAATGTGGGCCGGTACACCAAAGCGAGATATCCAGGTGGCGATCAGGGCTCGGGCGCAAGATTCAGAGATGGTGTCGGTGAGCGGGACCGCCTCTGGCCATCTTGTGAACCGGTCCACGATAGTCAGGAGGTGCCGAGCTCCTCATGACACTGGCAGGGGGCCCACGATATCCACATGAATGTGGTCGAAACACCGGCGGGTAGGGTGGAACTGCTGCGGTGGGGCTTCGGTGTGCCGTTGCACCTTGGCCGTCTGGCAGTGCATGCACGTACTGGCCCATTCACTGACCTGCTTGTGGAGTCCGTGCCAAACGAACCTGTTGGCCACCATCCGGACAGTTGTCCTGATGGAGGGGTGCGGTGTTGTGAATGGAGTTGAAAGTGCGCTGCTGTCAGGCTGCCGGGATGACGGGGTGGGGTTGGCTGGTGGTGACATCACCTGGGCCTACGCGGAGGTCCTGGAGCTGCAAACCGGAGACTGCGGTTCTGTAACTCGGGATCTCCTCATCTGCCTGCTGTGCCTCCGCCAGTGCTTCATAGTCTACCCCCTGGGACGGGGCTAGGATGTTAGGGCGGGAGAGGGTGTCCGCCACGATATTGTCCTTTCCCGAGACATGCCGGACATCCATCGTATATTCGGAGATGTAGGACAGATGTCGCTGCTGGCGGGACGACCAGGGGTTGGATGCTTTCGTGAATGCAAAGGTAATTGGTTTGTGGTCCGTGAACGCGGTGAAGGGCCTACCTTCTAAGAAGTACCTGAAATGCCAGATTGCCAGGTATAGCGCCTACAGTTCCCAGTCGAAAGCACTGTATTTGAGCTTGGGTGGTCACAGGTGTTTGCTGAAAAATGCCAGGGGTTGCCAGCGACCCTTGACGAGTTGTTCCAGCACCCCACCGACTGTTGTGTTAGATGTGTCCACTGTGAGGGCGGTAGGGACGTCCATTCTGGGGTGCATTAGCATCGTGGCATTTGCCAAGGCTTCTTTGGTTTTAATGAAAGCGGCGGCGGACTCCTCGTCCCAGGTAATGTCCTTGCCCTTACCCGACATCAGGGCGAACAGGGGGTGCATGATTCGGGCAGCTGAAGGGAGGAAGCAGTGGTAGAAATTCACCATACCCACAAATTCCTGAAGGCCTTTGATTGTGGTGGGTCGGGGGAAATTGCGGACCACGTCTACCTTAGCGGGCAGAGGGGTTGCCCTATCTTTAGTAATCCTGTGGCCCAGGAAGTCGATGGTGTCGGGCCCGAACTGGCATTTGGCCGGGTTGATTGTCAGGCCGTATTCACTCAGTCGGGCGTAGAGTTGACGGAGGTGGGACAGATGCTCCTGACGACTGCTGCTGGCTATGAGGATGTTGTCCAAATAGATGAAAGCGAAGTCCAGGTCCCGTCCCTCCGCGTCCATTAACTGCTGGAACATCTGTTCGGCATTCTTCAGGCCGAACGGCATGCGGAGGAACTCGAAAAGGCCAAACGGGGTGATGAGAGCCGTTTTGGGGACGTCGTCAGGATGCATTGGGATTTGATGGTACCCTCGGACGAGGTCTACCTTGGAGAAGATCCGTGCGCCGTGCAGGTTTGCTGCAAAGTCCTGAATGTGCGGCACAGGGTAGCAGTCCGGTGTTGTAGCCTCGTTCAGCCTGCAGTAGTCACCGCATGGTCTCCAGCCTCCCGTCGCTTTGGGCACCATGTGCAGGGGGGAGGCCCATGGGCTGTCGGACCTCCGTATGATCCCCAATTCCTCCATCCTCTTGAACTCCTCCTTCGCCAGCCGGGGCTTGTCCGGGGGAAGCCTTCGAGCACGGGCATGGAGGGGTGGTCCCTGGGTCGGGATGTGGTGCTGTACGCCGTGTCTGGGCATGGCTGCCGTGAACTGCGGTGCCAGAACCGATGGGAAATCCGCCAGGACTCTGGTGAAGTCGTTGTCGGACAGCATGATGGAGTCGAGGTGTAGGGCTGGAAACTGGACTGCACCCAGGGAGAACGTCTGAAAGGTCTCGGCGTGGACCAGTCTCTTCCTTGGCAGGTCGACCAGTAGGCTGTGAGCCCACAAAAAATCCGCACCCAGGAGCGGTTGGGCTACGGCGGCCAGTGTGAAGTCCCACGTGAACTGGCTGGAGCCGAACTGTAGCTGCACCTGACGGGTGCCATAGGTCCTTACTGTGCTGCTGTTTGCGGCCTTCAGGGTGGGACCCGGTTCTCTGTTGCGGGTGTCGTAACTCGTTGGAGGTAAGACGCTGATCTCGGCTCCGGTGTTGACCAAAAAACGGCGTCCTGACCGCTTGTCCCAGACATACAGGAGGCTATCCCGATGGCCAGCTGCCATAGCCATCAGCAGCGGCTGGCCCTGGCGTTTCCCCAGGAACTTGTAGGGCAGGCTATAGTGGCGGGCTTCTGCGCCCCACCACTGGTGGTAGGAGCACCATTGTTCATTGGGCTCCTCACCCCTGCCTCTGGGGTTGGCGGGCTCTGCGGCCGGGCCTGGTCTGGTCTGCTGCTGGGAGCATGGCCTGGTGATCTGTGCGACGGACGCCCCACTCTCCTTCTTGGTGTTCCACAGCAAGTCCACCCGGGCCGCCACCTTCCGGGGGTCGCTGAAATCCACGTCGGACAGCAGCAGGCGTATGTCTTCGGGCAGCTGCTCCAGGAATGCCTGCTCAAACATGAGGCAGGGCTTGTGACCTCCAGCCAGGGACAGCATCTCATTCATTAAAGCCGATGGTGGCCTGTCCCCCAAACCATCCAGGTGCAGTAAGCAGGCAGCCCGCTCGTGCCGTGAGAGTCAGAAAGTCCTTATGAGCATCTGTGTATTTGCCGTCTGCTGGGGGCAATTGTATGAACTCCTCAACCTGGGCGGCTGTCTCCTGGTCGAGGGAGCTCACCATGTAGTAGTAACGTGTGGCATCTGAGGTTATCTGCCAAATGTGGAATTGGGCTTCTGCTTGCTGGAACCATAGGTGAGGTCACAGCGTCCAGAAGCTTGGCAGTTTTAACGGAACTGCATGAACAGATGCGGCATCATTCATCTCCGGTCCAAAAATCGTTTGGGTTGTTGGGGTCACCAATTGTAGCGGTGTGCTACACGCAGCGCTGAAATAACGACACGTAGTCAATGAGCTGCAGTTACAAAAGAGGTTTATTCAAACTTCGCAACCTCGCTTTAAAGCCTTCCTGATCCTGCCCTCCCCGGGTGGGAATGCTGTAGGGGGCGTGTATTCACAGTCCCGTCCTGCGCGCGGGCTTTCCCCCTTGCTGGTGAACCAGGCTTGGCGCTCTCTTTGGGCCCTGCCTCAATGCCGGCACGCGCCGCTTTGTGAGCCGGTTTGAGTGCGCTGGGAAGCGGGTCACCACAGTATTTCTTTTTTTAAATTAATGTATTTTATTATTTTATGTGAACAGACTTGGAAAAAACTAACATAAAAAATACAGAACATTCACATAAACCACAACCATAGCAAAATCAAATTAAATATTAAGCAGCAAAAGAGAAAAAAATATAAAGGCAAAAAGTAAACATACACAGCAGAGGTGCACTGCACCAAAAAACCTCAGTTGTCACCCCGTAAGGAGGTCCGATATAGGGCCCGATATCCTTTCAAAGATGTCCCCTCTGTCCTCATTACATACTCAGTCTCTCCAAATGTAAAGAGTTTGCCATTATATTTCTTGATATATTTGTGCTTTTTTGCAGCATCTACATTGGAGTTTTTGACAAAAAGCTCTTCAGCCTGCAACGTCATGGTCTCAGAAGCTTTGCAAAGCGCCAAAGCTTTTTCAAATTTAAATCTTGCTCTCTCAACAGAGAAAATCTTAAATCTTGCTTTCTCTCAGAGCATTATCTCGAATGCCACAAACAATTCTATTTTAACGAGAGATTCAGTGAGCAATCCAGCCTCTCATGTTCTACTACACTTTCTTAACTTAGTAACATACTGATCAATTGTTTCAGCAGCTCTCTGCGCACATGTGTGAGGAAGTTATATCGCTCATACATTAAATTACAGTTAGGTATACAGAATACTTCAAATCTGTCCATTGTTGACTTTACATTGAAATGATCTCCCTCTTCAAAGACAAAATTATTATATACCTCTACTGCGCCATTCCCAAATACATGGAGCAGAATCACAGCTTTGGGATTTTCCGATTTTTCTTCATAATCGATCGCCGATAAGTACAGTTCAAACTGTTGCTTGAATATCCTCCAATTCTCAGCTACGTTGCCAGTCAGTTTTGATGTTTTGATGAGGGTTGTAACCCTTCCATTTTACCATTTACAGTTCGAACTTTTTTTTCTTCTTTTTTTCCAATTATCTTTGATTCTCGATTCTCCCATATTATTCTTCCAGAACCACTTCTGACACCGTGTTATCTTACTTCTGTTTAAACGTACTGTGGGTTAACAATAAAGAATCATATTCTGGAAGATTAACTTGTATTTACAGTAATAAACAAACATGTCTTAACCCAGCCACGTGCTGGAACATTCTAGCAATCCTGTGCTCTGTCCAATCATGTACTGGCACATCATTGCATGTAATATCACCACAATAGTCCCTTCCAAGCTTCATTATTCTATTACATAAACCAACCAAACTGCTTCCTAGATTGGAAATTCAAAGCTCAAAGTTCAAAGTTCATTTATTATCTAAGTATGTATATATTATGCAACCTTGTGATTCATCTCCTTGTAGGCAGGCACAAAACAAACAAACATAAAAGAACCTATATAAAAAGAAGACCGTCAAAAGCCTAACGTGCTGAGAGAGAAACAAAAACAAATTGTGGCCACCACAGTGATTCCTTGCCCAAGCCATCTAAATTCTCATGTTCAAGTTAATTGTCATGGGCATACATAAACAGGATGTAAATGCCATGAACATTAGTGTTTTTTGCAGCAGTGCGGTGCATGACAACTATAAATTGTTAAGACAGACTGACATAAATTAGCGATACCATACATGAGCACATAAACAAAAATGAAATGACATCAGTACAAGCTGGGGGAAATATAGCCTGAGGTAGAATTAGAGATTCTCAGGCTTGTTCAAGAACCTGATGGCAGAGGGGAAGGAGCCTCTGAGGAGTGTGTCTTCTGATTCCTATATCTCCTGTCTGATGGCAGCAACAAGAAGAGGGCATGACCTGGAAGTTGATATCCTTAATGATGGATGTGGCCTTCCTGAGACAGACTGTATGGAAGTGTTGTAGTTATCCTGAGGATTTCCATGCTTCTTGTAAACAATAGAACCTTTCAATTAGAATGCAGCATTTTCATCTATTCCCTGAAATTCATTAATATACATATTTAACTTTCTAAGCTCCTCTTGTTTTGGTTCCATTTTAAATCAGTTCTAAGTATATACACATAATTAGATAATGTCTTGATTTGTCAATTGAAAGAAATTAAGAAAACAAAACATGCTGGAGGAACCCAGGAAGTCAGGCAACATCACGTAGGGGAATAAACAGTCACTGTTTCAGGATGAGTCTCTTCATCTGGACTGGAATGGAGGATGGAAGTAGCCAGGGTAAAACAAACTCTGGTACTTGCAAGTGCACAATTCATCTTTTCACAAGTATTCATGAAGGAGCAGAATGACGGTGCAATCAGGAAAAGGTATGTTAGTGTTCCAGTACGTCAATATTAAGAAGGAGAAGGTTTCAGGAGTCTTGGAGAAACATAAATCTCCAGGGCCTCACACACACAAAATGCCAGAGGAATTCAGCAGGCTGGGCAGGACCTATGGAAAGGAGTAAACAGTCGACGTTTTGGGCTGAGACCCTTCTTCAGGACTGAAAAGGAAAATGAGGAGTCACAGTGAGAAGGCGGGGGGGGGGGGGGGGGAGGGGAGGAAGAAGTACAAGGTGGTAGGTGATAGTTGAAACCGAGAGGGGAAAGGGGGTAAAGTAAAGAGCTGATTGGTGAAAGAGATAAAGGGCTGGAGGAGGGGGAATCTGACAGGAGGGGATAGAAAACTAAAGGAGCATCAGAGGGAGGTGATGGGCAGGCAAGGAGATAAGGTGAAAGAGGAAAATGGGAATGGGGAATGATGCAGGGGGGAGGCAAATACCAGAAGTCGAAGAAATCAATGTTCACGCCATCAGATTGGAGGCCACCCAGATGGAATATAAGCTGTTGCTCCTCCAACCTGAGTTTGGCCTTACTGCAGCCGTAGAGGAGGCCATGGACTGACACGTTGGACTAGGAATGAAGTAGAATTGAAATGGGTCCCAGTGGCCAACCATTTTAATTCTAATCCCCATTCCTATTGCACCATGTTGATTCCCCCACCCCACTTCACCATATCGTTTGCACACATTTGTCCTCACCCCATCCTCCTGCCACCATAAGGTTCCTCTTGTCTTCATCTATGACTTCACTAACATCTGCATCCAGCACATGATTCTACTTAACTTGTGCCATCTTCAACGGGATCACACACAGGCACATCTTTCCCTCTACACCTTCCCGCATTTTCCACTTTCAAGTGGGATCGCTCCCCACGCTACTCCCTTGTCCACTCTTTCCTCCCCCACTGATCTCCCTCCTGGTGCTTACCCTTGCAAGCGGAACAAATACCACACCTGCCCCTACACCACCTCCCTCACTACCATTCAGGGCCCTAAACAGTCCTTCCAGGTGGGGCAGTACTTCACCGGCGAGACTGTTGGAGTCACCTACTCTGTCTGATGCTCCCGGTGTGGCCTCCTCTATATCGATGAGACCTGATGTAGACTGGGAGACCTCCATCTGCCAAAAGAAGCAGGTTCTCTTGGTGGTCACCCATTTCAATTCTACTTCCCACTCTCATTCTGATATCACAGTCCATGGCCTCCTCTACTGCTGTGATGAGACCACACTCAGATTGGAGGAGAAGCACCTTATATTCCGTTTGGGTAACCTCCAACCTGATGGCGTGAACATCGATTTCTGGAACTTCTGGTAATTAACACTCCCATCTTCACCATTCCCCATTTCTGGTTTCCATTCTCATCTTAACTCCTCTCCCTTCCCTTTCTTTCATGTTCTCTCCTATCAGGTTCCCCCTTCTCCAGCCCTTTATCTCTTTCACCAACTTCCCCACTCTTTACTTCACCCTCCCCGTTTCACAGTTTCAACCTCCCACCTGCCACTTTGTGTTTCTTCCTCCCTCTGCTCTACCCCTCTCCTCACTCTGATTTCTCCCCTTCTTTTCCAGTCCTGGAGAAGGGTCTCAGCCCAAAACGTCTACTGTTTACTCTTTTCCACAGAAGCTGCCTGCCCTGCTGAGATCTCCCAGCATTCTGTGTGTGTTGCTTTGGATTTCCAGCATCTGCAGATTTTCTCCTGTTAGTGATTCCCCAGGGCTTGATGGGATCTATCCTGGAAAACTGAAGGAAGCAAATAAGGAGATTGCTGGGATCTTCGCATGGATCTGCGCAGCTCTGTCACCACACCATAGTAAGAATGTGAAGGCTTTGGAGAGGGGTCAGAAGAGTTCACCAGCATGTTCCTGGATTGGAGTGCATTGGCTATAAGGAGAGTTGGATTGTTTTCTTTGGAGTATCAAAGGCTGAGGGGTGACTTGGTAGAAATATATAAAATTAGGAGAGGCATAGATATGGGTAGATAGTCAGAGTTGTATTTCCAGGGTGGAAATGTCATATACTAGAGTTTTAATGTAAAGGGGGAAAGTTTAAAGGAGATTTACAAAGGTAAACATTTTACACAAGTGCAGGGAATAGTTGCCAGGTGAGATGATAGAAGCACATACAGTGGCATTTAAACAGGCAAATGTACAGGCAGGCAATAGAGAGATACAGACATGTGCAGCAGAAGGAATTAGTTTACATTGACATCAATGCTTGGCATAGACATGAAGAGCAGAAGAAGCTCTTTCTGTGTTAGGCTCTTCAGTGTTCTATGTTCAATCTTTTTGCTTTGTTTCCTGAACTTTGTTTTATTTCACACAGCTTATTTTGCTGCCATTGTTCACCGATGTCACCAAGAGAAATTCAGGTGAGAGGGCCTGAAAAGTTCTGTAATGGATGTGTTAAGTTCTCCTGCACCTATGCAGTTGACTGGAAATCCAGCTGATAACTGGAAGCACTTCAAAAGGCGATTTAATATATATTTAGCAGCGAGTACAGCCAGAGGAGCAATGGGAAATTGAAGGCATCTATCATTGTAAACATAATTGGTGAAGATGCTTTGGACATCTACAAAAGCTTTCAAATTGATGACACTGTTTTTACATTGGACATTCTGATATAAAAAATTGAAGATTATTTTGTCCCAAGTAAACACATCATGTTTGAAAGATACAAGTTATTTTCCTGTCACCAGGAACAAGGCGTTAACTTTGACCAATACTTAGCTGAGCTTCACACTCTGAGCAAGTCCTGTGAGACTGGAGGTTTGAGAGCCTCACTAGTAGAGACAAAATTGGTTGCAGAACTTCAAATAATGGGCCCAGGAAAAGATTGCTTTGCGAAAAAGATTTAACTCTGGAAAAGGCTATGGGTATGTGTAGAGCTGCGAGAACACACAATCTCAAGCTAAGGAGCTGCACACGGCAGAAATATCAATGCAGGCTGTGAAAGTGGAGGCGGAGCACAAGGCATTTCCCAAAGCAACAGTAAAGCGAAGAGGTAGGCTCAAAGAGTAAATGCAGCAAACATGGCGGTAGGCATTTCCCAAAGATGTGTCCTGCTTATGGGAAGTCCTGCAGTCATTGTAGGAAGAGGAATCAAAGTGCTGCAAAGTTGGAGCTACCAAGAGAGAGGTGCACAAGTTACTGAGGAAATGGAGAAATTAATTCTGTATTCTGTACAGACAGCTGGTGCTGGTAAGACAGAATTTGACTGTGAGTGAGACAGTAATTCCATTCAAGCTGGACAACAGACCCCAAGTGAATAGGTATCCATGGTTGATTACGAGAGTCTCTAAGTAAACAGCAAGATTTACCCAGTTAAATTAAAGGTTACAGGCTATGCAGGGGAGAACGTTGCAGTAAAAGGAGGCTGTATAGTGACCTTCAAGCACAAAGAGCAGCACCTAAAGGCACAGCTACTGTTTGTAATTAAGAAAGTACAGCCAATACGCGAAACGTTCAACATGGTGAAAAGAGTTTTCATAGTAGCTTTGCAGATCTAAGAGGACCACACAAGACTCATGGAAGAGTATGCAGATGTCTTTGAGGGGCTCAGCTGCTTACCTGTTCTTACTTAAGGATCCCGTAACAGCATCATATGAACTCCGGATAGGTAATGCAAGGGAAGCACAAGAACTCCACTTTTCATGGACATCTGTACCAGCTATAACTGCATGACAGTCAGGATGCCAGTGCTGCACAGTGTGAACATGATGAAGAAGTCACCAGCCTTAACAGAAACATAGAAATTCACAGCACTTTACAGGCCTTTTGGCCCACAATGTTGTGCCAACCATGTAACCCACTGTAGAAACTGCCTATAATTTCAATAAAGCATAGCCCACTGTTTTTCTAAGTGCTGTGTACTTATCTAAGAGCCTCTTAAAAGACTCTATTGTGTCCACCACTACCACCTTCACTGGCACTGCATTCCACACACCCACCACTCTCTGAGTGAAGCCTTGCTTCCACATCACGCAGCTATGGTCAACAGTGTGTCTCTCTTCATCTGTCAGTTAAAGATTGGAGATCAAAAATATCTCCACAATCCTCATTGAAGTTGAACAGGAAAAAATAGACAGGAAGATGGGCAGACTGCACAATCCCCAAGGTCAGAACAGCAGCAATTATGAATGACTGTCCAATGTATATTCAAGACTATTGGACATACAAAGCTGAACTATCAATAGTGGAAGATACGGTCTTCCAAGGAGATAGATTTGTGATTCCAGTGTTGCTATGCAAGGAAATGCCCCAGAAGGGCATCTTGGTGAGGAAAACTGTAAATGAAGAGCCTGTAAGGTGATTTACTGGCCAAAAATGAACCAAGACATCAGCCAGACCACTGCTTCATGTGAAATATGACTTATCTACAGATCAAAGCAACAAGCAGAACTACTCGCACCACACTCAGTACCATTCAGACCGTCCTTCAAAGTTGGAGTGGATTTGTTCGATTCTGATGGAAAGAGTCATACTGTTGTAACAAACTACATTTCAAATTACCCAGAGGCTGTAAAACTGCAATCAACATCCGGCAAAGTGGTCATCACCTTCCTGAAAGCTGTGTTTGAGAGGCATGGAGTGGGATCAGATAATGGTACACAATTTTCGAGCTGTGAATTTGACTCCCTTGCCAACGATTGGAGGTTCCGACATACAACCTCAAGCCAACATCACCCAAAATTGAATGGTCTAGCAGAGAGTTTGGTGAAGGTCGTGAAGGGCCTCACGAAATGGCGCAAGATGGACGAGAGGATTTCCACAAAGGTCGGATGATTTATAAAGGGGAACCACTGCAGAATGGCCTTTCACCAGCCTAAATGCTGATGGGTTGACGTATACACACCGGCCTTACAGTGCACCTAAATGAGCTCACAGAGACAAACTGGCTAAGGAGAAAGGAAAAGCAAAACAGAATTTGTATCACAACAAGACTGCGAAAAGCCTACCAGTCCTGAAGCCTGGAGATCAAGGTATATCTGAGATCTTGATTCTGGCACATAGTCCTTTCAAGAATATGTGCAAGGGGAAGTTGCTCCAAGTTCATACCAGATTCAGATGGAGGAATGAACATCTTTGAGAAGGAACTGTGTGGACCTACAACCACAAGCTCCAACCCTTAGCTGTGACACATCACTTGTCAGTACACCAAAGGAGCCAGCCGATGTGACAAATAAACTTGGTCAGAAATCTCGGAAAGATACTATCATTAACACAGCAAGTGATAGCAATATATATATTTGTGGTGACAAACAGTAGACAAGAGAAGATCATCAAACCACCTCGAAGTCTGAGAGTTGTTGAGTGAATAAGGGACCGTGTTTGCTTATTACAATTGGAGTTAATGCAAATATCTTTGTTGGAAAGCATTATTGTTTCCTGCATGTCTATGTGGACATAATTTGTTTTACTTTAAAGGGGGAAGAGCTATTATTATGTGTGTACGTAATAAAGAACTTCAGTTCCCAGTGTGCAATGTGGATGGTTCACCCAGAACTGGAAGTGACTTTGGGTGAGCTGGGTGCACGTGCTTAGGTCGAGCTGAAGCCATCATTCCTGGAGTGTCCTATAAATAAAAATGAGCTAGTTTTACCTCTGCTATTTGTCTTTATTAAGACCAAACTTAACAGTCTAAGTAAGGAGCTCTTCAAACTTTGAATGAAGATATTCTAGTGCTTTTTCATTATTCACATAATTCCTGGCTATATTATAACCATAGAACAATTACAGCACGGAAACAGGCCATCTCAGCCCTTCTAGTCCGTCCTGAATGCTTACTCTCACCTAATCCCACTGGCCAGCACTCAATCCATAACCCTCCATTCCTTTCCTGTCCATATACCTATCCAATTTTACTTTAAATGACAATACCGAACCTGCCTCTACCACTTCTACTGGAAGCTCGTTCCACACAGCTACCACTCTCTGAGTAAAGAAATTCCCTCTTGTGTTACCCTTAAACTTTTGCTCCCTAACTCTCAACTCACCTCCTCTTGAAATAAAAATATTTTATAATTTAAAATTTTTAAAACACCTTAAATAACTGCTATAAGAATGAAGGCTGACAGCAGACCTAAGTAGAACAGAAAAGGAGTGTCATTCATCTGTTGCTGACCATAAACAAACAGGTCATAATAAAATCATTGTGTTGATTACCATTAAAGAAATAGATACTTATTCCGGCCCCAAATTGGTTTATTTTCTGTTTATCCCTGTTTATTTTCTTGTTCTAAGGCTTCTTACAGCAGTCAAAAATGGCAAGCACTGTTAATTCCAAAATTTTAGTTTACTTTAGAGTACAAACAAACATACAAATACTAGGCAAACTAATTAAAGAGCTGAGGAACAATGCTACGAGGGGAAGTAATACTAAGAAAAAAAAAGATAGTGCTTCTGAAAAATATGTCACTTTTAAGGATAAGGGAAATTTCTTAGACAGGATTAAATTAGTTAATAGGCTACATAATTAAAGTAATTACATCACGTGGGTAATGTGCTAATACTAAGCCAATAAAAAATGAGAAAGGTGATAAACTGTTAGTTTAGCTGCTATACTGCTTTCCGCCAGTGAGTGCGAAAAATACCTGAGTTTGTTAAAAATACAAATCTTATAAAAATTATTATTAAATAATAGTGATTTCCAACAATGTTAAGCAGGTTATCCCCAGATACTGAACATGTAACACGGGAACATATCAGCAACTTAAACTCAGCAAACTTCACAAATGAAACATAAACTGATTGTGGAATGAATATTTGCCATTAGCCTCAATAATCTGCTTGAAGTAGATATTATTCCTTTACGTTTGCCTGAGAAAAGTAAACAGATCTTCAGTGTAGCAAAGATACCACTTTGGAAGTGGAGTATTACACTAAAATATCAATACGCATTTTGGTACTGGAGTGGAAACTATGGGCATCTGACTCAGAGGAAAGCATGCAATCAACTCAGCCACAGCTGACATTGATATTAGAGCATGATTTCATTTACTGAAAAACTTGCTTATGTCAGGACTTGTTCAATCCAATAAAACTGATGAATCTCAAATTTAACTTGTGGCAATAAATTACTTCTTAACAATGAACAAATCAGTTATTCTTTAAAAAAGTAATCTGCATTTATGGATTACACTCAAGTAATCCATACGTGCAGATTTTTCTACCCAAAACAGAAAAAAATAAATTCACAATGTTTGGCTCACCCCCATTAAACGTTTGCACATTGGAGAAAAAAGATTGAAAACCTTTTTTTTTCTTATTGGAGAAGCCAATCGCAGTGTATGAGAAGGATTTAAAGGAATAAGGGAGAAGGTGAAAAGATTATTGTACTATCCTAACAATGTTGGGTGTTACTATCCTAAAGAGAAAATAAATGATGAAAAACAGAGTTTTCCATTTTAATGCTGTGGGAGAAGGAACGCTGGAGAAGGAGGCTGAGAAATTCTCTCTCACTAATCTGGAAAAGCAGTGTTGCATAATTGAATGTGGGCTTGCATTGAATATAATTGAATAGAGTTAAACCACATTGCACCCATTTCTGGGTTGCTTAGTGTGTAGTGGGAAATTCAACTCCAGATCAGACTTTCGGGCAGCATTCCAGATTGTATGAAAACTTTTTCTGCTATACGTGTCCAAATGATGTCATTGATAGTGCAACATGCAAAATTAACAACAAGGGTGACTTTCAACTGTACTGGTCTGAGATACTGCGATTTGTAGAATCATAGTAATGTACTGCAGTTCTCTGCTCACAGAATTCTCAGTCTTTGCGAACTCTGTTTCTCCTGGAACCATACAGTTTAGAAGACTGATAGCCCACCTGCGTTCTCTATCCTCAGTGATATCTGGAACATGTACCACCTCAAATACAGGGTCGCATCTGTCTCTGGAAGTCAGGTTCATAGTCCCTCTCAGCTGACTGCTAATCTTTGCGGCATTTCAGAGTCTGCTGCTCATTACTGTATTAAGGTAGTTGCCTACACTCCACATTGACAGAGAGCAGACCCCATTTATTTTACCTTTATCCCTTGGGAGAAGGTAGTGTGAATACTAGTTGCTCTCGGCATTACACTTACACAAGGTGCAGGCAGTTTGTCTAATACTCCATCGGGAGCACCTGGCCATACTCTGTAGCTTTCTTGTGTGGGTATTGTTCTTCACTGACTTGTCCAGGCATTTCTGACATGCAGGAGACTATCTTTTCCTCTTCCTGTGACTGCACCATCCATTCCTGAAACGCTATCTAGAAGAGTACTGCTTTAATTGTGTGCTTGAAGCTTCGCGAGCTCCCTACTGAGTTTGCAGTTGCAGAGCTAAATGCCTACAAGTGGAAAATCTTCCAAAGGGTCAGTAGAAGAGCGGAGCTAACATTGACAAAGTGTGGCAATGCTCAGTCAAGCCACCCAACTCTATTCTGGGAACCTTGCAATTGAATACTACCTTGCTGTGTTCTCAGAAACTAGAGTTCTAATGGAACAGTTAAAGAGGTAACTATAACTTTGTTTATGATGTGCTGCATTGTTCTGCCAGGTACCAGGTATGACCCGCTATTCTTCTCATTGACATACAGAAAACGCAGTGCTCACCCCTGTTGTTGGGCTGGAGACCTCCCTTTCACTTGTTGCTTCTGTGCTGTGTACCTGGTGCTCTCTCTTCTTTTCTCCCCACTGTCGTGTTGGGTGCTAGGAGAGAACCACTGTCCTCCCCAGTGTTGGGCTTGGTAACTGGCATTACTTCCTTCCCTCTGCCGGTGTTCCTGCAGCAAGGGCTCATGGCTAAGAGCATGTTTGTGAGGGCTGAGACTGGGTGAGCTGGGGAGTGCAGAGTTGAAATTTGGTGCTGAGATATGGAGGTTGGGTCTGCACCCTGGCCAAGTCTGTGAGTGCGGAGAACTGGCCACACCTGGTCTATGTGCTGACAGACCGTGCAGATCATCTTTCATCATGCTATATGTCCACCAGGCTAAGTGACGGGTGGAGAACAACCAGGAAAAGTGTGAAGTGATGCACTTTAGAAGCCCAAAGCTGAAGGCAGAGTAAAAGGTTAATGGCGGGATTCTTAGCAGTGTGCAGGAACAGAGGGATTTTGGGATCCAAGCCCTTAGATCATTCAAAGTTGCTGTGCAAGTTGATAGGGTGGTTAAGAAGGCATATGGTGTATTGGCCTTCATTAGTTGGCTGATGGAGTTAAAGAGCCATGAAGTTATGTTGCAGCTCTATGAAACTTCAACCAGACTTGGAGTATTTTGTTTTGTTCTGGTCAATTCACTAGAGGAAGGATGTGGAAGCTCTAGAAAGGTGAAGAGGAGATTTAACCAGGATATTGCTTGGATTAGAAAAGATGTCTATGAGGAAAGGTTGAGCAAATTAGGATGAGAGGCAACTTGATCGGGGCGTATAAGATTATAGTTGCACCTTCTTGCTGGGATGGCAATGGCTAATACTAGAGGACATCTTTTTGAGGTGAATGGAGAAGAATTTTGGGGAGATGTCAGAGGTAGGGTTTTTACGTAGTGTGGTAATTGCCTGTAATGCACAGCTGGGGTGGTGTTAGAGGATGGTATATTAGGAACATTTAAGAGACTGTTAGATAGACACATGGATGAAAGCAAAATGCAGCGTGGGAGGGAAACGTTAGATTGATCATGGAGCAGTTTAAAAGTTTGGCAAAACATCATGGCTGTAGGGCTAGGGCTGTGCTGTACCTATGCAAACAGCTTCCAAAGTTCTATGCTACCAAACCACAGGGACAGCTGTGCAGACAAAGGGAATGGGGAGGCAGTTGCTTTCCATAAGAAGCGGTCCATCAGCTCATGGAGCAGGTGCAGCTGGACGGCAACAGTGTCCCGCAACGTCCATGCCAGCTAGGGTGCAGTGCGGAGCAACATCCCAGTGTAGTACTTGTGTCAGTTTCACAGAACAAGGACACGCAGGCAGGCAGAAGTCATGTTCATGGCTAAGAACCTAGAATAATTCCTCTTTTCAAGAGTCAGCTTGTCACTCAATCATTTAATTTCAAAGTCATCTTATGTGCAGATACTCCTGCACCTAGTGTCACTTCATGTACATACAAACAGCCTGTTCAGTCTATGTATACAGCATAAGTTATCTTATGTATATATGGCCGCACTCAAACAGTTACTTTTACATTGTGTTTTGTAGGATTGCCTTTATATATATTTATTGTGTTTTTCTTTTGTTTTTTATTGTACTCTTCATGCTTTTTTTATATATATATGCTGCATCAGAGCTGGAGTAGCAATCATTTCATTCTCCTTTAGACTCACACACTAAAGAATGACAATAAATAATCTTGAATCTTGAAGTTCTCTTCCTATGGACAAATAGAGCAACGGTTTATGCCAGGATGCCAATACAACAGAGCCCAACCCAAGCAAGTGACTTGTTTTAAAGTACATAGAGCATGTAACAGTGAGTTATTGGACTGGAGGACAAGGATCATCAAAACAAAATCAGAGCAAATACTGGGTTGGACAACTCTAAAGTGATTTGCCACATTGGATTCAAAACAAAACTTCAGGGGCAAAATCTGCAGACGGTGTAGTAAAAAGACTTCACACATTTGAAAGAATTGCTCATTTTATGCATAGACATGACTTGGTTAGAAATGGAAGAGAGAGCCAAATTTCTTGTCCACAACATCACAATGAAGGTTTTGTGGGTGCTGGTATTTGATGCACCATCAATAATTCTTGGAGATGTGAGGCGAGAGATAGGCTTTTATTGGCTGGAAGAAAGAACAAGCAGCAAATGATCACCACACTGCATCCTGGAGACTGAGGCCGGGTCTGTGTCTCCAATCGCCTTGGGAGGAGCCACAGGAGCAGTCAGCGGGGGGGGGGGGGTGCATGTCCAGACAGGTATATGTAGTTCACCACAGTATTCCAGTCGCTGAAAGAGGACGAAAGGATGGAGCTATAAGGGGTAAGAGATGGCCACTGAAGACCACACATGTGACACTGAAGAAGAATATCTTGAGGATTGTGGTTTTGAAGATGACCTTTTCCAAATGTTTCTTGAGTCCTTCTATTTCTGCCCATAAGACCCATAAAAAGGAATACTCATGGATTACAGAAATATGACATGCCATTCTGAAAGATGGCCACTTGTTTTTAACAAAATTTCATTCAATTTCCAATGAGAAATGTTTGTGAACAATACTATATATCATTGAAACTTTACGATGACATATTAGATTAACTTTAAATGAAATAATAAATATGGTTTGTTAATCTTCCCAATACATGTCAGATCTTGGTTTGAAGCTATCATGTTGTGGCAATGTTACTTGACTCATCTTGATTTAAATCATGTCAAATAATTATAATAGACAGAATAGATAGATCAGGATAAATAAGTCCTTCAAGTTTCAACTTCTGGACAAATGTTATGTTGGAGGATCCCCTCCAAGCAAAAAAATACAAATGCCACAGTGCTGGAATGCGCAATAAAATTAATTTTGGGAATCCTGTGCAAGTTATGCAGCACCTATGAAGAAAGAAACAGAACTAGCATTTCAGATGTATGATCTTTTATCTGCTCTTACAAAAGCAATTTGTAATGTTATAGGCTATTTTCTCATTACCTTATGTTTATTTGTTTTTAACTCTGGGTTGCCATGACGTACAGTCGTTCTTTTTTAAGAATTGTGGGAAAATGATGTAATTTATATTAAAAAAATTCTATGAAATGACATCATTCCAAGTTAGGTAATTAAACTAATTTTGTTTGTGAGGTTGAATGTCAAGAGAGGAAGGGAGCGAGGAGAAAGTACAATGATCCGTCATTTAAAGTTTATCTATATTTCAGATCAGCATGAAAATAGAAAAAATTTGAATATTAATGATGTGTGTCCATTTTCTCTGCTTAAAATTTGATATTGTTCAATTTTTGTAAAATATTACTTCAACTTTGGGAATAGCTTGCTGCTTTTATCAGTGTTTGCGTACAGTATGCAGGCTTGAAGAAATCTGATTTCTGGTGACTTTTATTTTTGTATATTTTCATGAATAGGATGTGGATGCCACTGGCATCCATTGTCCATCCTTAATTACCCTGGAACTGAGGATGCAGTTAATAATCTATCATGATGGTGAGTCTGACATCATATGCCACTTCAATAAGCTAGGATACTTGATTTCACTCTCTAAAGGATGTTATTAATTAATTGAGTTTAACAACAATCCAGCACTAGTTTTTTTTTAAGGTTCTTTACATTCACATCTATTTAATTACCTGAATAGAAGTTCTTCAGCTACCAGGGAGCAATTCAAGTTTAGGTCCTTGCATTAGTGCTTCAGGGCAATGATTCCTGATCCAGCAACTTTACCATTATGCTGCTGTAGCTGAATTTGTCATGTGGCACTGAAGTAAGACGATAAGGCTGTCTCACAAGTGAAGTCCAAAATATTAAAACATAAGTTATTATGTAGCCATACAATAATTCTTATAGAAACCGGATGATGTTCCTTAGATCTCATTCCAAGTAGTATTCTTGGCATTCTGAAGAGATCCGCGAAACCCTTCGCGAACCTTACCAAGTTAAGATGGTCAGTTAAGCGGAGTTAAGTTGGTGCCAAAGGGCAGCTTCTTTGAGCTCATCTGTGAAAGCAGTTTAATTTCTTCCACTAATGTCCCTTTTTTACACTTCAAGGTGGGTGGAGTCCTGTCAGAGTCCTTGATCTACAGATGCACTCAAACTGTGGTTCTTTTCAATAATGGTTCCTGCTCCCATCTCACCAACTGGCTGTTTGTCAGCGTCCCGAGGATGCAGCCTGGAGGACGTGCCTGCCTTTGGGGTTCAGAGGCTTTGCGGCCCTGTGGACGAGTCAATTCCAAGCCAGTGTCACCTAATGAAGCATCTCAGAGAAAGATAGTGGGATCAGCAGTTGGACGCCTCTGTGCTTGGATTTCTCTCTTTCTCTCGCTGATGCGGGAAGAGTTTGCTGCCATCTTGAGTTGGAGAATTCGGGAGAAAAAAAGCGACACGACAGGCTATAACATCGCAATCAGTGAGGTGATTTTTTTGTTTTGTTAGTCTCCCCTCTCGCTGTGAGACACCTTTCTCCCCCTTTATTAGGGAGAGAGAGAGAGCATGTGGCATGTACTATTGCCAGGGTGAATGATTAGTTTTTGTTGTACCGCAGATCATGGTCTTTCCTTGGGGTTTTGCTATTGCTTGCTTGGTGGGTGGTGGGTGCTGATATTCTTTGCTCGAGTAAGTGGGCGAGCGGGAGGGTGGGGTTTGTTGCTTTGCTGCTGCTTGTACATCGGAGGGGGAGAAGGGGGATTTGGGGGGGTTCCAACTTTTTTACTGTCACTTATTCTTTGAAGTACTCTTCTGTTTTAATGGACGTCTGTGAAGAGCAAGAATCTTAGGATGCATATTGTGTACATTCTCTGATATTAAGCGGAATGATTTGAACAAAAATGTAGATTTTACAATTTTATGTGGCTATGATGGGTGTCTCTTTCTTGTACTGTTCTGTTTCATTTGAGCAATAATCATTCCTTCCGATGTAGATTCAACCAATCACTGGACTTCTGGATGAGGTATTTGAGTGAATATTCATTTCATTCCAGCTTCTTTCACAAAACGATGTAATAGAGAAGTCGTGGGTGGATACAGGAAGGTTCCAAAAAGGGTTGCACAATTTTTGTTGTATTGTAGCTTGTAGAGAAATGAACAGCTGAATTTTCATCTGTAAAGGGGGGTTTCTTCTTTTTCTTTGTTACTGCGTATGTTAATCAAAATGGCTTCTTTGTTTGTTAAAAGTAGGAATGCTTCTTTGTTGCGAGAGAGTGCTGGAAGCTTGTTTGGGTTCAAATTTACTGATAACGAGAATTGTATTCCTTTGTAAGACAATTGGGATTAATGTTGTTCTTTCTTCTGAATCTGTAATCTATTGTTGACGGGCTTTTGGGGAGATCAGCGCGAAGGGGTGAGAGAGAGAGGACGCGATGCTGTAAACTGAGCAAAGATCGGACCCCAACTGGGGGTCCAAGGCCAGGAGGTACCCAGAGGAGGGGAGACAAAGATAGATGTGCTTAGTTGACCACTTCGGGTTGTCCTGAGCTGTGAGTCGAGGAGTTCGGAGAGGATCGAATGGTGGCCAGAAGACTTCAGTAATTGAGCTCCAACAGTTGTGCATGAAGTGGTTTGGACTTTGATAAGTTTGGCGTCTTTTCTTTATTTTCCTTTCCTTCATGCATACCGTATCATTAATTACTTAGTTATAGTAATCTTTATAAACTGTAATCATTTAATCGCATATGGTGTCCAGTTTGTTCTTTGGCGAGGCGGGGACATCACACAGCATCCACACCAGCTGATTATCCAGTTTGGCGGGGCCAAAGGCTGCTCCCCCTAGACGAGAACGAGCTGAGCGAGCCTGAGGCGACCCAGGGGGTTACACATTCCATTGTCTAAAGGACATTGCTCCATGTCTCAAGGCACATGAAGTCAAGGAAAGCTAAGTTAAATCCAGCAGTTTCATGCATATCATTGAAATGTCTTCAGATGGATGGATATCTGCTATAGTGATGTTTAATACACGTTTTAGTTCAGAATAATAAGGCATTTTTATTTAGTGATACAGCACGAAGTTGGCCCTTCAAGTCACGCAGCCCCAGCAACCCCCGACAAACCTGATTACCCTTAACTAATCATGGGAGAATTTACAATGATCAGTTATTCTGCCCAATATGTCTTTGGCCTCTGGGAGGAAACACGAGGACCTGGAGGAAACCCACACGTAGAGCGATTCCTTACAGAACGGCACCAGGAATGAACTCCAGATTCCAGGACACCCTGAGCTGTAACAGCATTGTGCATATCGCTGAGGTACAATGCCTTTGGTGCACTGGAGAATCTTCCTGAATTTAGATTAGGGGTTTAATAATAATACTTCTTATATTTGTTGACCAATTTGTGGAATACCTTGAAATATATTGATGCGGCAAAATCTGTATCTTGCTATTGCTGAGCCAGAACTTGCTGCAAGTGTGAACTTCCTCCACCTAGCACTGGAAGAAACATGGACTTTCCCATGTAGTTTCCCGTTATCGCTAGTAAGGCAACCAACCCAACGGGCTCAAGCAGTGGCAGGGCATTTTGTGACATTATGGCATACCTGAGAAACACCTTGACAACTTGCAGAGCCGGCTGAATACTTCTTGATTTAGGTGATATTCAAACCATTTAAAACTTCTTAACATTAATTCAAAAATTAGAAATTAAGAATAGTAAAAAATTAAGGAAAATACATCACTTAAACACTTGTAAACAAAGGAAATTTAAGCAATTAAATAAATGTAAATTACCCTTGTAGCTGTTCCTCAGCATTAAAACAAATGAGCCTACTATCGAGCCACACCACTGCAGCAGGTTTAGCAGATAGATTCCTTTGTGCAAATGCTAATAAGTTCACAAATTTGTCTTCATCCCCTGGATGCCATCAGGAGGACAATTTTGCCGGGTATTTGGGAAGTTTAGGACTTGCCGTGCGTGCAGGTGTCCTGACCTCACTGGTCTTGCAGGGGTTGGGAGGGAGGTGGAGAGGTGAATACCAACAGTTCAGTACATTAGCATTGGCATTTCCCAGCAAATGCGTATCATCCCATTGTTGAGTCATTGTATGTAATTGGTTTTCTGAAATAATTTGGAATACAATGTGTGTAATGCGTAGGCCTTCGTTAGTCTCGATGGACCGTGGATTTGCACCTTGGAGCGCAAGCCTGGGCAAGGTTTTTTTTTAATGGAAGACCAGTAGTTGCCCAAGTTGCAAGTCTCCCCTCTCCACGCCACCAATGTTGTCCAAGGGAAGGGCATTAGGACCCATACAGCTTGGCACCGGTGTCGGTCGCAGAGCAGTGTATGGTTAGGTGTTTTGCTCAAGGAAACACCCACAGCCTCAGCCAAGGCTCGAACTAGCGACCTTCAGCCAACTAGACGAACGCCTTAACCACTTGGCCAGGCACCATGGAGTACCATATTTCATGTTTAAAGTGATGCATAATGATAAAATACAAGTTGAAACAGAGGATACAATAGGAAGATAAATTCATTTGAATTTACCTTGGTTGTATTTAGACATTGCCTTTCAAAACTAAGAAGCTCATTATATTTCAGCTGAAAATCTTTATCTTTATTAGCATACATTTATAAAACAGAATGATAATCTGAAACAGGTGACAGCTTACAACTGTAGTGTGCTTTGCTCAAGAAGTAAAATGTCTGAATTAGTTTTAGAGGTGAAAATGATGGATATGAGCACATGCTAGAAATTTCTGGCAATCAAAACTTCTGGAAGAATACTTAATTTTCATCATCGTCGTTATGTGTCATGTCATATGATGTAGGTGATCATGGTTTCTCCCTGCCCATAAATGTCCTTGTCAAATTGTTCTACTGAGGAGGTTTGCCATTGCCTTCTTCTGGGCAGTGTCTTTACAAGGCAGGGGTCACCATAGCCATTATCAATACTCTTTGGGGACAGTCTGCCTGGTGTCAGTGGTTACATAACCAGGACTTGTGATATGCTCATAGGACCATCCACCACCTTCTCCATGGCTTCACGTGACCCTGATCAGGGACTAAGCAGGTGCTACACCTTTCCCAAGGGTGACATGCAGGCTAAGGAAGTGAAGATGTACCTTACCCTTCCTTTGGTAGGGACGTATCTCCACCCCACCATCCATTTTAATTTTAAGGTATTGAAATATGAAAGTATGACATTGTAGAAAGATGGAAGGATAAATACAATTCTATAAGTTTGGAATTGATATGACTAGCTGGCAAACTAGACTATATTGATTCTAAGAGGGCATGAAAACCTGGAGGGGGTTGAGGAGATGGTGCTGTATCAGTGGAAGGATCTTGAAGAGCACCAAAGTTGTAAAAGAGCTAGTGTTGGCAACTAAGAAATGGGTAAATAGGAAGGAATTTGATGTGAGACGCTTACTGTATTTTACTTAAAAGGCTGAAGAATGGAAAGCAACTGGTTTCGACATTTTCCTCTTAATAGAGCCAAAAATATTTTAGATGCATAATGGCTGCATGTAACAGCTATAATGGTATCAGGTTTCTCTCTAAACTGTTCCAATTACACTTTCAACAATAACCTTAGATGGGTATTTCCCTGATCCACAAGCATTCATAACAGTGGAGTAAAACTTTCCATGACTTTAGAAACATGTCCAAAATTTAGTATAAAATCAGATTTAAATGCAACTAAAATTATTCACACACATTAAATGCAGAAATATGCATTAATACTAGAACTCAGATCAAGCAGGTAGAGTAGATACTATTTGCCAAATAAGTACACCTCAATTTTTTCCTGTAGTATTTATATGAAATCACTGTGCCAATCAAATGTGTTAACTTGGTTGTTTACATAGTACAGTCATAAAAAATAATAATTAAAAACTTTGTGTTCACTTTGACAGCACATATACTATAACTGGAATGACACAGAGAAGATTAGCATGGCCGCTGTGCAACGATGACACAGATTCCATATTTTTTGGGGTGCTATGTTAGTGCAGCAGTTAGTATGACGCTATCACAGCTCAGGGTGTTGGAGTTTGGAGTTCAATTCCGGTGCCAACTGTATGGAATTTGTACGTTCTCCCTGTGAACACGTGAGTTTGCTCTAGGTGCTCCAGTTGCCTCCCACAGTCCAAAAACATAGCAGTTTGTAGGTTAGTTGATCATTCTAAATTAACCATATAACATATAACTATTACAGCACGGAAACAGGCCATCTTGGCCCTTCTAGTCCGTGCCGAACGCTTACTCTCACCTAGTCCCACCGACCTACACTCAGCCCATAACCCTCCATTCCTTTACTGTCCATATACCTATCCAATTTTTTTTAAATGACAATATCGAACCTGCTTCTCCCACTTCTACTGGAAGCTTGTTCCACACAGCTACCACTCTCTGAGTAAAGAAGTTCCCCCAAACTTTTGCCCCTTAACTCTCAACTCAAGTCCTCTTGTTTGAATCTTCCCTACTCTCAATGGAAAAAGCCTATCCATGTCACCTCGATCTATCCCTCTCATAATTTTAAATACCTTTATTAAGTCCCCCCTCAACCTTCTACGCTTTCTTCACCACCCTATCCACATGAGATTCCACCTTCAGGGATCTATGCACCATTATTCCTAGATCACTCTGTTCTACTGCATTCCTCAATGCCCTACCATTTACCATGTATAAATTGTCCTCTGACTAGGTTAGGGTCAAGTAGGTGGGATGCTGGGTGGTGTGGCTTGTGGTACTCTAAATCAGGGGTTCTCAACCTTTTTAATGCCACTGACCAGTACCAGATTCCTCCCAATCAATGAGGCTTAAACAAAAAGATTTCAAAAGCAAATCTAGTGATAGAAACTTGAAAGAAACCTTGAAAATAGTGGAAATATACATAAAGTCAGGGCGCACCTATGAAGAGTGAAACGAGTTACATATGTGTGATCATTTTTCAGAACTGTTTGTCAAAATGTTAGACCTGTTGAGTATTTTCAACATCTTGATTTTGTAAAGAAAAATTTATTACGTCAATTACACACCTCATGTAGGATCTCATTCAATATAATTTTACTACTACGTTTTCAACGCTTTGGTAGAGACCAAACTCTAAGTGTTACTTTAGTAATGATGAAGCTTTATGGAAATTGTGTGAGGTGCTATATAAATGCCAGTCCTTTCTTTCTACTATGTCTTCCACACTTCAAAGTAACAAAGTAGCTAACTTATTTCTAAAGTGGAAACTGATGGAAGTAAGGATGTAAAAAGGAGAAAGAATGTCACTTCAAACAAAGGACCATAGGACCAGAAGATATGGCAGCAGATTAGGCCATTTGGCCCATCGAGTCTGCTTCAGCATTTCATCATGGCTGGTCCATTTTCCCTCTCAGCCCCAATCTCTTGCCTTCTCCCTCTTTTCCTTCATGCTCCGACCAATCAAAAATCTATCAATCTCCAATGACCTGGTCTCCACAAAGAATTCCACAGATTCACCACCCTCTGGCTAAAGAAATCTCCCCTCATCTCCACTCTAAAAGCTTTCAGAAGACCAGATGATGCATCAAATATTTCTGAAGTGTAGGAAATGGGAAGTGTTTTTTTTACTTCATGTAAGTAATGACTGAATTAAAATATGTGTTTGAATAATTGTTCGGGACACAACACTGGTTTGTTAATCTCTAAACATGCAAAGGCATTACATGGCTACTCTAGACTGATTTCAGTGTCACAATCATTGCATAGTGAGGACAACATTAAGCACGCTCCCCATCCAGGGCATGCCCTCTTCTCATAACGACCATCAGGGAGGAGGTACAGGAGCCTGAAGACGCACATTCAGGTGTTTCAGGCGACATTCCCTCAATTTATTTTTACAGCTGCGTGGACCAACCATTGCTCTGAGCATGAAATTCTTACATGGCCTGAAACCTGTGTGGCACATTACAAAAAAGAAAATCCCAGCTGTGCAGCATCAAAGGCTATGTGAGCCGGAGCATTTCTGTTACTGCACAGCCATAGACCCACAGAGCTTAGAGGAAGCAGGGGTTTTATTCCCCTCTGCCATTAAGTTTCTGAACAGTCCTTGGACCCATTACACTGCCTCTTTCTCACTATTTATTTATTCATCTATCCATCTATTTATGTATATACATATATTTATCGATTTGTTGTTGTAACTTATAGTAACTGCTGCCACAAAACAAGTTTCAACTCTGATATGAGTGATAATAAATCTGATTCTGATAAAATTACTTATACATCTGCTTCACCTCTACTCCTCAACTTATCCTCTGTGAATTAAAAGTAAAAATTATGGCAATATAATGACAAGCAGTCATTTCAGTGAACTGAAAGCGCTTCGATTCCTTCACCTCAGACCTGTTTCTATTAAGTAGGAAGTGGTTTGAGACTGCTAAGATTTTTAACTGTGTGGTCACCCTCTGTCTGTCAGCATAAAGGTTTTAAAATCAATTTTCCACAGTCATCTATCACCACTACCTCATCACTGAGCGCCACAGGAGTGACTTTAGAGGGGAGTGTATTGAATTACATAACATAAGATTCAAATACAGTATTCAGTTATCATCTTTGGCATTATTTTGTGAATGGTACAGAATTTCCTTGAGTTTGAGAGTGAGGCAACATAATCCATTTGATGGGACTCTGTATCACTAGCACAAGATGCTAGTCCAGTTGTTAAGTAGCACTTAAAAACGCTGGGTGAACTAGTGAAATACTGATGAAGGGTCTCAGCCCAAAACAGCGACTGTTCATTTTCCTCTTGGATGCTGCCTGACCTGCTGAGCTCTTATTTATTTATTTATTTATTGCGATACGGTGTGGAGTAGCCATTTCTAGCTCTTTGTGTCATGCCGCCTAGTGATTCCACAATCTAATCCTAGTTTAGTCACCGGACAATTTACAATGGCTAATTAACATTTAGTAGTTGAGGGTTGACTCTCTGACTGGCGGCCTGTGACTAGTGGTGTGCCGCAGGGATCGGCGCTGGGTCCTTTCTTGTTTGTCATATATATCAATGATCTGGATGATAATGTGGTTAACTAGATCAGCAAATTTTCAGATGACACCAAGATTGGGGGTGCGGTGGACAGTGAGGAAGGCTATCATGGTTTGCAGAGAGATCTGCATCAGCTGGAAAAATGGGCTGAAAATGGCAGATGGGATTGAATGCAGACAAGTGCTAGGTATGCACTTCAGTAGGACCAACAAGGGTAGGTCTTACAGTGAACAATAGAGCATTGAGGAGTGTGGGAGAACAAAGGAATCTGGGAATACTGATCCATAATACATTGAAAGTGGCATCACAGGTAGATAGGATCTCAAAGAAATAATTTGGCATACTGTATTGGCTTTCATAAATCAATGTATTATACAGAAGATGGGATGTTATGTTGAAGTTGTATAATATAATGGTGAGACATAATTTAAAGTATTGCATGCAGTTTTGGTCACCTACCTATAGAAAAGATATAAACAAGGCTGAAAGGGTGACAGGAAAATTTAAAAGGATGTTGTTGGGCTTGGAGGATCTAAATTGTATGGAAAGATTGAATAGGTTAGGACTATATTCTTTAGAATGTGGAAGATTGAGAGGAGATTTGTTGGAGGTGTACAAAATTGAGGGGTTTAGATGGGAAAATGCAAGCAGGGTTTTTCCACTGAGGTTGGGTGGGACTACAACTGGAGGTCATGGGTTAAGGGTGAAAGGTGAGAAGTTTAAGGGGGAACATGAGGGAAAACTTCATCACTCAGAGGGTTGTGAGTGTGTGGAATGAGCTGCCAGCACAAGTGGTCCATGTAAGCTTGATTTCAACATCTCAGAAAATGGACGGATAGTAGGGACTTGGAAGGCTATTGTCCTGGTGCAGGTCAATTGGAGTAGGCAGTTTAAACAGTTTTGACATGAACTAGATGGGCTGAAAGGCCTGTTTCTGTGCCGTACTTCTTTATGACTTTTTGACTCTGTTTAGAGATACTGCATGGTAACAGGCCCTTCTAACCTAATGATTCCATACTGCCCAATTACACCCATGTGACCAATTAACCTACTAACCTGTACGTCTTTGGAATGTGGGATAAAAAGGAAGCCGCAAAGGAAACTTGTGTGGGCACGGGGAGATTGTACAAACTCATCCATAGGATATGGCCCAGTCCATCATGGGTAAAGCTCTGCTCACCTTGGAACACATCTACACAGAGTGTTGTCAAAGGAAAGCAGCATCTATCATCAGGGAGCACACCCCCCAGGCACAGGAGCCTCAGGACTCACACCACCAGGTTCAGGAACAGTTATTACCCCTTCAATCATCAGGCTCTTGAACCAGTGGCGCTAACTTCACTTGCCCTATCACTGAACCGTTGCACAACCTATGAACTCACTTTCAAGGATGTTCTTGGTATTTATAAATTATTTATTTATTATCGTTCCTCTTTTTTTTTCCTTTTGCATTTGCAATCTTTGTTGCCTTTTGCCTACTGGTTGTCTGCCCTGTTGGGTGCAGTCTTTCATCGATAGTATTGGATTGATTGAGTATGCCCTCAAGGAAACAAATCTCAGGGTTGTATAAGGTGACATATGTGTACTTTGATAATAAATTTACTTTGAACTTTAAACTTAATTGTCATTACCCGTGCAGAAGCTAAAGGGCCGCATGTATCGAGATACACACTTTCCTCACTATGCTACCTCACAGCAACAGCTGAACAGCAGCTTTCATGAAGTCTGCTCAATAGTGCCCGTAGAGATCATATGTTTATGGAAACCTAATTCCAGTCCTCGTGATGGAGCCCTGCAAGATTGCATTAGCTACATCATAATGGAATTTTGTCTTTTGCTTTTGTTTAAAATCACGTAAACAGATCAGCGAGTAAAAACCTGTTTCCACTCAGAGGGCTTGTTGTCTCATCAGATTTGAATGATACTTAACCACATCTGCAACAGCAGATTCTGCGCCGACTGTTGGCTTACTACGCATTCATACTGGTCACTAATTGCATCTGTAAACATGTACACTAGGGCGTAGTAATGATGGTCATTCTTGTGTTTGTGTACTAGAAACATCTATTTTTGTAAGCAAAGCGGTTGTTGGAAGAGGAGGCGCATGTTCATAATGTTTCCACACTCTCACTGAGAGGTTTTTGAATGGAGGCCTATTCCTGACTTTCTATGGCTCAGGGTTCAAAGTGAGCACTTACTTTATTGTCATTCATGATTTGATGGCTTTTTGGCTTTCGTTTTCAGGAAATGATCTGGATGAACTGAATTTTAAGATGTCTGTTGGGAAAGCAGATCACTGGCAGGATAGTATCTGAATGCCCTCCCCCAGCAGGTGAGGTAATGATCAAGGCGGTCTGCGGCTGTGGTGTGGATGAATCGGAATCAGGTTTATTGTCACTTAGAGCTACCTAATAAAGTGGCCACTGAGTGTATTTTAGTACGTTTGTGGTCTGCTGCTGCTGTAGCCCATCCCTTTCAACGTGCTGTGCTTTTAGAGAGTTTCTTCTGCACACCACTGCCATAACACATTGTTATTTGAGTTGCTGTCTCCTTCCTGTCAGCTTGAAACATTCTGGCCATTCTTTTCTGACCTATCTCATTAACAAGTTGTTTTCTCTGACACAAGTGCTGCTCACTGGATGTTTATTTTTAGTTTTTCCCAGAATTTTCTGTAAGCTCTAGAGACCGTGTGAAAATCCCAGAAGATCAGCACTTTCTAAGATACTCACACCACCCTGTCTGACTCCAACAATCATTCCACATTCAAAGTCACACTTCTTCCCCATTCTGATGTTTGGTCTTAACAGCAATTGGACTTCTTGACCATGTCTGGATGGTTTTATGCAATGTGTTCCTGCCACATGATTAGATTTATGCATTAGTGAGGAGGTGTACTGGTGTACCTAATAAAGAGACCACTATGTATATCATGACATTTGTAGTTTTATGCCAGTAATACAGTTCAATACCCAAAACAGAGTAAAAAATGTATTACAATAAGAAATAAACATGCAGTGCAAAAAGAAAGCTGTACTGTATTGTAAAGGGGCAAAAATATTCATTTAATATGACCGGAGTATCATGTTATGTGTTCTTCACAGAAATAATAATTCAACAATGGAGTAATGAGCATGTAATCCAGAAATACGGAATATTAATCCTGAATTCAGTAGGCTTCAGAATTTGAAGTAGTCATGAGTAAAAATGTGATCATGAAACTTTCATTGCAAGAACATTGCTGGGATCTTTTATAGAAGGTGATCCACTATTCTTATCCAGTGAGATCAGTGGTTTTGAGTAATTTCCGATTGAATCAACAATATAAAACAAGTGGTAGCTCCACGTCTACCACTAAGTACCTGATTCATTTACATTTCTTATGGTATTGTTGGGGAAGAAAAGAGGAAAATATATGCTTATATAATTGTATATCATATATAATTATCTATGATTGAGTTGAAATCTAATATAACATGCTCATGTAGTAAGCCAAAATGAAAGAATGACTTACACTCAGAGGACACCTGTACACCTACTCATTAATGCAAATACCTAATCAGCCAATCCCAAGGCAGCGACTCAATGCATAAAGGCATGCAGAAGGCCACACTGGGTTCCACTCCTGTACTTACTAATGTGAACCTGGAGTGCGTTTTAAGCATTGTCAGCAGCTGGAAAAACCAACAGTACAGAAGGACATTCCTTTAGAACAGAGATGAGGAGGAGCTACTTTAGCCAGAGGGTCGTGAATCTGTGTATTTCATTGCCGCAGACAGCTGTGGAGGCCAAGTCATTGAATATATTTACAGCGGAGGGGGATTGCTTCTCGATTAGTCAGGGTGTCAAAGGTGAAGAGGAGAAGGCAAGAGAATGGGGTTGAGAGGGATAATAATCCAGCCATGACGGAATGGCAGAGCGGTCTTGTTTGGCCGCGTGACCTAATTCTGCTCTTATGTCCCAAGGTCTTATAAATAACAAGAATACGGGACATTTAATACTAATTAAATTCAAAGAACATTAACGCGGCTAAAGAAAATTTAGTCAGGCACTTCACTGGTGATTGCTGAATAACTCATGGTGAACCAAAAATTAACCTTTAGAAAATTTCTATTCCAAAATATTGTGGTGGGATCTAATATCAATGGTAATACTTCTCAAACAGACTGTAAACAGGAGATGAAATCCTGAGGTATTTTGTTCATGCAACCACAAGCTTCCCTTCTGGACCTCTGCTATATGACAATGTCAACAAAGTAACAAGTCAGTGCATCAAGATAACTTCAGCTCTGTCTAGTTTTGTCCCTAACAGGCATTCACGAGTGTGAACATCAGGGGAAACTATCGATAATATGTTTTAGACTGCTGAGAAACTTAAAACTTTTCTCTGTCAAAGAACATCAAACTTCATTGGGCTAACAGAAGGCACGGTACACACAAAAGGAAAGATTGCGTCAATCAAACTGGCAATGGTGTGATTTTTGGATTATAAGAAAAGAGGGCTCGGAGGAAGAGATGGGTCATCTTGCAAGTTGAGGCACTGTACTTCAACGGGAGTCTTAACTGGTTCTCCCTACCTAGTGGAGTTCAGGCTGAACTCAGAGAAACTATCTGTCGAAGGAAATACCTGCACGTATTGAACTAGAGAGTGAAAGAACAAGCATGAGCAAATATTATCGGCAGATGATAAGCTGAGAAAAATACTGCGCCTTTGGAGTGAACTGAATGAATTAGTATCACCTGGAGATTAAAGATCTGTTGATTGTATGTAGAGTAGCTCCTGAGGTGACAAGGTTAAGCAAGTGAACGGAAAGGCTGCAGGTAGAAAGTGCCGAATATAGGGAAGTGTAAATATATTTTGTGGGAAGAATAGAGAAAAATAGATAATTAGAATTCAGGAGGAATTTTATGTAAAATTACAGGAAATTCTTACAACATTGATGGAGCTATTCAGCTACTCTGGTCCCTACAGGCTCTAAGTAAATGTACCACAGTTACACCAACACACTCACTCCACATTCCCGCAGTTGTGTTTTGTTCTAAGCATTTAACTACCGGTAGTTACTCTTAGAACACAATGAATGAACTTGCCTTTTTTTGTTTTCACTGACATCACATTTCAGCATCTTATCACTTCTCAGGCAGGAGCTGATATGTTTTATCACCAACCTCTCAAAGCATTTCATCACTGTGGATGTAAGTGCTACTGGACAATAGCCATTGAGGCAGATTACCATGTTCTTCTGAGACACCGGTAAAAATGAAGTGCGCTTGAGCAGGTGTGTACCGCAGACTGCTGAAGCAAGAGGTTAAAGATATTGGTTAACATTCCAGCCAGTAGGTCAGTAGCACTCAGCCAGGTACCCCATGTGGGCAAGATGCTTTCCATGGGTTCACACTTTCACATTGGACTCAGAGACCGAAATCGCAGGGTCATAGTGGGGTGTGGGAGTTTATGAAAGTTCCTCCATGTTTTGATGGTTAAAGTGAGCGTAAAAGGCATTGAGCTCATCTGGGAGTGAACCCCTGTTGTTGCATGTGTCACTTGATTTAGCTTTATAGAAGTGACAGCATTCAAACACTGCCACAGCTGCTGAACATCCTTCTGGGATTCACATTTGGTCTGGAATTGTCACTTCACATGTGGAACGGCTTTCTGGAGGTCATACTTGGATCTCTTGTATTTTACTTGGTTCCCAGACCTGAACACCACTGACTTACTACTTAACGGACTGTGTGTTGCTATATTCATCCAGGGATTCTGGCTGGGGGCAAATGAATGATTTTGTGGAGGCACACTTCCCCATGATTGACTTTATAAAGCGAGTGACAATCGTGATTATTCACTCAGGTCCTGTAATGAGTTCTTGAACGTGACCCAGTCCACACTTCACACTCATCAACCTACTGCCCTTCCCTCTGTTCAATAACCCCACAGCTGCACCTCTACTTCTCACAACCACCTCCATGTTGTCCTTTCTTCTGGAGGCGTGCTCTTTAGCCTCTGCCTGTTTGCGGGTAGGAGGGAGACAGTCAGATGATTGCATTTCCTGAAATGCAGTCTAGGTATTCCTGGTGGCAGTGTAGCAGTCTCAAGTCTGTTGGCACCCCTGGTACTGCAGGTGATACATTGATGATAATAGGGCAGAGATTTCTTCTAGAAAACTTGATTGGTTCCCAGCAATGATTTGAAAGGCATTGGTGAAGGTTGTTTTTTAATTGCTAACTGCAGCACTAAATACATTGAGTGCTTGCTTAACATCTGCTTATGGCAGTATATAAACAGGGTCATGGAGGAGAATTCTTGATTAGCAGAATGAATGGCACTTAATCATAGATGTTCCAAGTTGGGAGAGCAGGTTCGACAAGACCACTACATCTGAGCACCACGAAGAGTTTATCATGAAACACAGACGAATACTCCACTCCCACCTTTTGTCCTCTTTGATTCAGAATTTTGGTCTTTCTGTTGGATCAAGAAGCCATTGGGTCTGATTGCTATATATTGCTTGTCTGGAGTGAGCCATGCCTCTGTGAAACAGAGAATGCAGCAATTTTTCATTTCCCTCTAATCCAGAAATCTTACCCTTAGGTCCTCAATCTTGTTCTCCAGTGACTGTACATTTGCTAACAAGATGCTGGGTAGAGGAAATTTTACTCTCTACCATTTTAGTTGGGCTTGGAGTCCTCCCGTCCTTCCTCTCTTGTGGCCCTGGTGATGGAACTTCAATTGCGCTGAAGCAATATAGCTCAAGACACAATTTTATACAAGACTTTGAAAAAACGTTTTCTTACGATGTGGCATGGGCAGGCTCAGATACAGGACTAGCATGTGAAATTTGTGCTCAATTCTGGGTTGAACTTGAGATAAGCACACACGGATTTCACCTTCAACTGAAATGAAATGATTTCTATCCTTGCTCTTGATGCTTGTTAAACAATAAAAAGCATGAAAGAAGTTGACAACTACAGCAAAGTGTTTGTTGCTTTCCTTTGGATGCCAGGATACTCCTCATTCAGAGAAATCCAGAACTTGTCCAGGGGCGGGTCAGTAAATCTTATCTTGGGTGCACGATCAGACTACAACTCACAAAGTATTTCCTCTTCTCTCAAAGTCAAGTTCTCAGCCTGAACACTAGATTTAGAAACACTAGAAAGGTTCCTCACTCAGTCATACACTTGTGTTGTAAGGGAGGACATTGTGCTAACTGGGGTGAATAAAATACAACAAAGAATGGCACAATAAATAATAGCTGAGAAAACTGCAAAAAAATGAAAACTTCACAAAACAATTCTCTTCTAATCTACACAATCCAACTGTTGCAACATTTATAACAAAGTGGCAGGCCAGCAGCCGCATTGTGGCATGTAAAAATGCCTTCTCTACAATGAAAATTTCCCTCCAATTTTCTGGAGTTTGTTCACTCCCATAAGTCAGTCAGCAGCAAGTAAGGTGAAGTTGGGGGGGGTGGGTAACTCAGGAGGGAGAGGCTGACATCACAGCCCAAGTTGGGCAAGTCCATTCAATGCTTAGAAAACACACTTTACACTCACCGATTATCAACTGCCTCCCCTATCTCACCTCAACAACTGAGATTGGATTTCACCTAATAAACACAGTCCCACTCTGCACTGTCTTACTGGGCTGAGAGATCTCTAACGAGTTACCATCAGGGCTGTTTGGTCACTGCCCACCACTGCAAGTTTTAGCATTGTACATCATACAAAATTCAAAAAACATTTATTTTTTTTAAAAAATCACAACTTCTCGTGGAACCCAGGTTGAGAAACCCTGCATTAGACCTAAGGATTTGTATCTGTGCTGCTTTGCTCAATGATTCAATGATCAGCAGAATTTTTTCTAGGACAGGGTAGTCTACTACTGGAGAGCACGTACTTAATTGAGAGGGGAGAAATTTACAGACTTGAGGGATTTTCTTTTCACACAGAGGATGGTGGGTTTTATATGTAACAAGGTTTCAGATGAGATGGTTGAAGCAGATACAATGCAATGCTTAAAAAGTACTTGAACAGGTACGTGGGAAAAGCTCGTCATGAACCCGATGGGCCAAAGGGCCGGTTTCTGTGCTGTAATGTTGCATGAATCTATGAAAGATGCAGAGGAATGAGCCTAATGCAGGTAATTAGGATTAGTACAAATTGGCACCATGGTAGGTATGGATATTATGGTTTGAAAAGTCCTGTTTCTGGGAGTGCCGTTCTGGAATGTGTACATTGCTGAAACAGGTGTTTGAATGCTTACATTTTCCAAATGGGATCTCACACATGTTTTTGGATTCCATGTCCATAAATATAATTAAAAATTCACAGTGGAATGCACGGGGTTTGTGCTTCGTTGTTTGAAAAATGGTGTTCCAATTGGCATACTCTAGGGATCACTCTGGAGAGTGCCAAGATGCTTTGTGTGGTAATTTTAGTGAGGCTGTTCAGTTTTCCCTTTCACTACCTACAGATGCCAGAGACAGAATACTTCATGTTCAATCTCAGTCCAAATGTGTACACAAGCTTTTTTCTCCTCCACTGTAATACTGAGGGAGAGACAAACTTTTAGAGGTGTCAACTGGATAGCACTATTTAAATAAATGCAGATTTCTCCTTTGTCGATAATTTTACACCACAAACCTGAAAATAAATTATTTTGCCATTATTACAATACCTGTGGGATCCTGCTGTGTGAATATTAGCAGCTGTGTTTCTCACATTAAATCTGTAACTGCTCTTCAACAGCAGAAGCAACCCGAGACCCTGAATGTAACCTTTTCTTTCTTCTGCATAATAAAGCAACGTCTCTCCGATTTTCAGGGTTTTGTGCCTCAAGTGTTGGAATTTGCAGGTTGAATTTTTTCCTCTGCTGAATAAGCAATGTAAATCACCACTTGATGTCTGCTTTTGTGAATATCTGATGTTTTATTTAACCAAAATAAACTTTATTCATATTACAAAAATACTTACTAGAAGAAACCATGCAGCAGCTTTTCATTCTTACATTTGTGGATCACACATTTAGTGTTCAATAACACAGTTTAAAACCAATAGCACTATTGCCTCTTGGTTGTGGACATCTGCTGTTTACATAGAGTAGAGTTTCTAACTAATTACATCGATAGAACATAGAACATTACTGCACTGTACAGGCCTTTCAGCACACGGTGTTGTGCCAATCTTTTAACCTACTCTAAATTCAATCTAACCCTCCCTTCCTGCATAACCCTCCATTTTTCTATCATCTATGTTCCTGTCTGACAATTTCATGAATCCCCCGTACTGTATATATCTGCCTCTACCACCACCCCTGGCAGGGTGTTTCATGCACCCACTAATCTCTATGTAAAATACTTCCCTCTGGGATTCCCCTGAGATTTCCCTCCAATCACCTTAAATTATGCCCTCTCATGTTAACTATTTCCACCTTGGGGAAAAGTCTCTGGCTGTCCACTAGACCTATGCCTCTTGTCATCTTGTACCTCTCTATCAAGTCACTTCTTAACCTCCTTTGCTCCATGGAGAAAAGTCCCAGCTCACCCAACCTATTCTCATAAGACATGCTCTCTAGTCCAGGCAGCATCCTGGTCAATCTCTTCTGCATCCTCTCTAATGCTTCCACCTATAATGAGCTGACCAGAGCTGAATATAGCAAGAGTGGTCTAACCAGAGTGTTACAAAGCTGCAACATTACGTCACAGCTCTTGAACTCAGTTCCCTGACTAATGAAGACCAGCACACCGTACACTATCAGAACAGCATTATCAGCATGTGCAGCAGCTCATTAGGTAAAATGATGGATGTGCCTGATTTTCTCTTGTATATGGTTAGAAACATAGAAAAACCTACAGCACAATACAGGCCCTTCAGCGCACAAAGCTGTGCCAAACATTTACGTACTTCAGAAATGACCCGGGGTTACTCGTTGCCCTTTATTTTTCTAAGCTCCAAGTACCTAATCAGGAGACTCTTAAAAGACCCTATTATATCCGCCTCCACCACCATCACCGGCAGTCCATTCCACGCACTCTCTGCATAAAATCTTATCCATGACATCTCCTCTGTATCTATTTCCAAGCACCTTAAAACTCTGCCCTCTCGTGTTAGCCATTTCAGTCCTGGGAAAAAGCCTCTGACTATCCAAATGATCAATGCCTCTCATCACCTTATACACCTCTATTAGTTTACTTCTCATCCTCTGTCACTTCAAGGAGAAAAGGCTGAGTTCACTCAGCCTATTCTTATAAGGCATGCTCCCCAATCCAAGCAGCATCCTTATAAATCTCCCCTGCACCTTTTCTATAGTTTCCACATCCTTCCTGTAGTGAGGTGACCTGAACTGAGCACATTACTCCAAGTGGGGTCTGACCAGGGTCCTATATAGTTGCAACATTACCTCTCGGCTCTTAAACACAATCTCACGATTGATGAAGGCCAATGCACCGTATGCCTTCTTAACCACACAGTCAACCTGTGCAGCAGCTTTGAGTGTCCTATGGACTCGGACCCAAAGATCCCTCTGATCTGCCATCATATTTGACCTACCAAAATAAACCACCTCACACTTATCTGCATTGAACTCCATCTGCCACTTCTCAGACCAGTTTTGCATCCTTTCGATGTCCTGCTGTAACCTCTGACAGCCCTCCACGTTATCCAGAACACACCCAACCTTTGTGTCATCAGCAAACTTACTAACCCATCCCTCCACTTCCTCATCCAGGTTATTTATAAAAATCATGAAGAGAAGGGATCCCAGAACAGATCCCTGAAGCACACCAGGGGTCACCGAACTCCAAGCAGAATATGACCCATCTACAACTACTCTTTGCTTTCTGTGGCCAAGCCAATTCTGGATCCACAAAACAAAGTCTCCTTGGATCCCATGCCTCTTTATTTTCTCAATAAGCCTTGCAAGGGGTACCTTATCAAATGCCTTGCTGAAATCAATATACACTACATCTACTGCTCTGCCTTCATCAATGTGTTTGGTCACATCAGCAAAATATTCAATCAAGTTTGTAAGGCATGACCTGCCTTTGACAAAGCCATACTGACGATTCCTAATCATATTATGCCTCTCCAAATGCTCATAAATCCTGCCTCTCAGGATCTTCTCCATCAACTCACCAACCACTGAAGTAAGACTCACTGATCTATAATTTCCTGGGCTATCTCTACTCCCTTTTTTGAATAAGGGAACAACATCTGCAATCCTCCAATCCTCTGGAACCTCTCCCGTCCCCATTGATGATGCAAAGATCATTGCCAGAGGCTCAGCAATCTCCTCCCTCACCTCCCACAGTAGCCTAGGGTACAGCTTGTTCAATCCTGGAGACTTATCCAACTTGGTGCTTTTCAAAAGCTCAAGCATACCCTCTTCCTTCATGTCTATATGCTCAAACTTTTCAATCCACTGTAAGTCATCCCTACAATCGCCAAGATCCTTTTCCGTAGTGAATACTGAAGCAAAGTATTCATTAAGTACTCTGCTATCTCCTCCGGTTCCATAGACACTTTTCCACCGCCTCACTTAATTGGTCCTATTCTCTCATGTCTTATCCTCTTGCTCTTCACATACTTGTAGAATGCCTTGGGGTTTTCTTTAATCCTGCTCACCACGGCTTTCTCATGGCCTCTTCTGGTTCTTATAATTTAATTCTTCAGCTCCTTCCTGCTAGCCTTATAATTTTCTAGATCTCTATCATTACTTAGTTTTTTGAACCTTTCGTAAGCTTTTCTTTTCTTCTTGACTAGATTTTCAACAGCCTTTGTATTCCATGGTTCCTGTACCCTACCATCCTTTCCCTTTCTCATTGGAATGTACCTGTGCAGAACACTACGCAAATATCCTCGGAACGTCTGCCACATTTCTGCTGTACATGTCCCTGAGAACATCTTTTCCCAATTTATGGTTTCAAGTTCCCGTCTGATAGCTCCATATTTCCCCTTACTCCAACTAAACACTTTCCTAACTTGTCAGTTCCTATCCCTCTCCAATGCTATGGTAAAGGAGATAGATTCATGATCATTATCTCCAAAATGCTCTCTCACTGAGAGACCTGACATCTGACCAGGTTCATTTCCCAATACTAGATCAAGTACAGCCTCTCCTCTTGTTGGTTTATCTACATACTGTGTCAGGAAACCTTCCTGAACACACCTAACAAATTCCACCCATCTAAACCCCTTGCTCTAGGGAGATGCCAATCAATATTTGGGAAATTAAAATCTTCCACTATGACAACACTTATTATTACACCATTCCAGAAGCTCTCTCTCTATCTGCTCCTTGATGTCCCTGGTACTATTGGGTTGTCTATAAAAAACATCCAGTAGTTATTGACCCCTTCCTGTTTCTAACTTCCACCCACAGAGACTCTGTAGACAATCCCTCCATGACTTCCTCCTTCTCTGCGACTGTGACACCATCTCTGATCAGCAGTGCCATGCCCTCACCTCTTTTGCCTGCCCCCCTGTCCTTTCTGAAACATCTAAAGCCTGGCACTCTAAGTAGCCATTCCAATCCCTGAGCCATCCAAGTCTCTGTAATGGCCAGAACATCCTCCCTCCACGTACTGATCCGCGCTCTAAGCTCATCCACTTTGTTCATGATACTTCCTGCATTAAAATAGACAAATCTCAAACCATCGGTCTGAGCTTCTCCATCACCTGTTGTATAGCATTGAAATAGGCCTTTTGAGTTCATCACATCTATACTGAATTTTTTACCCTTCTGCCCACATTTGGACCCTATCTTTCTACGAGGCTTCACCTTCTGTTTGAGCTTGAAGTAGATGCTTTGGCATTTAAATGAGGTCCTTGTAATGGTAATTGGAAGTCAGCATATCTGTGCCAGCAGGAGCAGACTGTCTAGGATTGTTACAAGCTGTGTTGCAAGTAGAAGTACAGTTAAACATTTAGTGCTGCATTTGTTTTTACAATTTTTTTGTGAGAGTTTTTTTTTCTCCTTTTCAGCACTTCATTTCCTAGGAGACGTGGTAGCAATTGCTTTGGCATTGCAATTTATCAGCAAAACTGTGGTAAACAGTGGAGATTCTTATATAGCACAGGAGGAGCCACTAGACGCTGTGGGAGGCCAAGCAGAATGGAACAATTCTTGCTAATTCCAACTCTTAGTTCAGGCTATTGTGAAGCTGAAACACTCAAAAGGCTCATTGACATGACTGGAATTGGTTTATTATTGTTACATGTATTGTACAGTGAAATGCTTGGCTTGTATACTGTTTGCACAGGTCTGATCATCACACAGAAAGTTTTGAACTATGGAGTAAGTACAGTGCAAGTAAACAATAAGTGCAAGCTCATAACAAAGTAGATTGTGAAGTCAAGAGTCCACTTTATCGTAGTAGGGAACTATTTACTAATCTTCTAACAGCTGGGTAGAAACTGTGCTTGAGCCTGGTGGTACAAGATGTCAGGCTTTTATACCTTCTGTAACACACACACAGAATGCTAGAGGAACTCAGCAGGTCAGCCAGCATCTATGGAAATGAATAGGTAGCTGACCCGTTAGAAGCGACTCGGCCAGAAACATCAGCTGTCTCGGCACTGTCTTTGAATCCGTAAGTAAATCACATTATTCTACAGAATAATCCAGTCGGATTTTTGCCAAGTTAGTCTTCAGGGAAGTGCTGAGTGGTTGAGGTAAAATGGCAAAGGTTAACAAGTTACAGCATTATTAAGAAAAAACATTTTTTTTTTGTAGTTTGTTAATGGTCTTCAGATGGCTCTTTAAGAGGTCCTGGTTAGCCTGTAGTACTAAAATCAAAATCAAAAACTAGATGCTGGGCATCTGAAGTAAAAGAAGATGCAAAACGTGGGTGAAGCATAATCTGTGCAAAGGGAAACATCACTAACTTTTCATTTCAAAGACATTTCTGATGTGGAGTCTTGGACATTAAATATTAATTCTGTTCCCCTTTTATAGATGTTTCCTGCCTGGCAGAGTGCTTCCAGTATATTTTGTTTTCAGTTTAGGCTCTGGGATCTGCTTAAAGTGTGGAAGGCCCATTACCATCAGGGACTTAAAATGATACTCAAGCTCTTAATCGTCCTGTTTCAGAAACCTATGCTGGCAGGCACTTTGGCCAGTTAGAAGTCACTGATTGGTCCTGGTTAGAACTGATCTAGCAATTTATCCATCAATGTAATTTCAGACATCTGTGTATGTTTAAATGCTTCAAGTACATACTCTGGTCTTCTACATGACAAATAACCATAGGCAATAGAAAATAAATGTCATCTGAATCTCTTTAGTTTCTTCTTAATAGTTTTGAGTTGTAGTAAATGCTTTCATTAAGCGTTCTCTACATTGGGTCTTCATAAAATACCAGCAATATGAAGCAGTTTTACCAGCTTGCACTTTTATGTGTCCCAAAGATCGGAAGGGAAGCATATCTGAGAGTGTTAAAAAGTCACCATATTGTTTCCTTCATTTATTGTGAGCATACATTTTATCCAAATGAATAACATGCTTGCAATGTTCTTGAATAAAGCACTACTGTTCATACAACAAACGTGTCTTGAACTCTGTCCAATACAGAAGAGGAAAGAAGCAGCATGAATGAAAAATTTATTTTGCAACTGAATTTGTTCAGAAAGTAGAGGAAGTTAACCCTGTTATACTCAGATGCACATCACAGATTTTACAATATGGAAAGAGGTATTTCTGAACCATTGCTTTTCTGCCAGACCATAAGACACAGGAGCAGAGTTAGGCCATTCAGCCCATTGAGTCTGCTCTGCCATTTCATCATGGCTAATTTGAGGGCCTCCTTTAGTCAGAGCTGACCACGGATATTGTGTCCTAGCTGTCTGGATATGCAAGCCTAGGCAGTACGATATGCAGAGCAGGCTCCTTCTCTCCACTCATCTGATGAACCCAAAGGAATGGCAGAGACCGATACAGTTTTGTACCAGCAGTATTGCAGAAGTTGCCACTCTATATAGGACTGACTTAGGGACTCCAGCTTTGGATTTATTGTCCATCTTAACCTCATTCTCCTGCCTTCATCTTAGAACCCTTACTAATCACGAACCTATCAATCTCTGCTTTAAATATACTCAATGACTTGGCTTCCACAGCCATCTATGGCAATGCATTCCACAGATTCACCACTCTCTGGTTAAAGAAATTCCTCCTTACCTCTGTTCTAAAAGCATGTTCTTGTATTCTGAGACTGTGCCCTCTGGTCCTAAACTCCCTCACTATTGGAAACGTCCTCTCTATGTCCACTTCATCTTGACCTTTCGATACTTGATGAGTTTTAATGAGATCCTCCCTCATTCTTCTAAGCTCTTGCAAATACAGGCCCAAAGCCATCAAATGCTTCTCACATGTTAACCCTTTCATCCCCAGAATCATTCACGTGAACCTCCTTGTACTCTCCAATGCCAGCATATCTTTTCTTTAGATAAGGACTCAAAAGTGCTCCCAGTGCTCCAGGTGCATTCTGATGAATGCTTTATTAAGCCCCAGTGCTACATCTTTGCCTTTATATTCTAGTCCTCTTGAAATGAATGCTAATGTTACATTTGCCTTCTTTACCACTGACTCAACCTGCAAGTTAACCTTTAGTGCATCCTGCACTTGGACTCCAAAGTCCCTTTGCATCTCCAACTTCTGAATTTGCTCTTTGTTTAGCCAATAGTCTATGCCTTTCTTCTTTCTTCTTAAGTGCATGGTCATATATTTCCCTTCCCTGTGTTCTATTTGGCAATTCTCCTAATCTTTTTGCAGGGTCCTTGTTTCTTCAACACTACCTACTCCTCCATTTTCACAAAGCCATCAATCCTGTTATCCAAATCACTGACATAACGTGAAAAGATGCAGTCCCAACACCACCCCTGCAGAACGCCACTAGTCACCGGCAGCCAACCAGAAAAGGCCGCCAATGTTCCAACTTATTGCCTCTTGCCAGTCAGTCAATCTTCTGTCCATGCTAGTATATTTCCTGGGATACCATGGGCAAGCTTATAGAGCAACCCATTCTTCTCTAATATTTTTATGTAACCATATCTTCCCAGAATCCCATCAATGGTCTGTGATTCTACCACTGAAATAGAGGTGGTTTACAGCAGTGAATTAACATCACACCTTTGGGGCTGGGGAAGAAAGCAGAGCTGTGGAAAATCCATTAATTCACAGGGAGAACCTGCAAACTCCACATAGAGGTTTGGATTGAACTCGAGTGACTGGAGCAGTGGGAGAAAAGCGACAACACCTGAGCCTCTGAACCTTCTTTCATTGCCGATCATAATTAGACAGATTTCCAATTGTAGCTAATTACAATTTCTCCTCCAGGCCTCACAGTAATTGCTAGAGAGAAAAAAAGCGGTTACACTCTATGTTGTATTGCTTGAGGTAGTTTCAATATGATTGCAAGAGCAGTAAGATATAAAATGTTTAATGGGCATGAGATGAAGACATTAAGTACTCTCGGTGGCAAATACTGCCTTTAGGGTTTCTGGAGATGAAAAACAATATCTTAATAGTAGCTTCATTGGATTCATTGTGTCTTATGCTTTACATAATACTTATATTTCTCTCACATTGATAGCCCACAGAGATATCAGAACTGACTTACTCTAATTGCTGAATGAACACAAATGCAGTTGAAATTACAGAGGAGGAGCCCAAATTCACGTAACATTTTCTATTTATTTCACTCTGCCTTCATCTGCCCTTTGAAGCAGCTCTCATAATATTATCATTAGCATTGATGAGCAATAACATCTCCAAGATCAAAAGAAATAGAGCAAAGTAGATTTGTAGTTTAATTTTCTGTATTTCTGTTGATGATTAGAGCATGGAAGTTAAAGAAGCCAAGAAAAATAGTAATTTTTCTCAGTAAGAAATGAAAAAAAATTAGGAAAATAAGAAGAAGAATTAAGTGTCGGTTATGGTTTGACGGCAGGACCTCCACCATCCAGGAAGAGAAGTTCAGCATTCGAATCTTACTTTGCCGAATGAAGCACAGATCTTGGCCAACAGTTAGTGCAATAGTGAGGGAGCAGGCTACAGCAGGAGTTCTTTTTTTGGGACATGAAACTGAGGCTGCTGTATCCAACATGGATAGACATGAAAGTTCCTTTGGCTCAAGTTTGAAGAAGAGAAAATAACGTTTTCCTGACACCCTGGCTAATATTAACTGCCCATCCAGCATCATTATCTGTTTTATGTTACTGTCATTTGTGGAACATCTGCTGCAGTTGTATTTGCTGCCAAGGTTGCTATATTACAATAGCAGCAGCACCTCACAAGTATTTAATTGGTTTTTAAGCACCATGATGCTGTGAAAAGCACTATAAAAAGCCAGTGCCTTTGTTTACTAACAGTCTGTTTACCTAAACAGTTATAATTTCAGTGATGTGGGCATGTAATTTCTCTTTCCATTTCTGCCATCACATCTGTAGTGTAAAGAATGAATTTGCGTTTACTCTTCCCTGTCCTGCTTCTGCTGTAAATCGCTGAAGTAGATCCATCATTCTGTCTTTCAGGTGAACCCCTAGCTTCCTTTATTGTTAAAATACTGTACTTTTACTAAGTTATTCTTGCTCTTTAACAAAGGTTTTACCTTATGGAATAATATTTAAATCTTAAATATACCTAAATCTGTTGATAGTTTCCTGATTGGTCAGGGCATCAAAGGATAATGTGAGAAGGCAGGTGTATGGGGTTGAGTGGGATCGGGGATCAGCTATGATGGAATGGCAGAGCAGACTCGATGGCCGAATGGCCTAATTCTGCTCCTACATCTTATGGTCTTATCCATTTTTTTTTCTGCAGTGCAATTTTTAATGAGTATAGACATATAACTTTGAGAGTCATTGACATTGCTTCACAGACACATTGAAAGTGACTTCCCTCCAATAGATTACTTATGTTGTTTGGCCATTTGATTGCAAAGGCAAAGTGTCCTTTGACATATACTCAGTAATGCTGGTTATATTATTGAACCACAGTTTTCTTTTCGAACTCAAGCAAGCCAGGCTTTTACAATGTTAACACAATATATTTAAAATACCAATAAATTCCAGCCTGAGATAAGACTAGAAAATATGTTCATGAAGTTAGTCATCTTGAAAACATGATTTGATGAGATAAGCAGAAAAGTTGGCTGAATTGTTTTTCATTGTTCATACAATTTGATATGCTACATTTTTATTTAAGTTATTATCTCTCTATTTTCCTCTTTCATTTTCTAGCTGTGTTCTAAGATGCTGTTATGGGCAGTAACTCTGATTAAAGGTACGTCTGCACACGAGGAGCTTATTGGTAAATTATTGTGATGGACAGATGGTATTGTGGAAGAGCAACAACATACTGAATGAAAAGCTGGCTCCTACCTATCCACAGATGATAGAGAAAAAAATCCACAGATCACTACAATGCAGAGACAGCACTGAAAAGAAAGGTGACTTTTAAACACAATGTATTAGTAGTCAGTAATTCAACACAGTCTACTATTGATATTTTGGTAATTGTAATAATTTCCCTTCTTTTATTTTGTCTGGACCTACAAGATTATAATCTCTTTTTAGTTTTGCTTCTTTTAAGGAAAACAACGAAAGCTTTTCTAGTTTCTCTCAAAGTTTTAATCTTGTAAAACTTAACTGTTATTAAAACTTTCATGCTATTCCCTAAAATATTATTTTTAGGATTGATACGACTCTCTAGCTGGAGCTAAGCCAGTATTTTATTTAGTTTAATACAGCCAATTATTTTTTATTCCATTGGGCAAAAATTCAACTTTTGCCACAAGCCATGAATGTGTGATAAGCTATAAAGTTGCATTGCAGAGTAACAAGTCCTTTAGCCCATTGAATCCATGACAGCTATCAAACACTTACTAACATTAATTCTACACTGATGCCTTTTTATATTCACTCCACACTTCCATCAACTACTACTACTTACTAACATGTTAGAAGTAATTTTCAGCAGCCAATTAACCTACCAGCTTAGACATCCTTAGAATGTGAGGGGGGAAATTCAAGATGGCATGAGAGCCCAACGAGACCAGAAGTGACATCCTGCAGACAGCTCACAAAATTACGTCTACTCCTTCTTCTTCTTTTATGCTTATTCTCCAGAGCTGTGATTGATTGCAGACCGTAATTTCTCTTCTGATGATGCAACTTTAGGCTGACTGAGCGATCTGGTGTTTTTGCTGTTTCCTGGGGAACTTGGCGAGGTTGAGAGTGAAGTGTGTGGTCAGATGTTTCCTAATGGTGGAACGTGAACCCGTGGTCAACTCCATTACTCCTTGCTGTTTAAAGCATTGAGCAAGATTGAAATCGATGAGGGCAAGAGCAGACAGCGAGAGGGCGTTCAGCGCTGTCTACTGGCAGATGTTCCATCTCCCTCTCGCTGCTCCCGAGGAAGGTGCAGGAGTCTTGGGCCCCAAGCTGCAAGGTTTGATCGCAGCTCGTGGTTGTGGGGCTCTTCATTGGGAGAATCTTCGGTTTGATATTTAATATCCTCAGTGCTGAGTGGACTTTTTTTTTGGAGGACTCTGTGGTTCATGTTCTATGTGTTTCTGGTCACTCTCTTCTGCTGTTTGCATGATTTGATTGAGGCACCTTGGTGTAGAGCTTTCTCTGTGGTTGTGACCTGCTGTCATCGACACAGTGCTAAACTGAACTGACTTGGTGTCTGTCACTGTTTCAGGGACTCCACCGTTTCATGTTTAATACTCTGTATGCTATTTGCTCGCATTTGTTGTTTGCATTGTTTGTTCTGTTCTTGTGTCTCAGATGTTTGAAGCTTTCTTTAAGTGGGTTCCATGGAGTTGCATTGTTTCATGGCTGCCTGTGGAAGGACGAATTTCAGGGTTGAATACTCCATACATAGTTTGATAATAAATGTATTTTGAAACTTTGGAAAGCAGAAGATCCAGTGGAATCCCATGCAGTCACAGGGAGAACATGTAGACTCCAAATAGTCAGCTCCAGGGGTCAGGACTGAACTGGGGTTGCCGAAGCTATGAGTCAGCAGCTCCACCAGTTGTGTCATTCACTGTGTAAGCTTCTGAAGTTTAATCTCATTGACTTCAATGGAACCAAATTACAGATGTGGAATTCATTCCGCATATTCTACTACATCACAAGGTAAGCACATGCTACTAAGAATGAACTTTATCTATTTATAAAATCTCACATGGTTTATTTCAAGCCTTATTTGTCAGCACCAGCATCTTTTTAAAAATTATTCCATTTAGTTTGCATTGCCTTGTTTCAAACTAAAGCACATAATACCTTTTTATGCCTTGAATTTAATTTAATGTGTCTGGCTAACCCAAAACTCTTATTGTTACAATCTTACCCACTGTTGACAAATACTGTGTCATGTGTACATTTTGAAAATATGCTGCCCTCAAGCCTAACATATTAACACTTTACAAAATCAGCAGTTATCCTTATGCAAACCCAAGCTATACCTTCTTCTGTTGAAAAAGAAGCTGTTAGTCACAACTCTGTTTTGCATCCGTGAGCCATATTTGTATCCATGTGGCTGGGTTAATACCTTGTGTAGCCACTGGAATTGTTTTTGAATGACCAGCAAATGGACTACAGCCCTCCATACCACTCCCCTGCATGTACCTATCCAAGTTTCTCTTAAATGTTACAATCCACCTGCATCCACCACATCTACCAACATCTGGTAACTTGTTCTATACTTGCACCACCTCGGAGAGAAAAGATTTTCCCTTAAATATTTCACCTTTCATTCTTCCCCTATGACGTCTAGTTCTAGTCTCACCCAATCTCAGTGGAAAAAGCCTGCATGCATTTACCTTATCTATACCCCTTATCATTTTGTGTACCTCTATCAAATCTCCCCTCATTCTCCTACGCTTCAAGGAATAAATTTCTAACCTATTCATCTTTTCCCTATAACTCAGGTTCTCAAGTCCCATCAACATCTTTGTAAATTTTCTCTGTACTCTTTCAATTTTATTATTATCTGTCCTGTAGGTAGTTGACAAGAACTACATACAACACTCTTGATTTGTCCTCACCAATGCCTTTAATAACTTCAACATAATTTCATAACATCTCTACTCCTGTACTCAATATTCCAATTTATGAAGGCCAATGTGCCAAAAGCTCTCTTTACGACCCTATTTACCTGTGACGCTGCCTTCAAGAAATTTAGATCTGTATTCCCAGAACCACTTGTTCTATTACACTCCTCAATGCCACAATGGTTTGTCCTCCCAAAGCGCAACATCTCACACTTGTCTGCATTAAATTCCATCTGCCATTTTCAGCCTATTTTTCCACTTGGTTGGGATTATGCTGCAACCTTTGATAGCCTTTCAGTATGCTCCCTGTCTGGGTGTCATCCAGAAATTTGCTGATCCTCTTCACACATTATCATCCAGATCATTGTTACAGATGACAAACAACAATGGACCCAGCACCAATTCCTGTGGCACACCACTAGTCACAGGCCTCCCGTCAGAGACACGACCATCTAATGCCGCTCACTGGCTTCTCCTGTTAAGCCAACGTTGAATTCAGTTTACTGTTTCATCTTAAATGCCAAACAACTGAACCTCCTTGACCAGCCTCCCTGTAGGACTTTGTCAAAGGCCTTGCTAAAGTTCATGTAGACAACGTTGATTGTCTTTCCTTCATTAATTTTCCTGGTAATCTCCTCGAAAAACTCTATAAGATTGACTAGACACTACTGACCATGCACAAAGTCATCTTGACTAACCCTAATCAGGCTCTATCTATCCAAATGCACCTTTCCCCTTCCATTCTGTTCCTGAAGAAGGGCCTCGGCCTGAAACATCGACAGTTTATTCTTCTCCATAGATGCTGTCTGACATGCTGAGTTCCTCCAGCATCTTGTGTGTGTTGCTTTGGATTCCCAGCGACCTCCTGGTACTTGTATATCCTGCCTCTTAGAATACCTTCCAATAATTTACCCATTACTGAAATCAAGCTCACTGGCCCATAATTTCCACTAGACCATAAGACAAAGGAGCAGAATTAGGCCATCTGGCCCATCGAGTCTGCTCTGCCATTCAGTCATGTCTGATCCTTTTCCTTCCCTCCTCCTCAACCCCAGTTCCCAGCCTTCTCCCCATAACCTTTGATGCCATGTCCAATCAAGAGCCTCTCAATCTCTGCCTTAAATACACCCAATGACCTGGCCTTCACAGCTGCCTGTGGTAATAAATTCCACAAATTCACTACCCTTTGGCTGAAGAAATTTCTCTGCATCTTTGTTTTGAAAGGGTGCCCCTCTATCCTGGGGCTGTGCCCTCTTGTCCTAGACTTTCCCACCATCCTTTCCACATCTACTCTGCCTAGCCCTTTCAACATTCGAAAGATTTTAATGAGATCCCCGCTCATCCTTCTGAATTCTAGCGAGTACAGATCCAGAGGCATCAAACGTTCCTTGTACGATAACCCTTTAATTCCTGGAATCATCTTTGTAAACCTACTCTGGACCCTTTCCAATGCCAGCACATCTTTTCTAAGATGAAGGGCCCAAAACTGTTCACAATACTCAAGCTGAGGCCTCCTAATTTATCCTTAGAGCCTTTCTGTTTGTTGAATAATTAGCAGATTGTTAACCACTTAAATCTATGAATTAACTACAGTATATTTTAGGGTGGAGTCAATCCACCCCAGTTCAATGCAGTCTAACTATAATTATAGAGACAACCCATTGTACTGATCATATTCAATGTCTTACTCAAGTCAAGTCAAGTCACTTTCAACCAGATTCCATCAAATTTGCTGTAACTTTAGATCATTAGCAATGTTCCATTACTTCTTGGATGTCTGTGTTATCAAGAAGGTCTCCATAAAAGATAGAAGTCAGGAAAGTTTGAGAGTGATTTGAATGTAGTTGGTGGGAGGCATGATTGGGTTTCACTGACCATTAAGACCTGCCCACTTGGTGCTCCTGTGAGTTACACCAACACACTGTGCACTGCTTACATTGGCAAGTAAATACTGTAGCTCTTTACATTGTGGAAGCCAGAATGGATATTTTTTCCAGATGGAGCTGGCCGATTGCTTGACACTAGGCACATTCAATTTGCACAAATCTCAAAATCTTACCAGTTGCAGCCCTTTTTGAATTTAATGTGCTGTTAATGAAACTCTTCCTGTTGATGGCCAGCTTGTTTTGGATTTGTAGCATTAGATTACTATTCTGGAAATAATTTACAAATAAGAAAATAAATTAGGAATAAAGAAAATAATTCAATTGCCAAGCTCCCAAGTTACTTTTGCTGAATTCATAATGTTTAAGTAATTTGTATTGTAATAACAGATAATTGTTTAGAACTGACAACTGCACTTCCGCCTGCCACAGATTTGTCCTCTCAAATATTCAGTATCTTTGTTAACTTTCATGGATTTGATGATCATTTTAAAAACCTTACATCAATGTTTAATTTTATTAGCTTCTTACTCTTACATGTCAAAATATAAAGTCAAACAACATCAATTCTAAAAGTAATTTTGCTACTACCTCCTCCCTAATATTCTCCTCAGTGAGAAACATTGGTATCTAATTAAGTCAAAACACCCCAGCAGGTCTGAAATAATTGAAATTTTATTTTCAACATGACACATGTATTCAGGTCTGGTTGGGTAGCCAGAAATTATTAATCAAATTTGAATTATTATTGTTCATTACATTGGTTTATTTTTGCTGAGGTCCAATGAATACTTGCTTTTGTATTCTATTTACACATATCAAACCATTACATAGTGTATTGAGGTAGTACAAGATATAGTGAGACTTCAAAATCATAGAGACATAGAGAAGTACAGCACAGAAGCAGGCCTTTTGGCCCATCTAGTGCACACCAAAACCATTTGAACAGCCTACTCCCAACAACCTGCACCAGGATTATAGCCCTCCATATCCCTATTATCTTTGCACCTATCCAAACTTCTCTTAAACATTGAAATCAAGCTCACACGCACCACTTGTGCTGGCAGCATATTCCACACTTTCAAGACCCTCTGAGGGAAGAAGGTTTTCCTCATGTAACCCTAACAATTTTCACCTTTCACCATTAACCCCTGACCTCTGGTTGTCATCCCTCCCAAACTCTGTGGTAAAAACCTTATCTATACCCCTCATAATTTTGTATACCTCTATCAAATCTCCTCTCAGTCTTCTACATTCCAAGGAATAAAGTCCTATTCTATTTAATTTTTCCTTATAATTCAGATCCTCCAGACCCAGCAATATCCTTGTAAATTTTCTCTGCACTCTTTCATCTTTCTTGTAGGTAGGTGACCAAAACTGCACTCAATACGCCAAATTAGGCCTCATCGTTGTCTTACACAACTTCAACATAACATCCAATCTTCTGTACTCAATACGTTGATTTATGAAGGCCAATATGCCAAAAGCTTTCTTTGTGACCCTATCTACCTGTGAATTATGGACCTATATTCCCAGATCCCTTTGCTCTACCACACTTCTCAGCGCCCTACCGTTCACTGTGTAAGAACTACCTTGATTGTCCTGCCAAAGTGCATAACCTCACACTTGTCTGCTTTAAATTCTACCTGCCATTTTTCAGCCCATTTTCCAGCTGATGCAGATCCCTCTGCAAGCAATGATAGCCTTCCCACTGTCCACTATGCCGAGATTCTTGGTGTCATCAGAAAGCTTGCTGATCCAGTTAATTACATTGTCATCTCAATCATTGATATATGACAAAAAACAAAGGGCCCAGCACCGATCCCTGTGGCACACCACTAGTCACGGGCCTCCAGTTGGAGAGGCAACTATCTGCTACCACTCTCTGGCTTGTCTCACAAGGCCAGTGTCTAATCATGTATCTAAAATATCCAATGTGAACAAGGTGGGTAAGTGGATGTTTTCTATTTATGCTAACATGGTGCCCTTAAAGAAGGTGCTGTTTAAAGATTATTACTTAGAAATTCATTCCTGATCAGTAACACTAAAATAGCAATGACATCTTGTACTCTAAGGTGGATGAATAATTCACTACCATTATTATATAGCAGCTAATAATGAATTTCTAGGCAACAGTGTTTACAATAGAACAGAGCGCAATCAATCAGCAAGCCTCATGAATGAGAGTAAGCACAGTTCAATTTCAGTTTAATTTGTTGTATGAATAGCTAAGCTTGTCACTAAAAAGTATTAAAATACTAAGGACTAGATTATGTATCATGCAGTATCTGGGTGAGGAATTTTAATTACTAACTTTAAAGAAGCAATATGCTTTTAACATGACTCATGCGTGCTAGAATTACTAAATCTGCAAACCTACTTTTGATTAATATTTTTGCTTTTAAAAAAGAGTTACTTCTTTTGCAGTTGATGTTTTCTCATCTTTCATTCTGAGAATGGCTGGGCAGCAGTTGATTTCTATCAAGCACATTGTCAAAGGTGCTTTGTCAGTTCTTTGTGTTCTACGCTGCCAAGGAGGAGGAGAAGCCAGCAAACTGGTGAGAGTCCTGTCAGGAAAATTACGAGCAGTGATAATGAGTGATACTCTGAAATTGATCTGTGTATTTGTGAAAGTTGAACCCATTTCTGATTTTTGCAAGCAGCTATGATAGCAAAATTGGAAATTTTGTAAGTGGATAACTATAATGGCAATTCTGGAAATTTAGGCATTTTGAGAGACAAATGATCTGTGTATAATATGAGCTTTGCCTTGCTCTTGGCAATTACTCTAATGAATTTTATTTTAAATAAGCTTTTTGAAAGAAGAGGATTGTTCGGGCAAGTTGAAGTAAACACAATACTGAAGGACACTAAGAATCCAACATAATTCCCGTTTATTATTAACATCATGTTAATGTGATAGCAAATACATTTGAAAAAGGATTTGCATTATGAACTAATAAAACAGAAGATGGCTTGTTCACATTCACGCTTGGTTGATCCATGGAAGTGAATCGGGGAACTGGAAGCATACTAGCATGTCACCATCTGGTATGGAATTTGCAAGGCATTTGACCCCAGGACCCTAGAAAGGATTGTGAGGACAGCTGAAGGGACCATCAGAGATTCTCTTCCACCCATTTGAGATATTTACCAGGAGACCTTAGCTTTGTCAATGATTCCTCCCATGCATCCATCAATCTCTTTGACCCCCTACGATCAGGCAGGAGGTACCATAGCATTAGGACAAGAACTGTTAGCACGGGGAACAGCTTGTTCCCCAGGCCATGAGACTACTGAATTCCCTGACACAGTTGTGTATACCGTTGACTTTTTAACTTCTGTCATAAATGCACCTGATTATTTGTTAATTTATTTGTGGTAATATTACTTCATGTGTTGTTGGTGTTTGGAATGGTCTGTGGTGTGCACCTTGGTCTGGAGGATCAACTTAAATTTGGCGACGTACATGTATAGTATATGACTGAAAAACAATAAACCTGAAGCTGAACTTGAACTTGAACTTGAACTTCTGCTCTCATCCAAACGACCTCCCTATCCACCCACCCAACTGTCCCAACTTCAATATTGTGCTTATCTGCCTTGAAACAAACTGACAGAAACAAAAAGAAAAATTTTGTCAACATTTCTCTACTTGCATTTCTTCATATAAAAGCAGAATTTTTTGTTGGGATGCCTCTTATGGCAAAAAAAACAAATGATGATTTTGAGTTTGAGAACTTATTTGTTGAGCAATATTTATCTTCTGGCTTATTTATCTTTTCAGCGTAATCAATTGTTCTGGAGTCGAGATTTGCCCAAAATACTGTATTTTCCTTGCCATTTCCCTTTGAGAAAAAGTCACTGTTAAACCTGAAGCGAATACAAAGTCAGCTTTCCTAATCGCTTGATAACTGAATAGAAAACTGAGTATTCTGGTTGCACTTTGTGAAGTTTTGTCTTCAGCTCAACTTACGTAAATTCAGTGGTAACCGTCTTCTAACGTTTGCTGAAGTGATGATCCATCATTGTCTACACAGAAAATAGATGTGAGCTGCAAATGATCATTGAAACTGAAATATTTAAATGATCACAGCAGAAGAAAACCAGATGGAACATATCCAATAGTTCACCAGGAAATGACAGTAGCAGCAGAGGGAGCTGTAACAAATTACTGCATTTCTGCAGCTCACTGATTTTGACAGACTTACAGAACATTGGAAAATGCAAAAAGCTTTCAGCTTGATACTATAATAGGAGAAATTTGGGACAATTCTTTCTCTCCCCCTACTTGGTTGCATTAAAATCAATAATTGTTTGGAATGAGATACAGGATTTAAAGATTTTTGACGGGAAGTACTGGGGCGGATTTAATTTGGAACAGATTTCGCAGAGAACTTTTCCAGAATGTTAGTTTTAGAGTCATAGAGCCATCTAAAACAAAAAAATAAGTAGTCTCTTCTGCCTAATAAGTCCACGTTAAATGTCAAGTACCTAATTTCATTTATCCTACTTCAATTCCAATTTATTGTCAACATGTGCACCTTCACTTAGTCTGCCACGACTGGCGGGATCTCCTGGTGGCTACCAATTTTAATTCTACTTCCTATTCCCATTCTGACACGTCGGTCCCTGGCCTCCTCTACTACCATGGTGAGATCATTCTCAGGTTCAAGAAGCAGCATCTCATATTCCATCAGGGCAGTGTCCAACTTGAATTCTGTAACTTCTGGTCATTTCTCCCCTTGCCCCTTTCTTCCTTTTTCCATTTCTTATTCAGGCTCCCCTTTCATACCTTCTCTTCTCCTCACCAACCCTTCTGCTTCCTTTTCTCCCATGGGCCACTCTCCCCCACTATCAATTTTTGTCATCTTCAGCCTTTTACTTTTTCCACTATCACCTCCTATCTTCTCACATTACCCTCCTCCTCCACAAACCCACCTTCCTCTTCACTTACTCCCTGCCAGCATGTATTTCTTCCTTCCCCCTTCCCCCCTTCTTATCCTGGCTCCTTCCCCTTTCCTTTCCAGTCCTGATGGAGGGTCTTGGCCTGAAACATCCACTGTTTATTCCTCTCCATAGGTGCTGCCTGACCTACTGAGTTCCTCCAACATTTTGTAGAGTGTTATTCTGAATATCCAGCATCTGTAGGATCTCCTGATGTTTTCTCCCCATCAACTCCCTCCAGATTCTACTAGTATTACACAGGCAAGAAGCAAGTCATGGTGGCTGATTAAGCTACCAAGCAGCATGTCTTTGGGATATGGGAGGAAGCAACACTACTGAGAGGAAACCCATGCAGTCACAGATTTCTCGCCTCTTGTAAAGCGCTGGGCATTGTGGCTCACTGGTTGGGTGCCAGAGGTAAGTAGAAGGTGCACAACAGCAGATCCACGGAAGATTGATACATTTTGACATCTTGCCAATTTAAGGCAAATTAAAAGGGATTTGGAAGATGTGAATCAGGGTAAGAGAGATCATGACTTTGCTTGTAGAAAATTACGATAGCCAATTTCCTCCAGCCTAGCAGGAGAGCTATGGGGGGGTTTCCATTCCAACAGACATTTGGGAAAAAGTTAATAAATTTCCCTAGGAACCAGGTAAAATGCTTTTTGGATAATGCTGATGTAATCAGACTCTAATTTGTATAACATCAATGAAAGCATATTGGGGCTGGTGGAATAAAGAAAAATAAAATGGAGAGAGAGGTGATTGCTTTCCAGGAATTAGAGGAGCTGATGTTCATGCCATCAGGCTGGATATTTCCAGGACAGAATATGAAGTGCTATTCCTCTAATCTGCCTCCAACTCAACTTAGCTGTCGAGGTGGCTGCGGACAGACATGCTGAGGTGGGAATAGGAAGTGGAATTAAAGTGGAAGTGGAATTAAATTGTCTGCCATAACAACTGGGAAATCCACCAGATCAAATAAATGGTCACGTGTAGAGGGCTGTTTAGGACTCTGAATTGTGGTGAGGGAGGAGGTATGGGGGCATGTGTTGCACTTGGCAGAGTTGCAAGGATAAATGCCTGGCTGGAGATCAGTGGGGAAGGATGAGAGGACAAGGGAGTCATGGAGAAAGCAGTACCTGTGGAATGCAGAGAGAGAAGGCAAAGATTTTCCAGAAGATGGGATTCCATTGGAGATAGCAGAGGTTGTGAGGAATGATATAATATGGGGGCTCATGTTGTGGTAGGTGAAGATAAAGGGAACCCTATTCCTGTTATGCGTTGGATGGGTGGTGGGATTTTTGAGGGCAGACGTGTGGGAAATGAAAGAGATGAGGCTGAGGGTTGTACTGATACCAGCGGGGGCAAAACCTCATTTTCTGAAAAAAAGAGGACATTTCAGCTATTCTGGAATGGAGAGCCTCATCATCAGAACAAATGTGGCAGAGACAGAGAGACTGAGAGAGGGGAATAGTATGCTTGCTAATGACAGGGTGGAATGAAATGTGGTCAAGATAACTGTGGGAGTCAGTAGGTTTGTAGTAGAGGAGATCAAGAAAGTGAAGGGAACTGTTGGAGATGGGCAAAGTGAATTTGAGAGCTGGTTGGAAGTTGATAGTGTGAAGTGTGGGAAATAGAATGAAATAGAAGAATAAATTGGCGACATGGGCTTAAAGTTATTTGTGGAAGATTGGAGGAGATGAGGAAACAGTAAATGAAGGGATGTTGAATTATGTGAATGAAACAGAGGGACCTTGGAATGTATGTACACATGATCTTTAAGCTAGCAGGACAATTTTATAAGATGGTTATAAATGCACATGGGATATTACCCATGTATTTCATTATTGAATAAGAACGTATGAGCAGAGAGGTTATCCTGGAAACATAAGCAACACGATATACTATATAAGTCTGATCAACTTATTAACAGAAAGATGTGATTACATTGGAAGGACTACTGAGGAAATTTACAACAACATTGCCAGACCTGGAAATGGTTAGCTCTGAGGGAAAATAAATGGAGTTTTTTTTCTCTGGGATAGAGGAGGATGAAGGAAAATTTAACATTTAAATGAAAAAGGAGTCTAGATAGGTCATATCTGATCTCCTATATCACTTAGCAGAGGGCATGAATATTGGGGAAATAGATTTAAAATCATTTGTTTAAGGAATAGAGGAGAGATGAGGAAATCCTTTCTTCATTGGTAGTGGTCTGGAGAAAGTTCAAAGTATGAAATAAATTTATTATCGAAGTATGTAGTATATATCACCCTGAGATTAATTTCCTTGTGGGCATTTGCAGTATGTACAAAGAAATACAATAGAATCAATGTAAAGTTACATCCACACAAAAATAGACAAAGTGGAAAAGAAGACAAATTATGAAAATACAAATAAAAAGTAAATAAATAAATAATATTGAGAATGTGAGTTGTGGAGTCCTTGAATGTGGGTTCATAGGTTGTTGAATCACTTTAGTATTGAGATGAGTGAAGTTATCTACACTAGTTCAGGAGCCTGTTGGTTGAAGAGTAATAACTGCTCCTGAACCTGGTGGTGTGGGACCTAAGGCTCCTGTACCTCCTTCCCAATAGCTCAAACGAGAAGATAGCATGGTCTGGGTGGTAGGGTTCCTTGATGACGGGTGATGTTTTCTTGTGGCAGCGCTCCTCATAGATGTCATTTTAAGATGGATTAGAGATGCTAGAAGCAGATATGCTTAGCACCTAAATGTGTATTTGAACAATTCTGACTTGGGTACTACTGACCAGTACTGGAGGATGGTTTATGCTGAATAGGCTGTTTACAGGCTGTGCAGATAGAGTGGCAGAAAGATTATGAATTGTATATTGATTTTACATCGCCAGCCCAGAGATGTTCTCATAGAACCAGTGTGAAAATAGATTGAATAAGTGTTGAAATGTACTTAGTATTTATAGATTTTAACCCCCATCATTGGTAAATGAGATCTTTAATTATAACAGGTGAACATCAGATGCAGCAAGCGTATGCCTATAGTTAAATTATTAGCCCAAGATGAACGTGGTAGTAATAAAGGTGTTGACATAAAGGCAATTTGTGGATCTTTGGTCAGACATATACTGTGCATAAAGCAGGTTCCATGGCAAGTTTTTATCAGAGGTTCTGGAAGTACATGGACAATCTGTCGGCATGTTTTCTGCATGTTCTATCCATCTGAGGATTAAACAAAGTTCAAAGTAAATTTAGTATTGAAGTACTTATATATGTAGTACCTTTGAAAAGGGGGGGACAAATGAAAGATAAACATTGTAATGTTCATGCATCTGTCATTTTATGGTAAATGAGTAGATGTATACTGCCTCTCCCTAGGCATTCTGGCAGGCATGAGCAATCAATCACGTGCTGAAGATTGAATGCAGGCCTTTACAAATCAATTGCAGATTCAGTGCTCAATAAGTGCACACCGATTCTCTGAATTTTCAACTAGGTACATTTGCATGTCTTTAAAGTAATATCACTTTTATTCTCAATGTGAAATGATATTCACATTAAATAAATTATTTTAACTCCTTTAAAAAATTATTTGAACAATTATTTATAACAATATTGAACAGATTTCAACCTTGTCACACAATCACCCTTAAAAGTAGATGTCATCCCAACATCTCTTCCCAGTGTTAGACTTGGAATGACGACTTTCCTTGTATGAAACATTCCTTTGGTTTCTGGTAAGCACATAGTAGTTGATGTCGGATCTGAGGCACAGGTAGCCATGATGCCATTGACACTGCACAACTATAAGGCAAGGCCTGATACTGAAGTGGCCAACAGTCTACAGTCTGTATGTTGTGACATGTGGGGATCCCAATGCTATCGTAAGTAAAGTGGTTGTCGTTCTCTCTGAGGAAATTTTGAGCTCCCTTGTCTTTGCTCCATCAGATTATCGGGCTCATCATTCACTGGAGTAAATACAGGAGCTGGTATTGGTTCACATGTAGGTAAGCTTAACAACTGTTCATCTCAGGCATTTGTCGCTGGAAATATTGAGAATCCTCAACCCTCATTTGCTGCTCAGCAGTTTGTATAGGCTCTACTTCAAAACTACTGAAGTCCTTGTTATTGTGAGGCTGGGGACATTTGACTTGGTGGTAATGTTCATCCTCACTGTCGCTGGCTGGTTCACTCTCTTTCCTTTTGTTAGGAGGCTGAGCCCTGGCGCTCTGTTTTGGCAGACATGCTTGCTTTGTTGCGGTATCTATTTGTGGGTCAGCATCCCAAGGCAGGTGTTCACATGGAATGAGAAGATTGTAATGTCGTACTCTGGATCTTCCCTTTCTTTGTTCAGCTTTTATTTCATGGATTGGCACATCCTCCCCAACTTTTCATAGAACAATACAGATACGGTCCTCCCAATAGTTTCAAAACTTTCCTGGACCTCCGCGGGGCATCAGATTCTTTACTAGAACACAATTCCCAGGTTGTAACTCTGTAAATCTCACTCTGCTGTCATAATTTTTCTTATTTCTCCCCAAACTCTTTTGCATATACTCCTTGGCAATCTGATGGGCTTCTTGCAAGCCTTGTTCCCATCATTCCAAGTATTCATTCACTGTGGGTTGCAGGACTTTTACCCGTGTTCAGGCTAAATAACGTATCTATGGGCAACCTTGGTGATTTACTGAAGAGAAGGTAGAACGAAGAGAATCCTGTTACTTATGACTTGGTACAGTTGTAAGCATAGGCCACTTTATTCAATGACACTTTGCAATTTTCTTTTTGTCTTTCTGTTTTCAACATTTGCAGAATAATCCATCTGAATCTCTCAACTTGTCCATTTCCCTGAGGGTGCTACGGTGTAGTTCTTGATCCAGCCAAACCCCTATGCTTTCTCAGTTGGTTCTCAAATTCAGCCACTTGGTCATGGTGTATTCGTGATAGGAACCCAAACTTCAGGGCAAAGTCATTGAAAAGATGATCAGCGACAGTTTTTCTTGACTTTGTTGTGGCGTATGCCTGTGCCAACCATGTAAAATAGTCAGTAATCACTAGAATGTACTCGTATCTACTTTTGCACTTGTCTAGGTGAAGAAAGTCAGTGGACACAAGCTCAAATGGCTGCGTTGTCATGACGCTCTTGAGTGGTGCCCTTGTTTCCCAACACAGCTTCTTCTGCTTGAGACAGGAACAGACTCTTAGCACGTGGTGCTCAATGTCCCTCTGCATGTGAGGCCAGAAAATTCTCTCTCTTACCAGAACCGTTGTGCGATCAATGCCTTTGAGCCCATTTTATCATGTAGCACTTTCAGGACTGTACACCTGAACTTCTCAGATGTACAGTTGTGTCCACTGGGTATTTTTCCAATAAAGGATGCCATCCTCATCCAATACAAATTTATCCCACTCTTAAAGAAAGCACCTA